>NC_009068.1:0-311778 GCF_000209165.1 Scheffersomyces stipitis CBS 6054
TACCGCAAGACGTGAAAAGATCCATACCGCAAGACGTGAAAAGATCCATACCGCAAGACGTGAAAAGATCCATACCGCAAGACGTGAAAAGATCCATACCGCAAGACGTGAAAAGATCCATACCGCAAGACGTGAAAAGATCCATACCGCAAGACGTGAAAAGATCCATACCGCAAGACGTGAAAAGATCCATACCGCAAGACGTGAAAAGATCCATACCGCAAGGCCCGTGCCGCTATTGTACATCCGTGCCGCAACTATTAACTCACACGCCTTTGATCACGTTATGGCCTATTTGGGTCGCCTCACTAAACTTCCGTGCCTCAACCAATATCTCGCATCAATGGTCACGTTATGTCCTGCCTGTGCAACAAACTAATATCACATATCTTTGGTCACGTTATGTCCTGCCTGTGCAACAAACTAATATCACATATCTTTGGTCACGTTACAAATGTCCTATTTTGGGAGTGTTAAATACAGGACTGTTGGATGAACTGATCTAACCATATCTCCGCTGCAGCAATAGATACGAATCTTGTCAAGTCACGTGAAAGACGCTTTTTCCGCGAATCGGTACAGGTCGCTCACATTCCTTCCTCGCATAGAATACCGCAATACTTATGAAAATGAGATAACATAGACCCTAGGAATGTCCAGCTATTGAGGACTATGAATTGTTCATACCTTATATCTTCTTATATTATGTTATTCCCTAAAAATCAAGAATATCCCCCTTCAAATGAACCATACTTTGTTTAATTATAAACTTTAATAATTTTTTCAATCTTTGGGGATCTCGCCTCTCTTTTATACCTCTCAGATCTCATTTTGGTGATACACGCACATCAAATGCGCCTATATTTGTATCCAAGTCTTTAGTTACTGCACATAACTCTCTGTCAATCAATTCCAGTCATGTGATTCTAAATGGATAATCCTCCCTCCAAATTCACAACAACTCAATATAATACAACCCAATATAATACAATATCACATTCACATTAATCCTACATCATGATATCCACAATAACTAACATTAAATATCCATATTCTTACAATCTTAACTTTTCCCTTACCTTTATTACTTCTCTCAATTTTCTTGTATACTTGTACTGATTGTCTTTCTGAAAAGAATGCGAAAAATACTACAAAAATACTAATTGCTGCCAAAAATTGCACCTGTCCTAAAAGTAGTACCATTCGATTACCTTCATTCAATTAAGTAAGGATTCATCATCTTCAAGTGTTACAAAATTCTAATGCTCTAATTATAACCATTTGAAATAAGGATACATCATCCTCTGTCACATGGTATAACACGTAAATATTGCAACACAAATGTCGCCAAAATGACGTGACAGCACGACATTTACCATATTTATAAATTAGTAACAATGTTCACCATATGGCGTAATTGTGATGGTTGGTCGTACCTAAGGCGAATATAGACGTATATTCTGATTAAGAGAATTACATTGGAATAGTCAGAATCCAGTGAAAATATATCACGATGGACTCTCGCCTGGCGATGGGCCGCATATTTAAAATTTAGCGACTAGCCTCCTCTGGGTCTCATCAACCGGAACAATTAAATTATTCCAAGAAAGGATTTAAGATTTAACACCTCGATCACGCTATAGTTACGGCCTGCAAGTAATTTATGGATTTTTCCTGATTAGGATAAACCCTAAACTCTTTGTATAAATGGCCCAAATTCCCACTTTTCTGCTTTATTTATTAATAATCAATCTCTTCTAAGTTCAATCAGTTGCGACTTTGCAGACTTTCCAGTGTTCAAATTTCGCTCTTTCAGCCATTATCGAATACTAAAACTAGAATGAATACTCAAGCACTAGGCTATTCAATTCATAATCCAATAACTTTGGATCTGGACCTGGATCTGGATCTGGACCAGAACTTCGAAGATGCTCTAGATGACTTCAGCCAAGTAGATATCAAATGTGAAAATTCCAATCTCATTTCTACCGATGAGCATATTTGGTCGAGTCCTCAATCATTTAGACAGAGTCTGCCATTCTCATCAATACAAGCTACTCCATTGAGGACAAATCTGTTCAAACACGAACTTGACTACTTGGCCAAAAATTACTTTGTGTTTGTTGAGCCTCTAGGATACTTCTATCTGGAAAAAAGACATTTTTTCATCTCTTCAGATTCAAAATATGCTACTTCCAAGTTATATATAAAGTCGAAAGAAAGATTTCTTGACCTCATTAGCAAACTAACAAAACAATCACCTTATTACAACCAAATAGAACGTGAGTCAAATATTGTGAATGTGGCTACTATTCCAAGCCCTATCCCTGGCATTGAAATAGAAGAATTTGCCTTCTGTGATTCCTGTAAATACACCAGCTGTATTGGGCGCGTCCCAGTGAAATGTACCAGTCATGGATACATGAGAAGGGGTGAAGGCTATAGAGTGGAACTGGGAGGTTTCTTTCTATTGAAGGAATTCCCACGTATGCCTTCTTTACCTGATACTCCTCCACCAAGCACTCCAAATATGTATGATCGTAGTCCGACCATACCTTGCTCTTCTCCCATCCGCCGCCGATCTCGCTTCACCAATAGAGACTTGCAAGTCGAATTCAAGGGCCCTCTTATCACCGAAATCCGTGTGAGAGAATCTGAGAATATGACCGCTGATGCCTTTTTGCAAAAATACGCCAATATCAAATTCATTCCTGATGTGGGGTTATACTGGCACGAACATGAACGTGTGTTTTTGGATAGAAACTCTGAAATTGTTCACAAATCATTGTCTTCTATCATTGACAAATGCAAGTTTCTTGAAACACACATGCATGCAGTAATGCTGAATTCCTACTACTGGTATTTGTTAGCCAGTGCTAATACGCTGTCCGAGGTACATATATGTCTTGAATGGTTGAAGGAACCTCTAAGTGGCATAGAACCTTCAAAGATCCAGTACTGCCCTGATTGCATCAATTCGGCTATCATCGATGACCATTGTGAGGTCGATAACCTTAATGTTCTAACTGGGATGGGATACAGAATGGAGCTGGGGTCTATTTTCTTATTAGCACTGGGTGGAGGAATGACAGACATTTTGGAAGATCAACGAGAGGAGGCTCCCGATCTCGAATATTATGCCTCTGATTCTGGTGCTGTCTTCCTGAGCGATGAACAAGAAGCTGAGGGGTCAGTAGACTATGCTTCTGATATGGAAAATCTCACAGTAGATGGTCAAGAAGGTGACGAATTGACAGCAGTAAATGGAGAATCTGAGTCGGATACTCTCTTAGAAGATGAAGTTCAAGAAGGTGACTTTAGATCATTTGACGATTCTTCTGATTCGGATAATCTCTTTGTAGATGATGCACAAGAAGATGATGAAGAAATGATTGACATTGCAATAGATAATGATACTGAATCGGATAATGACGAATCAGACATTTCAGCCTATGATACCACCGATGATGGTCTTGATAACGAACGTGATTCAGAAGAAAATATATTATATGATGAAGATCCTGTTAGGATCTCCACTGTTAGTGGATGGTCTCAGCTAAAAAAGAAAGGTATTTGTCAAATTAGCAATCTTCTTTGGCTGAGAGGACAACAACACTTCCTTGACATCACCTCCAGGGCTTTCAGATCGTTTCTCATGGGTACAGTGTCAAATGCACAATACACCCAGATGTTGGAAGATGTCGAGGAATGGGTCGATCTAATGCCTCAGTACTATAGAATTCCAAAAGATACCAAGGGTAGAACATTTGAAATTCCCCTGCCCTTTTCAAGACTCCCTCCAAAAATACATACCTACTGTTCGGAATGTGGATTTGTAATAGGATTCAACGAGAACAATGAAAACTTGAGAAGCTCTTCCCGTCATGCAAAGAATACTGGTCATGATAGATTCATCAGTCGCCAAGGGTATGCTATCAGAGCCGCAACAGGATTCAATCTCTTGGTCATATTTGGGTCTAACGAAACAGTCAGTACATGTGAATCGGAAGATGGCGATTATGATGATGAAGATATTGTTATTCCTTCATTCGAAGAGGGACTGGGTTCACCATTCACACCCCCTGAATTCATAGTGGAGCCGTACTCCACAGACGAAGAGGCCAGCGACTACGAACAAGAGCCTGAATCTCTTCCACCTCCATCTAAGGAAGAACAATATGAAGTGTCCGAACTATTGAAACATTCCCATGGGTTAGTTTACGATCCTATCTTCTACTTGTACTACTACATAACAGAAGAGCGGTATGTTGACGTGAATTCAAAGTTTTTCAAAAACACATTGGAAGATATTGGTGACCACAAAAGCCGCATTCGAAACTTGGTGGACCGTGTCATTAGCACTCAAATCATTGACTCTCGAAAATTCGAGAAGAAAGTAACCAGAGGTCACATCCACTGGGCCAAAGAGTTGTCCGAAGTAGCTCGCTGGAAGAAGCTATGCTTTTGTAAACAATGCTATCAGGTATTCAAAACAAAAACTGCATTTTCCAAGCACAGGCGTGAATATGCGAACATGAGCGAAAGAGAACATGCTGGTCATGATATAAGTGCGGATTTTAAAGGATACCTTTTGGAGCGACCAAAGGGCCTCTACTATGCAATTGGGATTCCAGATGATGTTGCTCAAGCCGAAGCTGCTGAAGCCGAAGCTACCGCTACTGCTGAAGAAATTGCAAGTCTGAAATCGCAATGGGTTATGGGTGGGCCTGGGTGGACGGTGGAAGAATATGATATCAAAGTGCAATGGTTGGAGGGCAAGCTAGGTATGCCTCCCGACCAATTCTTGGCCAAGCACAACTACTTACTAGTGAAGGAGGTTGGTTTATACTACGATTTCACGCAGAAGTGGTTCCGAAGTATAACACACAGGTTGCTGAGGAAGGTCTTCTTCGGCGACTTAATACTGACGGTGAGGCGTGAGTTAATATCTTACATGCTCCACAATATGGATAGAAAGTATGAATACATGTTGGCACCCCGTCACCAGCAGCAAGTTGCTACTTTGGAAGCAGCAGTAAAATATGACGGTCCAATGGTGGCGGTGGAAAGTGGCAACGAAGAGCATCTAGATTTCGAGTTGGTAGATAATTGCATACAGCCAACTAAATACTACATGTGTCATGTGTGTAAGTTCATTGCCCACCACTCCAGCGTCTCCGCTCATATCAAACAAGCCAAGCACCAACGAGAAGAGGGACCTGAAAAACATGTTGTGTATGGTTACAGTGTTCGGAATGTAGAGGCTAAGACAAACTACTTCCGAATTCAACACAATCTAGCCAGTAGTTTTCACGAACCAACAGACAGCACTGCTGACTCTCAAATTGTAGATCCGTTTTTATCCAGATACAAAGCGCATGAGTATACAAAGTTCCGTTCATTTTTGAACATGTCTAATGACAAAAGATGGCCACGTTTGGTACAATTGTGCAAGAAATATGTAACCAAGAAAAGATTAGCTTTGAGCATCGGATCTTCTCTCTCAGCACTCATCAAAAACCCCCGGTTCTGTAGCACTCCAAACTCAGCCCTGCGATACGGACCCATGCTTGCCAGATTCCTCTTTGTTGCCATGAAAATGTGCGAGTTGAAGGAACACAAAGCAATGGAAGAGTTTGAGCAAGTATTCTGTGCCAACAAAAAACAGGGACTACGAAGATTTTTCGGTCAAATGACGAAATTTGGTGCGTTCTGGTTGTTGTCTCCGGTACTAGTGTTGCAGGAAGACGATTCAAACGCCATGGAAGATGTCTTTATGAGCAGTCTAATGGTGTGTCTTCTTGATGAAGGAGGAATAGGATTCAAGATCAAGTCGTACCGCTGCGATTTTTGCAGTGGTTTATCTTTTGCATTCAAATGCATAGCTGTTGATGTGATGAAAAAAGACAAGTCTTATGTCCGACCTTTTGTTGAGGATTGTAACAGGGCGGCATCCATAGCACTCAACTTTGGCCGATTTTGCAAGTTCAGTGCCGATGTACACTCGTTGAGTCCTCGTACATTTGGAAGGACCATGAACGTGCTACATGTTGGAGACAAAATAAGAATAAATACATTTGAAGTCGGACTCGACGACATCAAAAAATGGGTCCATACTGCCATTCAGCAATATGTACTTGAAGTTGAGGAACTTTTCATGGACATCAACATCACGCCGACCATGGCCATGAATGAGATGATGGCAGCACAAAAACCAAGAGTTGTTGGAATGCCTCAAACTAGTTACAACTGGGATCAAAGGGATATCGACAGATGCTTGGAAATTAACCTGGTTGATAAGTATGACATCAAGAGTCTTCAGTATTTCCGTCGCCGACTCTCTAGATTGAACGACTTGTTTTTTTACATGATCTTGTTGACGTGTGGGTCTCCGTATCGTTTAACGGAATTATACCTGGTTCTTATTCGTAATGAAGAAAGATTGGGAAGTAATGTGTTTGTTGCTGATGGGATGCTTGGACTCTTTACCAACAATGGAAAGAACAGTATGAAGTATAGTCGAGAACGTCCTATTCTCAAGATGTTGCCCGAAGAGGTGTCAGAGTGCTTGGCTCACTATATCTATTTTGTCAGGCCATTCGAACACACTCTTGTCGAATACCAAGAACAAACCGGTTCATTGAGCCACATAGAGTTCAAGAAACTAAGTGATAAATACAAGCTCCATTTGTTCGTGGGAGAGAAACAAATCAAAAACAGCACTACTCTTGGAAAATCGTTCCGTAAGTTCATAAATAAAACAACTCCAAAGCTTAGAGGAATCATGTACGGTGAAATAAGACAAGTGCTTTCATATTTTGTTGGGGCGAACGTCTCTGGGATGATTGGATTACAGATCAAGATTGACAACACCCTTGCCGAACAGGCTGGGCATTCGTTTAGTAGGTTTGTCGAAAGTTATGCCACAAATAGAGATGGTTACAATCATGTAATGCTTCAACGAATGAGAGACTGTCTGGCAGCCTGGCATACGTGTTTGGAGATGAGTACTCTTCAGATATTTACGCCTAGCGTATTTACTAGGAACGAACCACCGAAATTGACAGGTGAAGAACTTATAGAGGCTGGCAGACAGATGTTTGGACAACACTTCAAGTTCAAGGAGGGCCAGCAACAGGCTACATCGGATGTGGCTAATTGCTTCAGTATGATGGTTGCTATTGACCTGGGAAAGACGACTTGTTGCATCATTGCGATGTTGGCGGAGCGTACCCACAGTCTTCGCCAGACCGACCGAGGTAAAAAGACTCACTGTGTTACGATATTTGTGGTACCTTACATTTCTACACTCAACTCCACCATCCGCCAATTGACCGAAAATTTCAATGTGCGTACGTTTGATGGCTCTGTTGGACAGGTCAACGACTATGATGTGCTATTGATGCTGCTTGAAGACGGCCACCTTAGATATCTTAATCAGGTAGTCAGACATTTTCAGTCTACGAACTATCAAGGCAAGACCTATCTCCGCCGGGTAGTGGTTGACGATGCCCATATCTTGCAGATGAAACAATATGTGGTCGATGGAAACAAAAATGTACCTGTTGTATTTTTGACGTCATTTCTTCCACAGAAGGAAGACGCTACGATGAGTAGATTATTTAATATCAATTCCTTGGTAAGGGTGTCGTCACAGGAACCACTCTTGCCACATAAAGAATTCACTCTTTTCAAGAAGCCTAATACCACTTCAATATGTCAGACGGTTCTAGAAAAAGTTAGGAGTTTCGGTTCGGCAATTGTGATTGCTGAGTCTTCTGATAAAGTGTCATACTTGGTAAGTCAAATGGCCGACGAGGTTCCATGTATAGGTATCTACGGATCCCCAGTCAGCAGAACAGCTGCTTTGAATAAGATGGCCAATGAGAATATCAGGGTTGTGGTTACTACGGCAGAAGCAATGGTGGGTCTTCATATGTTGAAACCTACAACCGTCTTGTTTGCATATTCGATTAATAATCCAATAGAATTGCTTGTTGGCAGTCAAATGAGCAGTGGAAAGGTAGACATGGTATTGCTCAACTTTTATTCGTCTGAGTTTCAACGAGACTTATTGGACACTTGTGTTAATTTAATGGTAACGAGACATATGCGTTTAACGGAACAAACTTGTTATGAGGCTGGTAAGGAGCGGTGTCATGCTTGTGTCAAAAAGAGAAGACATGCTTGAAGTTATTTGTTGTTCGCTTTCATAATCTTATATATGTTCATTATACTACAATACCCTAAATAAAAACCTCTACGTGTCAGTAAACCTGACTTCAAACAAGATCTCAATCTCCCATAAAGAGATAATTGGTAAGAGATTAGGCATGCCTCCCGTATAGTTTAAGCCCATAGTTAAGCCGCCATAGCTTGAAAACATAAACACTGACAATCCGGTCGTCGTGCCAACGGAGCGCAAAATATTTCAAAATGTCAGGGACCGACCGCGTCTCGAAATCGTCCGATTTCGCCTAATCCACGGATTTGTTGCGTTATAGTTAAATTCCATATAGTGTGCAGGCGAGGTGCGTAGAGCGCCTGTTCATATGCAAAAAATCACACTTTGTGCAGTTCCGAGGTGCGTACTTAGCCTGTTACAGGCAAAAAATCACACTTTCTGTGCAGTTCCGAGGTGCGTACTTAGCCTGTTTCGATGCAAAACATACGACATTCCGCGACATGCGCAACATAAATGTCGTTTTGATGCATTAATTAAGTGCATACTTCCGTCACAAGCTTAAAATCATCAGTTCAGCCGTGGCCCGTCAGATCCATACCGCAAGACGTGAAAAGATCCATACCGCAAGACGTGAAAAGATCCATACCGCAAGACGTGAAAAGATCCATACCGCAAGACGTGAAAAGATCCATACCGCAAGACGTGAAAAGATCCATACCGCAAGACGTGAAAAGATCCATACCGCAAGGCCCGTGCCGCTATTGTACATCCGTGCCGCAACTATTAACTCACACGCCTTTGATCACGTTATGGCCTATTTGGGTCGCCTCACTAAACTTCCGTGCCTCAACCAATATCTCGCATCAATGGTCACGTTATGTCCTGCCTGTGCAACAAACTAATATCACATATCTTTGGTCACGTTATGTCCTGCCTGTGCAACAAACTAATATCACATATCTTTGGTCACGTTACAAATGTCCTATTTTGGGAGTGTTAAATACAGGACTGTTGGATGAACTGATCTAACCATATCTCCGCTGCAGCAATAGATACGAATCTTGTCAAGTCACGTGAAAGACGCTTTTTCCGCGAATCGGTACAGGTCGCTCACATTCCTTCCTCGCATAGAATACCGCAATACTTATGAAAATGAGATAACATAGACCCTAGGAATGTCCAGCTATTGAGGACTATGAATTGTTCATACCTTATATCTTCTTATATTATGTTATTCCCTAAAAATCAAGAATATCCCCCTTCAAATGAACCATACTTTGTTTAATTATAAACTTTAATAATTTTTTCAATCTTTGGGGATCTCGCCTCTCTTTTATACCTCTCAGATCTCATTTTGGTGATACACGCACATCAAATGCGCCTATATTTGTATCCAAGTCTTTAGTTACTGCACATAACTCTCTGTCAATCAATTCTAGTCATGTGATTCTAAATGGATAATCCTCCCTCCAAATTCACAACAACTCAATATAATACAACCCAATATAATACAATATCACTTTCACATTAATCCTACATCATGATATCCACAATAACTAACATTAAATATCCATATTCTTACAATCTTAACTTTTCCCTTACCTTTATTACTTCTCTCAATTTTCTTGTATACTTGTACTGATTGTCTTTCTGAAAAGAATGCGAAAAATACTACAAAAATACTAATTGCTGCCAAAAATTGCACCTGTCCTAAAAGTAGTACCATTCGATTACCTTCATTCAATTAAGTAAGGATTCATCATCTTCAAGTGTTACAAAATTCTAATGCTCTAATTATAACCATTTGAAATAAGGATACATCATCCTCTGTCACATGGTATAACACGTAAATATTGCAACACAAATGTCGCCAAAATGACGTGACAGCACGACATTTACCATATTTATAAATTAGTAACAATGTTCACCATATGGCGTAATTGTGATGGTTGGTCGTACCTAAGGCGAATATAGACGTATATTCTGATTAAGAGAATTACATTGGAATAGTCAGAATCCAGTGAAAATATATCACGATGGACTCTCGCCTGGCGATGGGCCGCATATTTAAAATTTAGCGACTAGCCTCCTCTGGGTGTCATCAACCGGAACAATTAAATTATTCCAAGAAAGGATTTAAGATTTAACACCTCGATCACGCTATAGTTACGGCCTGCAAGTAATTTATGAATTTTTCCTGATTAGGATAAACCCTAAACTCTTTGTATAAATGGCCCAAATTCCCACTTTTCTGCTTTATTTATTAATAATCAATCTCTTCTAAGTTCAATCAGTTGCGACTTTGCAGACTTTCCAGTGTTCAAATTTCGCTCTTTCAGCCATTATCGAATACTAAAACTAGAATGAATACTCAAGCACTAGGCTATTCAATTCATAATCCAATAACTTTGGATCTGGACCTGGATCTGGATCTGGACCAGAACTTCGAAGATGCTCTAGATGACTTCAGCCAAGTAAATATCAAATGTGAAAATTCCAATCTCATTTCTACCGATGAGCATATTTGGTCGAGCCCTCAATCATTTAGACAGAGTCTGCCATTCTCATCAATACAAGCTACTCCATTGAGGACAAATCTGTTCAAACACGAACTTGACTACTTGGCCAAAAATTACTTTGTGTTTGTTGAGCCTCTAGGATACTTCTATCTGGAAAAAAGACATTTTTTCATCTCTTCAGATTCAAAATATGCTACTTCCAAGTTATATATAAAGTCAAAGCAAGGATTTCTTGACCTCATTAGCAAACTAACAAAACAATCACCTTATTACAACCAAATAGAAGGCGAGTCAAATATTGTGAATGTGGCTACTATTCCAAGCCCTATCCCTGGCATTGAAATAGAAGAATTTGCCTTCTGTGATTCCTGTAAATACACCAGCTGTATTGGGCGCGTCCCAGTGAAATGTACCAGTCATGGATACATGAGAAGGGGAGAAGGCTATAGAGTGGAACTGGGAGGTTTCTTTCTATTGAAGGAATTCCCACGTATGCCTTCTTTACCTGATACTCCTCCACCAAGCACTCCAAATATGTATGATCGTAGTTCGACCATACCTTGCTCTTCTCCCATCCGCCGCCGATCTCGCTTCACCAATAGAGACTTGCAAGTCGAATTCAAGGGCCCTCTTATCACCGAAATCCGTGTGAGAGAATCTGAGAATATGACCGCTGATGCCTTTTTGCAAAAATACGCCAATATCAAATTCATTCCTGATGTGGGGTTATACTGGCACGAACATGAACGTGTGTTTTTGGATAGAAACTCTGAAATTGTTCACAAATCATTGTCTTCTATCATTGACAAATGCAAGTTTCTTGAAACACACATGCATGCAGTAATGCTGAATTCCTACTACTGGTATTTGTTAGCCAGTGCTAATACGCTGTCCGAGGTACATGTATGTCTTGAATGGTTGAAGGAACCTCTAAGTGGCATAGAACCTTCTAAGATCCAGTACTGCCCTGATTGTATCAATTCGGCTATCATCGATGACCATTGTGATGTCGATAACCTTAATGTTCTAACTGGAATGGGATACAGAATGGAGCTGGGGTCTATTTTCTTATTAGCACTGGGTGGAGGAATGACAGACATTTTGGAAGATCAACGAGAGGAGGCTCCCGATCTCGAATATTATGCCTCTGATTCTGGTGCTGTCTTCCTGAGCGATGAACAAGAAGCTGAGGGGTCAGTAGACTATGCTTCTGATATGGAAAATCTCACAGTAGATGGTCAAGAAGGTGACGAATTGACAGCAGTAAATGGAGAATCTGAGTCGGATACTCTCTTAGAAGATGAAGTTCAAGAAGGTGACTTTAGATCATTTGAAGATTCTTCTGATTCGGATAATCTCTTTGTAGATGATGCACAAGAAGATGATGAAGAAATGATTGACATTGCAATAGATAATGATACTGAATCGGATAATGACGAATCAGACATTTCAGCTTATGATACCACCGATGATGGTCTTGATAACGAACGTGATTCAGAAGAAATTATATTATATGATGAAGATCCTGTTAGAATCTCCACTGTTAGTGGATGGTCTCAGCTAAAAAAGAAAGGTATTTGTCAAATTAGCAATCTTCTTTGGCTGAGAGGACAACAACACTTCCTTGACATCACCTCCAGGGCTTTCAGATCGTTTCTCATGGGTACAGTGTCAAATGCACAATACACCCAGATGTTGGAAGATGTCGAGGAATGGGTCGATCTAATGCCTCAGTACTATAGAATTCCAAAAGATACCAAGGGTAGAACATTTGAAATTCCCCTGCCCTTTTCAAGACTCCCTCCAAAAATACATACCTACTGTTCGGAATGTGGATTTGTAATAGGATTCAACGAGAACAATGAAAACTTGAGAAGCTCTTCCCGTCATGCAAAGAATACTGGTCATGATAGATTCATCAGTCGCCAAGGGTATGCTATCAGAGCCGCAACAGGATTCAATCTCTTGGTCATATTTGGGTCTAACGAAACAGTCAGTACATGTGAATCGGAAGATGGCGATTATGATGATGAAGATATTGTTATTCCTTCATTCGAAGAGGGACTGGGTTCACCATTCACACCCCCTGAATTCATAGTGGAGCCGTACTCCACAGACGAAGAGGCCAGCGACTACGAACAAGAGCCTGAATCTCTTCCACCTCCATCTAAGGAAGAACAATATGAAGTGTCCGAACTATTGAAACATTCCCATGGGTTAGTTTACGATCCTATCTTCTACTTGTACTACTACATAACAGAAGAGCGGTATGTTGACGTGAATTCAATGTTTTTCAAAAACACATTGGAAGATATTGGTGACCACAAAAGCCGCATTCGAAACTTGGTGGACCGTGTCATTAGCACTCAAATCATTGACTCTCGAAAATTCGAGAAGAAAGTAACCAGAGGTCACATCCACTGGGCCAAAGAGTTGTCCGAAGTAGCTCGCTGGAAGAAGCTATGCTTTTGTAAACAATGCTATCAGGTATTCAAAACAAAAACTGCATTTTCCAAGCACAGGCGTGAATATGCGAACATGAGCGAAAGAGAACATGCTGGTCATGATATAAGTGCGGATTTTAAAGGATACCTTTTGGAGCGACCAAAGGGCCTCTACTATGCAATTGGGATTCCAGATGATGTTGCTCAAGCCGAAGCTGCTGAAGCCGAAGCTACCGCTACTGCTGAAGAAATTGCAAGTCTGAAATCGCAATGGGTTATGGGTGGGCCTGGGTGGACGGTGGAAGAATATGATATCAAAGTGCAATGGTTGGAGGGCAAGCTAGGTATGCCTCCCGACCAATTCTTGGCCAAGCACAACTACTTACTAGTGAAGGAGGTTGGTTTATACTACGATTTCACACAGAAGTGGTTCCGAAGTATAACACACAGGTTGCTGAGGAAGGTCTTCTTCGGCGACTTAATACTGACGGTGAGGCGTGAGTTAATATCTTACATGCTCCACAATATGGATAGACAGTATGAATACATGTTGGCACCCCGTCACGAGCAGCAAGTTGCTACTTTGGAAGCAGCAGTAAAATATGACGGTCCAATGGTGGCGGTGGAAAGTGGCAACGAAGAGCATCTAGATTTCGAGTTGGTAGATAATTGCATACAGCCAACTAAATACTACATGTGTCATGTGTGTAAGTTCATTGCCCACCACTCCAGCGTCTCCGCTCATATCAAACAAGCCAAGCACCAACGAGAAGAGGGACCTGAAAAACATGTTGTGTATGGTTACAGTGTTCGGAATGTAGAGGCTAAGACAAACTACTTCCGAATTCAACACAATCTAGCCAGTAGTTTTCACGAACCAACAGACAGCACTGCTGACTCTCAAATTGTAGATCCGTTTTTATCCAGATACAAAGCGCATGAGTATACAAAGTTCCGTTCATTTTTGAACATGTCTAATGACAAAAGATGGCCACGTTTGGTACAATTGTGCAAGAAATATGTAACCAAGAAAAGATTAGCTTTGAGCATCGGATCTTCTCTCTCAGCACTCATCAAAAACCCCCGGTTCTGTAGCACTCCAAACTCAGCCCTGCGATACGGACCCATGCTTGCCAGATTCCTCTTTGTTGCCATGAAAATGTGCGAGTTGAAGGAACACAAAGCAATGGAAGAGTTTGAGCAAGTATTCTGTGCCAACAAAAAACAGGGACTACGAAGATTTTTCGGTCAAATGACGAAATTTGGTGCGTTCTGGTTGTTGTCTCCGGTACTAGTGTTGCAGGAAGACGATTCAAACGCCATGGAAGATGTCTTTATGAGCAGTCTAGTCTTCTTGATGAAGGAGGAATAGGATTCAAGATCAAGTCGTACCGCTGCGATTTTTGCAGTGGTTTATCTTTTGCATTCAAATGCATAGCTGTTGATGTGATGAAAAAAGACAAGTCTTATGTCCGACCTTTTGTTGAGGATTGTAACAGGTCGGCATCCATAGCACTCAACTTTGGCCGATTTTGCAAGTTCAGTGCCGATGTACACTCGTTGAGTCCTCGTACATTTGGAAGGACCATGAACGTGCTACATGTTGGAGACAAAATAAGAATAAATACATTTGAAGTCGGACTCGACGACATCAAAAAATGGGTCCATACTGCCATTCAGCAATATGTACTTGAAGTTGAGGAACTTTTCATGGACATCAACATCACACCAACCATGGCCATGAATGAGATGATGGCAGCACAAAAACCAAGAGTTGTTGGAATGCCTCAAACTAGTTACAACTGGGATCAAAGGGATATCGACAGATGCTTGGAAATTAACCTGGTTGATAAGTTTGACATCAAGAGTCTTCAGTATTTCCGTCGCCGACTCTCTAGATTGAACGACTTGTTTTTTTACATGATCTTGTTGACGTGTGGGTCTCCGTATCGTTTAACGGAATTATACCTGGTTCTTATTCGTAATGAAGAAAGATTGGGAAGTAATGTGTTTGTTGCTGATGGGATGCTTGGACTCTTTACCAACAATGGAAAGAACAGTATGAAGTATAGTCGAGAACGTCCTATTCTCAAGATGTTGCCCGAAGAGGTGTCAGAGTGCTTGGCTCACTATATCTATTTTGTCCGGCCATTCGAACACACTCTTGTCGAATACCAAGAACAAACCGGTTCATTGAGCCACACAGAGTTCAAGAAACTAAGTGATAAATACAAGCTCCATTTGTTCGTGGGAGAGAAACAAATCAAAAACAGCACTACTCTTGGAAAATCGTTCCGTAAGTTCATAAATAAAACAACTCCAAAGCTTAGAGGAATCATGTACGGTGAAATAAGACAAGTGCTTTCATATTTTGTTGGGGCGAACGTCTCTGGGATGATTGGATTACAGATCAAGATTGACAACACCCTTGCCGAACAGGCTGGGCATTCGTTTAGTAGGTTTGTCGAAAGTTACGCCACAAATAGAGATGGTTACAATCATGTAATGCTTCAACGAATGAGAGACTGTCTGGCAGCCTGGCATACGTGTTTGGAGATGAGTACTCTTCAGATATTTACGCCTAGCGTATTTACTAGGAACGAACCACCGAAATTGACAGGTGAAGAACTTATAGAGGCTGGCAGACAGATGTTTGGACAACACTTCAAGTTCAAGGATGGCCAGCAACAGGCTACATCGGATGTGGCCAATTGCTTCAGTATGATGGTGGCTATTGACCTGGGTAAGACGACTTGTTGCATTATTGCGATGTTGGCGGAGCGTACCCACAGTCTTCGCCAGACCGACCGAGGTAAAAAGACTCACTGTGTTACGATATTTGTGGTACCTTACATTTCTACACTCAACTCCACCATCCGCCAATTGACCGAAAATTTCAATGTGCGTACGTTTGATGGCTCTGTTGGACAGGTCAACGACTATGATGTGCTATTGATGCTGCTTGAAGACGGCCACCTTAGATATCTTAATCAGGTAGTCAGACATTTTCAGTCTACGAACTATCAAGGCAAGACCTATCTCCGCCGGGTAGTGGTTGACGATGCCCATATCTTGCAGATGAAACAATATGTGGTCGATGGAAACAAAAATGTACCTGTTGTATTTTTGACGTCATTTCTTCCACAGAAGGAAGACGCTACGATGAGTAGATTATTTAATATCAATTCCTTGGTAAGAGTGTCGTCACAGGAACCACTCTTACCACATAAAGAATTCACTCTTTTCAAGAAGCCTAATACCACTTCAATATGTCAGACGGTTCTAGAAAAAGTTAGGAGTTTCGGTTCGGCAATTGTGATTGCTGAGTCTTCTGATAAAGTGTCATACTTGGTAAGTCAAATGGCCGATGAGGTTCCATGTATAGGTATCTACGGATCCCCAGTCAGCAGAACAGCTGCTTTGAATAAGATGGCCAGTGAGAATATCAGGGTTGTGGTTACTACGGCAGAAGCAGTGGTGGGTCTTCATATGTTGAAACCTACAACCGTCTTGTTTGCATATTCGATTAATAATCCAATAGAATTGCTTGTTGGCAGTCAAATGAGCAGTGGAAAGGTAGACATGGTATTGCTCAACTTTTATTCGTCTGAGTTTCAACGAGACTTGTTGGATACTTGTGTTAATTTAATGGTGACGAGACATATGCGTTTAACGGAACAAACTTGTTATGAGGCTGGTAAGGAGCGGTGTCATGCTTGTGTCAAAAAGAGAAGACATGCTTGAAGTATTTGTTGTTCGCCCTAAAGGGCTACCCGCCCGTCGCCTGTCTGTCGCGCGCATGTTCAGGCCATAGTTAAAATTAATTTACATGATTATCAGACAAAAATGCGTGGTTCGCTAGACAAAGACGCAGTTCGTCCCTTTACATTTTTTAGATATGATAGGTAAAAGTCATATATAAACCTTTCCACTTTTCCAGGTGGAGCGAAAGTACAGAAAATAGATTAACGAAAGAAGTAAAGTAAGTTTTGGAACCGAAAAGATGATGAATTCAAAATTTTAGACAATTTGAAGAAGCATCAACAAGATGAAAGTAATTCGAGATAGGTGAATCCTGATTGCTCCTCCAACAGGAGTAAAAACGGTTGGAATAGAAGGGGCATACGACGTTGTGGAGGTTGCCAAAGTAGTCCCTGGAGTTATGATTACAGGGGTAGAAGTAAGAGGTCCTTCAGCTTGCCCGGCACCGGCACCAGAACCGGCACCAGAACCAGAACCAGAACCGGCACCAGAACCAGAACCAGAACCAGAACCAGAACCAGAACCGGCACCAGAACCGGCACCAGAACCAGAACCAGAACCGGCACCAGAACCAGAACCAGAACCAGAACCAGAACCAGAACCGGCACCAGAACCGGCACCAGAACCAGAACCAGAACCAGAACCTGAACCTGAACCTGAACCTGAACCTGAACCTGAACCTGAACCGGCACCAGAACCTGAACCTGAACCTGAACCTGAACCTGAACCTGTACCTGAACCTGAACCTGAACCTGAACCAGAACCAGAACCAGAACCTGAACCTGAACCTGAACCGGCACCAGAACCTGAACCGGCACCAGAACCTGAACCTGAACCTGAACCTGAACCTGAATCTGAACCTGAACCTGAACCTGAACCTGAACCTGAACCTGAACCTGAACCTGAACCTGAACCGGAAGCAGAGCTAGAGCCACTAGTTTCAGAAGTATTTGTGCCTGTTTCTGTTTCAGAAGTTGAAGAAGTGGCAGAGGATGGACTTTCTTCTATGACTTTCAAACTTACTGGAATGCATCCACTATTGTTGACAAGTTCCAAAGCAGGTGTAGTATCTGGGCAGGCGTAGAAGACATCTTGGCCATTCAACAGGAGTGAATCACCATCTTCTCTCTTGACAACTGCAGCAGAAGAAGAGGTCTCTTGCCAATTGGCAAACGGTTCATTAGTCAAGTGAAAGCCGTTACTATCTGCTATAACATAGAGTCCACCAACAGTAAGGTATCCAAGTGGAAGAGATAAATGGAATGTATCGCCTCCAGAATTGGTAAAGGTAATAAATTGGCCATCATGGGTAAGGAATTGTTCAAAATCAATATCTGGATTGATTGAGGATGCAAGCAATCTAAAGTCGTTCTCCTCCACTACAGGTGAAGAACTTGTAGATGGAAGCTCACTTTGAGAAATAGGAAGCGAACTCGATAAAGAAGGCGTAATAATCTCACTTGGAGAAGTAACAGAAACTGAACTCAAAAATGATGAAGTTGATGGAGCTGATTCCGAAGACCTTGGTAATGATGATGACGTAATTGTAATAACTGACGATGTTGAAGATAGGGTATAAATCGTCTCAGAACTGGAGAAAAATGATGAAGTATTGCTGTAATAACCGAAAGATAAAGAGCTCATAGAAGATACGACAATGCTTTCTGAAGAGTATTCCTGAGGTAAAGTACTTGAACTGACGATGGCAGAGATACCTGATCCAGATTCGGAGCTTGGACTAACCTCGGATACAGAAATACCTGAAGAACTGACTGCAGACGCAATGCTTGATTCAGATGCGGAGCTTGAGCTAACTTCAGACACAGAAATAGCCGAAGAACTGACTGCAGAGGCACTGCTTGATTCAGATACGGAGCTAGAACTAACTTCGGACACAGAAATAGCCGAAGAACTGACTGCAGAGGCACTGCTTGATTCAGATACGGAGCTAGAACTAACTTCAGACACAGAAATAGCCGAAGAACTGACTGCAGAGGCACTGCTTGATTCAGATACGGAGCTAGAACTAACTTCAGACACAGAAATAGCCGAAGAACTGACTGCAGAGGCACTGCTTGATTCAGATACGGAGCTAGAACTAACTTCAGACACAGAAATAGCCGAAGAACTGACTGCAGAGGCACTGCTTGATTCAGATACGGAGCTAGAACTAACTTCAGACACAGAAATAGCCGAAGAACTGACTGCAGAGGCACTGCTTGATTCAGATACGGAGCTAGAACTAACTTCAGACACAGAAATAGCCGAAGAACTGACTTCAGAGGCACTGCTTGATTCAGATACGGAGCTAGAACTAACTTCAGAACTCTCTGAAGAGACGGCTTCCGTACTGGATGGGGATGATGAAGATTCAGTAGATGAACTTTGTGTAGAGCTCAACTCAGACGAAGAAGATTGCAGTGGTTCATTACCGTCTACCAGTAGCTCAACTTCTACACAACCTCCGGTATTAGTAAGTGATAAGGGAGAGCTTTGATCTGGACAGTAGAAGAAGGTTGTTGCTCCGTTGAGCAGTAAAGTACCTAAATCTGCTCGTTTTACGAAAAGATTGCTAATTGAGGAAATGCTCCAACCTCCAAATGGAATCTCACTCAAGTAAATTCCATTATCGTCAGCATGAACATATAACCCATCAACGATAAGGTATCCTTCAGGAAGATTCAAATAAAATGTAGAACCAGCGAGTTCTGCGACAGTTATTACGTTGCCATTGTGAGTGAGGAACACATCCAAACCGATATCTTCGTCTTTGATCTCTATCATAAATCCATCTCCCAGTGGCACTGGAGGAATATATGTGGGTGATGCTTCTGTACTCGACGATTCCGAAGTTCCTGAACTCAAATCCCAGGCACTTGAAGTAGACACAACCGAAGAAATGATAATAGAAGTAGTTGTATACCATTTTCCTGAGTCGTCGGTAGTAACAATCACATCAGCTGTTACATCGACTCCGTCTTCCTGGACGACAGTGGTATACTCAGTTTCTGTGAATACATTAGTAGTTGTGTACCAGCTTCCAGTGTCGTCGGTAGTAACAATCACATCAGCTGTTACATCGACTCCGTCTTCCTGGACGACAGTGGTATACTCAGTTTCTGTGAAGATAGAGGTGGATGTGTACCAGCTTCCAGTGTCGTCAGTAGTAATAAGCACGTCAGCTGTTACATCGACTCCGTCTTCCTGGACAACAGTGGTGTACTCAGTTTCTGTGAATACATTAGTAGTTGTGTACCAGCTTCCAGTGTCGTCGGTAGTAACAATCACATCAGCTGTTACATCGACTCCGTCTTCCTGGACGACAGTGGTATACTCAGTTTCTGTGAAGATGGAGGTGGATGTGTACCAGCTTCCAGTGTCGTCGGTAGTGACAATCACATCAGCTGTTACATCGACTCCGTCTTCCTGGACGACAGTGGTGTACTCAGTTTCTGTGAAGATGGAGGTGGATGTGTACCAGCTTCCAGTGTCGTCGGTAGTGACAATCACATCAGCTGTTACATCGACTCCGTCTTCCTGGACGACAGTGGTATACTCAGTTTCTGTGAATACATTAGTAGTTGTGTACCAGCTTCCAGTGTCGTCGGTAGTGACAATCACATCAGCTGTTACATCGACTCCGTCTTCCTGGACGACAGTGGTATACTCAGTTTCTGTGAAGATAGAGGTGGATGTGTACCAGCTTCCAGTGTCGTCGGTAGTAACAATCACATCAGCTGTTACATCGACTCCGTCTTCCTGGACGACAGTGGTATACTCAGTTTCTGTGAAGATAGAGGTGGATGTGTACCAGCTTCCAGTGTCGTCGGTAGTGACAATCACATCAGCTGTTACATCGACTCCGTCTTCCTGGACGACAGTGGTGTACTCAGTTTCTGTGAAGATAGAGGTGGATGTGTACCAGCTTCCATTGTCGTCAGTAGTAATAAGCACGTCAGCTGTTACATCGACTCCGTCTTCCTGGACGACAGTGGTATACTCAGTTTCTGTGAAGATAGAGGTGGATGTGTACCAGCTTCCAGTGTCGTCGGTAGTGACAATCACATCAGCTGTTACATCGACTCCGTCTTCCTGGACGACAGTGGTGTACTCAGTTTCTGTGAAGATAGAGGTGGATGTGTACCAGCTTCCATTGTCGTCAGTAGTAATAAGCACGTCAGCTGTTACATCGACTCCGTCTTCCTGGACGACAGTGGTATACTCAGTTTCTGTGAAGATAGAGGTGGATGTGTACCAGCTTCCATTGTCGTCGGTAGTGACAATCACATCAGCTGTTACATCGACTCCGTCTTCCTGGACGACAGTGGTGTACTCAGTTTCTGTGAAGATAGAGGTGGATGTGTACCAGCTTCCAGTGTCGTCAGTAGTTATAAGCACGTCAGCTGTTACATCGACTCCGTCTTCCTGGACGACAGTGGTGTACTCAGTTTCTGTGAAGATAGAGGTGGATGTGTACCAGCTTCCAGTGTCGTCAGTAGTTATAAGCACGTCAGCTGTTACATCGACTCCGTCTTCCTGGACGACAGTGGTGTACTCAGTTTCTGTGAAGATAGAGGTGGATGTGTACCAGCTTCCAGTGTCGTCGGTAGTAACAATCACATCAGCTGTTACATCGACTCCGTCTTCCTGGACGACAGTGGTATACTCAGTTTCTGTGAAGATAGAGGTGGATGTGTACCAGCTTCCAGTGTCGTCGGTAGTAACAATCACATCAGCTGTTACATCGACTCCGTCTTCCTGGACGACAGTGGTATACTCAGTTTCTGTGAAGATAGAGGTGGATGTGTACCAGCTTCCAGTGTCGTCAGTAGTAATAAGCACATCAGCTGTTACATCGACTCCGTCTTCCTGGACAACAGTGGTGTACTCAGTTTCTGTGAAGATAGAGGTGGATGTGTACCAGCTTCCAGTGTCGTCAGTAGTAACAATCACATCAGCTGTTACATCGACTCCGTCTTCCTGGACAACAGTGGTATACTCAGTTTCTGTGAAGATAGAGGTGGATGTGTACCAGCTTCCAGTGTCGTCGGTAGTGACAATCACATCAGCTGTTACATCGACTCCGTCTTCCTGGACGACAGTGGTGTACTCAGTTTCTGTGAAGATAGAGGTGGATGTGTACCAGCTTCCATTGTCGTCGGTAGTAATAAGCACGTCAGCTGTTACATCGACTCCGTCTTCCTGGACGACAGTGGTATACTCAGTTTCTGTGAAGATAGAGGTGGATGTGTACCAGCTTCCAGTGTCGTCGGTAGTAACAATCACATCAGCTGTTACATCGACTCCGTCTTCCTGGACGACAGTGGTATACTCAGTTTCTGTGAAGATAGAGGTGGATGTGTACCAGCTTCCATTGTCGTCGGTAGTAATAAGCACGTCAGCTGTTACATCGACTCCGTCTTCCTGGACGACAGTGGTGTACTCAGTTTCTGTGAAGATAGAGGTGGATGTGTACCAGCTTCCAGTGTCGTCGGTAGTAACAATCACATCAGCTGTTACATCGACTCCGTCTTCCTGGACGACAGTGGTATACTCAGTTTCTGTGAAGATAGAGGTGGATGTGTACCAGCTTCCATTGTCGTCGGTAGTAATAAGCACGTCAGCTGTTACATCGACTCCGTCTTCCTGGACGACAGTGGTATACTCAGTTTCTGTGAATACATTAGTAGTTGTGTACCAGCTTCCAGTGTCGTCGGTAGTAACAATCACATCAGCTGTTACATCGACTCCGTCTTCCTGGACAACAGTGGTGTACTCAGTTGGATTGATTCCAGGTGCAATTGGAAGAACTTGACAAGGCAGACAGACGGAAGCTAGATCGTTGGTTTGGGCTGAACTAGAATATTGGACTCCTCGCCGTTGACCATTTATATTATAAACCAGGAAGAGATTCGTGTTGTAGCCTTTTCCAATATAGAAATATTGACTATTTCCCCCAGTAAGATAAAGTCGCAATATCCCATTACTATTCCCAGTAGCAGTGTAAGTAAAGTAAGGGGATGTAAGAGTAGAGGAAGAAGCAATAAAATTCCCCAGACTAAAGCCTCCTACAACAATAACTGGTGCATTAGCTGAAGTTGTTACTATGAGGGTAGATGAATTTTCCAAGTAGAACCTCTGATTTGCCACATTCTTGAGGAAGTTCAGATTGAATGTATTAGCCAAAGTAGATGAGATGGATATGGTCGATCCTTGGTTAGCAGTAATACAGCCAGTGCCTGCAATAGAATTAGAAGTAGTCTTTGTGAATTGTTCGTTGTAGAAACAAATTTGACCATTGTTCGTAATTGTACCCAGCAGACTGACACTGTTTCCAGCGAAGTACATTGTCCCACCAGCGTTGTTTGTGATGGAACCAAGAGTATAGGTCACGCCCGTTAAAAATGAAACAGTACCAGAATTAGCTAATGATCCTGATATATTTACAATTGAGCTTAGAGCATTCACAACTGTTACATAAAACAGGTCACCAGTACCCACAGTGAGACTGGATAAACTAACCAGACTCACGTCAACAATGGAGAGATAGGTACCTGTACCACTTATAGTAAGAGCTCCCTGAATAGTGGAGTCGATAGCTCCTCTATAGACTTTGCTTTCCGAGATAGTAGCAGCCGTTACTAGGCCAGCCAACAGCAAAACTGCTGCCGTTATGAACTTGCGGAATAACATTGACTATGAAATAGTTTGCCTATATGATCTTTCGTTATTCTTCACTTTCTTTTGAGGAACAAGTGATTTATATATCCATTTTGAGGACCAGAAATTGGCGATTGTAGCACCAATTCCAATTATTTTATGCAATTTAATGCTGCAAGAGTATCAGCACAGTAGAAAAATATCTTTTACGACAATAACAAGCCACTGTGTACAATAGTTGTAAGACTTTCTATTTGGTGAAGAGAAAGGAGACGGAAATGGACCATATTCCAGTCAAAATAGCAACTGCAAATATTATATTGTATGCACGATTATTTTAAAGGATAGTCTGTGCATAGTACACTCTAAAGTAGAACGTACTTCTAAGAGAATAATCTCATCATGATACGAAGTGTTTTACTTTATATTTCGTGCTTGCCGGAAACGACGAATAATAAATGTGGATTTTACGAAATGACTGCCAGAAATTTATTCTAGCTACTTCTTGTTGTCAGAATTATTTGAGGGCCATTAGAAGTAGTACAACCTACCCCCCATCCCATTCTAATCGTCCTTCCAGCGTTCATTTCTGTGAAAGAAGAACGTCTTCAAAATCAATTCTTGAACATTGTAGCAAAAACTGAAGTAAGCTTCAGAAAACGGTTTAGTCCAATCTAAGAAATTAATATTAGTTTAGAAGGATATCTTCGGTTCTATACAGGATACAACTTGCTACGTCCATCTGCATATCAAACCTACATCGAGACTGCTGCACAGAGGAGATTCCGAATTTTGGATTCGCCTACTGTTGGATGGCCATCAAAATGAGGAAATGGATAGTCTGTAATTAGATTTCGAAACTTACTCCAACCTCTTAGATATATCTTAGATTTCTATTACAGTCATTCTACGTTTGTAATTAACATTCTCAATGCCAGGATTCTGAATGTTTTGAAGTATTATTAGATCCTTAGGTCTTCTAAGGACCTAGGAAATCTATCAGATACGACTAAGGCAAATTTAGCGAAAATCTCAGGGCTTGTACAGGCGCAAGGCATTTTCTGATCCCTTCGTACATAATAGATCTGTGTTTGTTGAAGACGGGGGCTGGAATAATATTCTCCATCTCCACGAAATAACATTATCAATACAGGATGTATGCATTCATTGTAACCTGGAAGACTGTGGTTGGGGATAGCAGAGAGGGGATGGCTACAGAAAAGAGAGTCAATGGGGATTTAGAATATTTCTAAAGATACGAAGCATAGACTAAATTAATTCATTAAATTGGATAAATGATATAGTTATACGAAAGCGAGTAGAACAGTAGTGTCACAGTGAGATAGGTATGTGAAGTTAGCACAAGTGTCATATTGTATTCATTTTACTATTGAACAAAGAGGTCAATTTGGACATCCAATCAATCTACAGCTTCTTTTCGGTAAGGCATTAGGGTGTATTCGTAAATGAGATGCAACACCACCGTCCGATCGCAACGCTTATTTTAAGTGCAATAATCATACAATTGCTACTCGTAATAATTTCTGCCTTGGAAAATATTCGGCTCTTTTATTGTATCACTTGGCTACTTATACGAGATCGATAATGTCCAGTTCGTCTAATAAAGTGTGAGCGGACAAAGTTATGCAGGTATCAGGCTTCCTAACAGGTACAGACCGTGGCTCTGAACGCCGCAGATCTCCCTTGGAATACAAATATCTTGCAGCGACACAGATTGTCGGTTCTGTTCCAGTTCCGTTTAAGAAAGGTCTAAAAGGAGGTGCAGTAGAGGCTTCATGCAACATGCATGCACGTTATTAAAGTTGGGGTTCAGACGCGACATTATGGTTATAAAATACAGCAGCAACTTGTTCGGACAAAAAGATCGACTTTCCTGAAGATTGCTCCCGCCTTTCGAAGACCATTGCTACCGTATCCAGAAAGCCGCGCAGCTCACAAACCCCACACTTTCAGGAAAATGGCACGTTGGCCGTCCTCTTTACAGAACTTGCAAATCTCGTATCATAATGTGACAAGCACTGAGTTCTGAGCCTAAAACAGAATTGGGTTTTGCGGCGGGCCCTTTCTGTCTGACAAGAATAACTTGGCACTCGAGTGTTTCGTGTTTTCCCAATAGTTTCACAATTCGAGAAAAAGTTGGAAGAACGATGATGAGACAATATACAGGAATATCACCATGTGAGGTTACTTCAAATTATCAGTTCTCTGTCCTTTTGAAATGTGCCTCTACCTGTCATGTTCAAGAAGCTGTTGACACAATCAGATCAGATAAAAAGTTCATCTGGGTGTTCATTGTTTTCATTTAGTTTGTAGTTCTGAGCATACTTTGAGTTCGGCTTGATTCGATATCATATTTCACACGGTTATATTCGAGTCTTTACTTTCGTTATTTTCAGTCGTAAATATTATGAGGAATTGATTATTTTTGCAGGCAAAATTATGAAGCTCATTTGGCAGGGTTTAACCAATTACTGCAGCTTTCGGTTTAGAAATCTTCGTAATTTAGTAGCAACAAGATCTTTGGCAATTCCGAATTTTTTTTTATAACCTCAGGAGCTTTGTGTGTCAATAAACTCGTGTAATGACTCCCAGAGAGCGATTATGGAAGGAATTAAGACTTAACTACTGCGCAGTAAATTACAATGTCCTTATTCAAATTATGAATTCACTTAATTGAATCTAAGAACTATTAACGATCCTCAATGTTATCTCCGGCTTCTGATTGCCCAAGGGAGTATCGTTTTTTCTATTCCGACGGCTGCTACTAGGGGTAGCACATTAGCAAAATTTCCAATGCCACAATTGTAACTATTTGGTCCTGGTAAAAATCATGGGAGTCAACTTCTAAAATTTGGCATTTCAACTTCAATGTTACTATAATTCAGATATGAGCTGACAGTGTTCTTTTTGCAACTACTACCTGTCCAGTGGAGTATTGACAAAAAGTGATGGGAATTACTTTACATCCTGAGTCGTGACTGCTACTTCGACATGAACAGGAACGAGAAACTAATATTCCAGGTCCAATACAAGACAGGTGTCGAAATAACAGAATATATCTTGATTCCAATCCCAGTTGTTACCGCCATATCAACTGAAATTGGTTCTTTTCAGTGTCTACTGTGAATAAGGCAGAAAAGAGTCAAACAGGAAGCGTGATATCATACTTGCCTTCAGACGCTGCCCTCCCTGCCATTATTTGGAATGGAACTTCAGAAATATTCAGATAATTTCAGGTTTAAGAAATACCTCGCGAATGGTATATACTACAACTATAACTGCGAGAAGAACACTGTCAAATTTTGTCGACTGAAATATTTGATTCATTTGCACTTGGCTCTAAGTGGACTATTACCAGAGTTAGTGGAGTTCATATATCAAAGCATTGATTCAAAAGAACTTGGTCAGAGACACCGAGTCCGTAAGTCCCTTAGTGAATGCCGTTATATATCCTAACAACATCTACTAATACCGGCAACTGGATAGGTACATTTTTTACAATGCGCCAGGTTAAAGTTCCAGTTGGTCATATACCAACCGTTATATTCCAGAACGAGAGTTTCTTCAATCAAGTAACTCAGCAAGTTAATGCAACTTAGGAGTGACAACTAATAGTAAAGTGTATTAGTACCGACCTCGCATTGGAGCTCGCCAACTGGATATTTCGTAGGTGAAGTTTCACATCGCTGACATAGAGAAGATATACACCAAACAACCACATACAATAGTTACAAGAGAATCTTGATACCTTTGCATAGTATAGTAATAGATTTGTTGTTTCAATAAATAAATATTGACTTGAATTGAAGTAGTTTAATTTTTTGAAAATTTATCTTCAAAATTTTAAATTTTGCAACTTTAGTTAGTTGAATGTTTTCAATATTCCTTCTACAAAATAGAAAACAATAAACCTTCAATTCAGATCTACAAACAATCATCCCTCACGCAATGGATCCGGCTTCTATGTATTCAACCAAGTGCTGAATTGTTCAATTGTAATGTACTAATCTTCCAATCAAGAATATAGCGTGCTGCCAGATACTCTTTGGACGGTGATACTCGTAACTGCCTTCTCGGATGATTTTCGAGCCCCATGCTATCAGAAAATTAATATGTCCTTTCCATTGTGAACCCACTTCATGAATTGCCGAGCTTCTTGATTAAGATTTTTAAAAGAGTTCTCGCTGCATCGATTTTAGTTTGGTTTAATGTTCTGAAAATCTTGATATTATAATACATTTGTGACAACTAATAGTAATCAATAGTTTCACACAAGCCACCCAGGACTCCTGCCATTTTGTTATTCAATTGGGTTACAGGAGTAGGGATCTTAGAACATAGATGTACTTCAGTGAACCCACTCGTAGCACTTGTAGGGACAATACCATTTCATCACCACTTGAATCATTCTTTGGAACTTCTCAAAGAAATAGTTCTGCTGGAAGGAACAATTGAGAAGGTTTCCAGTAGTACCTGAAGATTTGCTATCTTACTATCTTCAAATCTAAATTCCAGCAACAAGAAGACATAGTAGTTATGATGTCCCCTAAAATTCATGAGATCTTCAGTCATTTTTGTAAACACGTGACTTATATTCTGAACGTCTTGATAGAAAATCTCATTGAAAAAATTCGACAGATTAGATCATCACTTTCAAAACCTCTTTCTAAAAATTGATACTGAGTCAAGTAGGAGCCGGTTTCTTAATAAACTACAAGGTTCAGAAGAAATGTTGCAAATTAGAGTAATTTTTATCATGGAGGGAAAATAATCTAAATTAGTGAATTGAAAATGAGAGAAATTGAAGTTTAAATAATTACTTCACTCAACCAATATTTGGTAATAAATGAGAGATAATATCAACACACATCATGTCCGAAAATAAATTAATACAAACTACAAAAGGCATTCTATTTCCCACATAAGAAGACCATACCAATATTTTTGCTACATGAAGCGTGTAAGTGTTCAACAACAGAGGCTTATCAATTAGGGGGGGACCCAAAAAGGTCTGTTAAAAATATTTTTGGAGCAAATAACCTTCTGGAAATAATTTTTGGTAATGTCGCAATTTTCTAATACGAAACCAGTTTCGACAAATGATCACCATGCAACTACAAAATATTCGCAAAACAAAACAAGAATTGGGTCCAATCATACGAAAGAAAGTTCTGTTGGAAATAGTATCAAACCACTCACATCTTCAGCGAAAGGGTCAAGACTTTCTAAGTTGATATACAGAGCAAAACCATCAACTGAAAATGCATTTCCAAGATATTTATCGTTGTGTCACCTTTTTTCTGGGGGCGGGGAATGCGTAGTTGGTGAAAGTTGCATGGAATCTAGTTTGAGTGCAAACAGTATGGGATAAAATCGAAAAACTCTAGCTGCACCAAAACATATGGTGGCATACTTTTGTTACTGGATTACATCCCTTTAGTTCTGTCATTTATTTTCCATCCAAACTTTGCACGCCTCCCATAACAAGATTTCGCTCAAGTCACCTAAAAAAAACGGCGATAATTCTAAGAAGTGTACGTTTAATATTGAAGAACAATTATTTGCTACAAGAAGATGAGATACAATATGAACCAACACGCATTGAACTATGAGTATTGGCGTTCTAGATACATATATATTTTGTTTCAAAGTTCGAATACTTTTCACAATTGAAGGCTAATAAAGTCTCAGAAAATGTACGCCGAATGAACGAAAAGCAAGATGTTGAAGTTAAAGGGCCGGTAACTGTTCCGCTAGGAGAAGCTCCAGAGCTTCCACCTTTCCTCTTTCTCTTTTTGCTCCAAATTCACTCATGTTGAGACTCACTTCAACTAAACCACCATAGAAGATTGTTCCCAACGTAGTTCTACTCTACTTTCATGTTGTAGGAGTTTTGACAATTGGATGACTAGGCCATCCACCACTTCTCTTCAAGTTGAAATCAAGCTTGTTTCGTCTATGAAATCACAATTGGAGAAGCATTCAATTCACTGATCTTGCAAATGTTTGAAATATGGGTACCTAATCTCTAGTCTCTGCCCCGAGTTTTTCTGCATATATATCAATTCTTGACAAATTGAAAGAGAAGGTACAGACTTCTTTCATAAGAGTAGATTTGGTCACCTTCAAACATTCAAATCTATCGATTAATTGTTTCATGATCTCTTCCAAAGTAATCGATACATCTTCATCTACCTAATTGTGAAGAAATCTCTTATGATCGCTGTTCATACTTTGGAACAGGAATGCGCCCTGGCTATGGACAAAGGAGTTTCTCCATTTCACTTTTATTGAACTCTTCCACCCACTTCTGACCGATGCGGACATGTTAGCCAACTTGACGAACAGTGTCTGCAATTGGAGTGGTATACTCAAGAAAGAAATCGAAAAACTTTCTCCTTGTCATGATCAGATTAAACTAGATCTATCTTTTTCTGGTAGTCCTCTTAGGAAATACATTCATTAACAAATCAATTGATATTGTATCCAGTTACTTAGGTGAATTATAAGATGAGACATTATCTTCTTGTAGTAGTTCTGTTTCTTCAATTTGAGTTTCTTTCTCTTCGGTCATTTTTTAGCAGATTAAGAGCTTGAACACTATCAAATTTGGAAATTGAGATAACGGGAAAAGAATTTTCCCAATCAAGAAAGTTGGGCTACCGCCATAGCCTATGACGTTGCCTCTTATATCTTAAACAGAAGCCACGCATGCTTGAATTTGGCTGAGGATGAACCAATAAACTAAGGGAAAAGAGTCACCTGCTCTATATCCAGTGAAATAGCAACATTTTATTTACCCCATACCTGTGGCGCTAGCATAATTGACCTCATTCAAAGAGAGGTTTATGAAAGATTTCTTATTAATATCCATTCATTTTTCATCATATTGCAATTTTAATGTATGCTGACTGTGAATTCTTAATATGTGGAACCCCGTTTACGAGGTTGCATCCGAATTGAGGGTGCGAACTTTGATTGGAAAATACAGTGCATATACTTCATCTAGATGAAAGCAGATGAAAGAAAGAAATACTGTGGATATAAAAATAGCCTTAGTAAATAGCCTATACGAAAATTATATGCATATGCTAAACCTGATATCGAGACCCCTCCAATATGGATGTCGCTGACTCTATGTGCCATCCCTTATTTTTATTATCCTTATATAAAATGCGTCTATTGCTGAAAATATGTTCCAGTTGCAAAAAGTATGATCCTCATTTGAAAAATATAATCCTCCATATTTACGGGAGTGAATTCCTCTAATTATCATCCTCGTTCTTATTTATTAGCGACGGAATTAACTTCCTTGCTATTACAGGAGTTATAATAACATCTACACCATATTCTGACTAGTGGCTACAGATTAAGATGGCCGAGTCAATCTGCCAGAGAGAAGCCCATATCAGAAGACTAAACTCAGAATAGAGAGTACCAGAAGTTCAAGCGGAGTCCTGGTGAACTTGGGTTAACTCTATATATATCCACGATCAGAACCAATTCATGAAAAACTATCTCTCTGTGAATGAACGAATGCTATTTTATTAGATTAGAGTTTTCTGTATTTGAAAGTTATCTAGGTCATACATTGCTGCAATAAGGAAGAACTTAAGATGAACAGTTACTGTTCCTCTATATAGCGTCTCAGTTGTGGTCATAACCCACTCTACGTTCTTTGCAATGATTCTTTCGAAAGGGAGACGTCCGAAAGACGTCGCACATACAGTTCCCAAATCTGAACGAGATCCAGACCATTCGGAATTCTACGCTTTTTTCAAATTTCATGGGTTCATGGGAAGGCAGTCATCTTCAACAGGCCGGTTATCCTCGTCCACTAGATGACTCCTACGACCTTGATATGTAAACCTGAAATTCACGATTTACGTCTAATGAAGAAAAAGAATCTGAGCATATTCCTTAAAAGAGGAGACACTGAGAAAATACGAACTTGTGATTGAGACTTTATGTTGGTATTGATCTGAGATATCGACCAGTACTAAGATAAGACCAGGAGAAGAATCCAAGGGATGGTACTGAATAAGATAGAGACGAGCAGTTGTCCATGTGAAAGGGACAGCTTATCCGGCGAAAGTCGAAATCCTTTATTATAAGTATAGATAGAATATGCCCAGAGATAGATTAACTAATTTGCTAATTGGGTGAGTTAGCAGATCTCAAATATACAGTATATCTACTGGAATATAAATTTTACGTACATGCGTATTTCCCTTTTGCTTGTCGTTTGGAGTACTGTATATGTCTTGGAGGCTATCAAAGTGTGCGATCTCTTTTCAAATCTCTTGGCCAAGTAGAAAAAGGAACATATTATTTGCCGTGGCACGTTTTAGCTATATCCATTAGCAGTTTAGTAGGCGATCCCATTGCAATCCTATGGTGTACTCATGGTGGATTGTAATTTCATAAAACCGCTCTATCTCCTACAAATTGTCGACCTCAAAGACCTTGTCGTTGCTCCTTGTCGCTTGATGATATAATACATATGCGATATGTGTTCTTAGATTTCGAACCTCATAAATCGAAACACATCAAGTATGTCTGCTGAACTTGTTTTATGTTACCTTACCAAGTGGTGGTCGTAGTTTGCCTTCTCGGTACTTCCGCTCTTCCAGTACATCCAAGAACAGTTGCTGATAAGGAAGCATGGCCGCAAGGAGATTTCATAGAACCCTGTTCTTAAATGGTTCGGTATTCCGTTTTTGCCTAATACATTGAAACTCAAGGAACATTGATTGACAGTGCAGTTGGAGTCTTTGACGAATTTGGGTGTCAAAACTTTCTTCTTAGGGTTATTTGGCGTTAGAGTTTTGATAACCATTGAGCCCGAAAACTTAAGAGCTCTTATGGTCTCACAATTCAATGACTTTGCTTTTGATTTCAGAGACGCTCAATTGTATTTACTTTGGATGGCTAAGGATGGTGAGGTATATTAAGACCCCAGTTTGACAGGGAGTAGGTTGCTGAAACGCTTTGGAACCTCATTTAATTTTTGCCGAACTCATTTGTATAGCAAAGGGCGATATTTTCAGGATTTGTTCGTTGACTGTATGGCATCGGATCTCCACCGAATGATATTGACGGTAGATCAGACTTTGCTGCCGCCTTAAACTTGAGTCAGAACTATTTGGCATCTAGAGCATGCATCTAGCAATTTTACTGGCTCATTAACAACTAGGAAATCGAAGACTGTGATGCTAAGAAGTACTATATCAATTGGGCATTGTCTTTCGCTCCATATCAATTAGAAAAATATCTGGAGATGGACATGTCTTTTTGTATGAATTGACCTAGCAAACCAGAAATCTAACTATCTTGCAAGATCAACTATTGAACATTTTGGTCGCTGGAAGAGATATCACTTTCGGACTATTGAGTTTCACTTTCTATGAATTGGCAAGAAATCGTCAAATCTTCGAATAGTTTAAAAGGGAAGTTCACGAAGCATTTGGCGGTGAAAACCCCAAGCTTGAAGGTATTTCTTTCGAATTTTTGAAGAAATTCGATATTTGAAGTTTTTCATCAACGAGGAATTGCGTCTTTATCCAAGTGTCCCAATCAACTTTCGAGTTGCAACCAAGAAAACCACTTTGTCAGTTGGTGGTGGCAAGATGGTCTTTTACCAATCTTTATTGGCAAAGGTACTACTGTTGCTTATTGTACTTTCACCACCATAGATCACAGGAGTTTTACGGAGATGACTCTCGTGAATTCGGGCCAATATTATGGACCAATTTGAACAAGTTTAGATAGGCTTACCTTCCTTTCAACGAAGGTCCAAGAATTTGCTGGGAACAACGGTCTTCTTTATCTGAACCTTCTTTTGTAATTGTTAGACCGAAGGCAACAGACCTTACCCTTCAAGTAACTCTGTCCATTTGATGATTTGTCACGAAGATGGTGATTTTGTTGAGATATATTGAGCTGAAGACCAATGTTGATATGAGTTCTGTTACAGTAAAGTATAGATAGATAGCGAAATAGTTTATTCCGAGAAGATATCCGTGTATTGGAAGTATCTGGTATTATATAAATTCCGATTCAAATGATTTCGCATCAAAAAATGAAGCTCAGTAGAGTAGTACAGATGCACCTTCGTGACATATACGTAGAAAAAGTTTAGATTGAATCGTCATCGACTTTTCTATACAGTTATAAATTTAAAGGACTTTCCTACGTGGGTTCGTCATGAAAAGCTATTTTCCAAGCAGTTGTAATCACTTCTGAGGTAATAACTTTGAATTGGCTTCATTGAAAATCAGATCAATAATTTGCACCCAATCAATGAGCCAGGAAAAAAAGCATCCGTTTCCCAGTCTTGCACAAAAAGGTTGCTGCAGCAAGTGGTAGACCGTCTGCTTTTAATGTATACAATTTTCAACGTGAAAGCTCTATGATGTAATTTGGATTATCTACCGAGGTATTCGCTGTAGGAAATGTATCGATAACTATCCAGAAACATGACAGATGCACAGAAATTGCGTGCGTTTCTTTTCCGGAACATTCAATTTTTATCCGAAATTTGAAATTTCTTTTTTAGCGCAGTATCAGATTGAGGACCAATATGCCGGGTTTCCCCGAAACATGACAATTATACCCAGCCTTACAATCCCGGATGTAAAAGTCACCCCATACGCCAGCAAACTTTCAGGAAGTTTGGAATATGCAACATACAGATCTTTTGTTGCAGATATGAAGACTAACAAGGCGCAAAAGGTGATCATATAGTTTTTCCGTAATAGAAGGAGGTCGAGGTCCATGCTGGAAGAAGTCCTTGGGCCAGCCCAATTGAAAGGCAGATTGCCAATATTGAGTATAGGGCTTCTCATACTTTTGAGATATTCATTGAAGCATATCTAAATACCTCCTAGTGCAACATCGATGTAGTTGTGAGAAATACCCTTGGGTTAGCCTCATTGCAATTTGAAAATCTCTTCCGAATTGGGGGCGCAGAGATGTCATTTGCGCATGTCACTAAGATTATTTTTTGGGTATTTTCCGGCTTGAGAATTTTACCTCAGCCATCAATCAAATATTGCAGCCATTCAATCGAGTATAAATATCAACCGGAAGAAACCCTATTTTGCAATCCAGTTACTTTTATGTCCTCATCATCACACATTATTCAATACAATGTCCTCACAAGATTTACCCTCGGGTGCTCAAACCCCAATCGATGGTTCTTCCATCCTCGAAGATAAAGTTGAGCAAAGTTCGTCCTCAAATAGCCAAAGTGATTTAGCTTCTATTCCAGCAACAGGTATCAAAGCCTATCTCTTGGTTTGTTTCTTCTGCATGTTGGTTGCCTTCGGTGGCTTCGTATTCGGTTTCGATACCGGTACTATTTCCGGTTTCCTTAATATGTCTGATTTCCTTTCCAGATTTGGTCAAGATGGTTCTGAAGGAAAATATTTGTCTGATATCAGAGTCGGTTTGATTGTTTCCATTTTTAACATTGGTTGTGCAATTGGTGGTATTTTCCTTTCTAAGATAGGAGATGTTTACGGTAGAAGAATTGGTATCATTTCAGCTATGGTTGTCTATGTCGTCGGTATAATCATCCAGATCTCGTCCCAAGATAAGTGGTATCAACTTACAATTGGACGTGGAGTTACAGGATTAGCTGTTGGTACTGTTTCGGTTTTGTCTCCAATGTTCATTAGTGAAAGTGCTCCCAAGCATTTGAGAGGTACTTTGGTATACTGTTACCAATTATGCATCACCTTAGGTATTTTCATTGGTTACTGTGTCACTTATGGAACCAAAGATTTAAATGATTCAAGACAATGGAGAGTTCCTTTGGGTTTATGTTTCCTTTGGGCTATTTTCTTAGTTGTTGGTATGTTGGCTATGCCAGAATCCCCAAGATTCTTGATTGAAAAGAAGAGAATCGAAGAAGCCAAGAAGTCCCTTGCAAGATCCAACAAGTTGTCTCCAGAAGATCCAGGTGTCTACACTGAAGTTCAATTGATTCAAGCTGGTATTGACAGAGAAGCTGCTGCAGGTTCTGCTTCGTGGATGGAATTGATTACCGGTAAACCAGCTATTTTCAGAAGAGTTATCATGGGAATTATCTTACAGTCTTTGCAGCAATTAACTGGTGTCAACTATTTCTTCTACTACGGAACTACAATCTTCCAAGCTGTTGGTTTGCAAGATTCCTTCCAGACTTCCATCATCTTAGGTACAGTCAACTTTCTTTCTACATTTGTTGGTATTTGGGCCATTGAAAGATTTGGAAGAAGACAATGTTTGTTAGTCGGTTCTGCTGGTATGTTCGTTTGTTTCATCATTTACTCTGTCATTGGTACAACTCATTTGTTCATTGATGGAGTAGTAGATAACGACAACACCCGTCAACTGTCTGGTAATGCTATGATCTTTATCACTTGTTTGTTCATCTTCTTCTTTGCCTGTACTTGGGCTGGAGGTGTTTTTACAATCATTTCCGAATCATATCCATTGAGAATCAGATCCAAGGCTATGTCTATTGCCACTGCCGCTAACTGGATGTGGGGTTTCTTGATTTCATTCTGCACTCCATTCATTGTTAACGCCATCAACTTCAAGTTCGGCTTTGTGTTTACTGGTTGTTTGCTCTTTTCGTTCTTCTATGTCTACTTCTTTGTCAGCGAAACCAAAGGTTTGTCGTTGGAAGAAGTTGATGAGTTGTACGCTGAGGGAATTGCACCATGGAAATCCGGTGCATGGGTTCCTCCTTCTGCACAACAACAAATGCAAAACTCTACTTATGGTGCCGAAACAAAAGAGCAAGAGCAAGTTTAGCTTTATGGTTAATGCTTTATTCCCAATGATTTTTGAATTTTTAAATATAGACTATAGATTTACAAAAAGGCAATGCCTTTTAAATGAACTTTAATGAACGATTATGATAAGATTGATATACGACTTCTCGGCTTTATAGTAGAGTAACTCAATATATTATGTGCTGACGAAGAATAAACCTCAAAGACTTTAAATGGCATCAATACTAACTCCGGTTATGCATTATATGAATACGGAACTTTTATAAATATTGATGTTTTATGGATTATATAACTTATATATCGTTTTGTTAGGTAAGTTTCTAGGATACTTGCGAAAATGCAATGCTACAGCAAAAAAATTCACAGAGTATCAATACTGGTACATATGATTAGCCACCACTTCGAAGGGTAACATTTATTTGGTCAAAGCTACTAATAAATTCAAATTTATGAAAAAAACACGATTGTAGTTACTAGTTGTAAGAAAAATGATTGATAACTTCGGACTAAAATTCTTGAACCGGAAAATCCAAAAATAATGCGCAAATGAACGTCCCTGCGCCGTAAGAGATCAAATTGCAACGAGGACAACCAAAAAATGTTTCTCGCAACTACATTGATACTGCATTAGGAGGTAGTTAGATACACAATACGTTAAATGGTCTTAACAAACGTGATGGGCCATATAGTTAATAATGCTCATGTAGATTGAGCATTTGGCCGAAGTAAATCTTCTACTGGCTCATGTTTCTTAAGGAAGGTTAATCTTTACGGGATCTACTGTACTAAGTGTTGATAAGAGTAGGCTTCAATGGATATCAACGCTCTTTGAATCTTGAACTTCAAGTTTCTACAAATTTATGTAACAAACTTAGTTTTCTAAGTACAGCTTGTTTTCTTTTCTATACCCCAGGTACTTAGCTTCTGGACGTCCTTTGAAAGCATTCAATTAAGTAGATAATATTATCCAATCATCCTCTACTAGCAATAAAGCAATTTCATTCATAACATAACAAATTCGTTTTGGTTATATTTATAGCCACTTGATCAATCCCATAATATTGTTATCCATTTCCATCCACGTAATGGCACTTGTGGAGGCTCAGGGTTCCTCTCAACGTCAAGGAACAAAGAGTGTAAATCAACTTTGTCGGGTGTAATGAATTCAGTTCTTTTGAAAAATTTCCAAAACACGTACAAGCCAAAGAACAATGGCAAGATAAAGTAGGAAGAAAAGAAGCTGGCGATGTCAAAATGTCCATGTACAAAATTTGTGTACCCATTGGTCAAAAGCAAAATGGAACATACGACTACTGAAAAGTAACCTGCATAACCACCTCCTGGCACTGTATGAGGTAAATTGCTTCTGGAGTAGCCTTGAGCTCTGAGAGCTCTATGAAGTGAAGCATGGTTGACCCCAATCAAAATCCATCCTAATAACAAATTTGAAGAGGTCAAACTTTGGAACCAATTGAAAACCGTTGCTGCAGTTTTGGACACTGACATGTAAGACAAGGGCATGAATACAGCAACAAGTGCCAAACCATAGATAGGTATTCCTCTCTTGGTGGTCTTCAAGAAGAAAGATGGGGCTTGACGTTTGACAGCCAAAGCGAAAAGAACTCTAGAAGCCTGGACAACACCAGCATTAGCAGCAGAAAAAGCCGAAGTAAAGACAACAGCATTCACAATATGGGGTAATGCGGGAATACCAGCATTTTGGATAGCCACAACATAAGGTGATGATTTTGCATTTCCTGAACCTGAAGTGATGTTCTTGTCCCTTGGAGAAACAATTAAGGTCAAACACAACACTGCCAAGGTCATCAAAATCGAAACCCTAAAGAAGATTCTTTTGCAAGCTTTGAAAACTGCTCTTCTAGGGTATTTGACCTCACTAGCTAATATTGGAACTGATTGCACTCCACCAAACGAGTAAACTACAGAATTCAACGAGGACCAAAAGGCTGCAAATCTGCCAAGACTTCCTGTTGTCAAATAAGAAAGAAATGGTGCCGGATCCCTCCAATATCTAAATCCAATAGACTCATGATTTGGGCCTCCACCAGCTGTAATGACTATTGAAACTATAATCAATCCTGTCAACAAAGTAAGTTTAAGTATGGCAAATGAAAACTCAATTTCTCCATATAACTTCATCGAATATGAATTAACGGCGATAAGTGCAACAATAATAATACTAATCCAAGCAGCAGAATTGATATCTGTCCAGAATGTTATAATAACTGAGGCTGCAGCAATTTCACCAGGCATGACATTTTGCCAGACAGAAATCCAACCATAGGCGAATCCTAGAGCCGGATCAACAAAATGTTCTAAGTGTCTAACAGTGGCAGAAGAAGTCGGCATTAAAGCTGCAACTTCCGCAATAGCTATCTGGTTAATTCCAACTATAATTGCCATCAAAGCATAGGCGAGGAAAGTACCTCCAGCACCTGTGAGTGCAAAAACCTTTCCTGAACTAAGAAAGATACCAGTACCAAATACTCCACAGATCGCAATCATTTGCAAGTGTCTAGAATGAAGGTCTTTGGACAATCTTTCCCTGTCTTCTTTAAAGATTGAATCTTCATCAGTTATTTCATTCACCTCCACTTGCTCACCTCCACTTTTGAATTCGACCAATTCCTCCAAATCCCTAGATATAGCATCGTCCGATGTGGATTTACCTCCTTTACTCCAAATATCAGTGATACCCATCTTTAAAACTGTAGGAAAATCTTCTTAGTGACAGTTAAATCATTGTTAATAAGATGAAAAATATAGGATACTTATACTAGTCTAACTTCGAGCGCACTCAGATTACTAGCAAGTTGATTTTGCATCCACAGTTTTCTGCAACCTCAATTTTTTAAGACGAACTAGTATAGAAAAATAAGTCAAGCGCGGAAATAATAGCTATGATAGGTAATTTTTAGAAATACGAGAATAGAGCCATATAACAATATCCAATTTATATTAGAAATTGTCCACAGCTTCTAAGCACGGTTGATCTCACAGATATAAAATTTAATCGGGATTGAAACCCTTCGTGCTTCACTGACTCTCCTTGTCAAAATAGACTTCTCGTATTACTGGTGTGCCACATTTTAGGAACTTTCCGATATTTGTAGGGATAAACGCAAATCTCAATTAGCGTGCATTGTAATCGAAGAATATTTCGATAGTAACCGCTGTCTATTTCGATAGTAACCGCTGTCTATTTCGCTTACCAAGAGATTATATTGTATGACATGGAGAAATAAGAACCTAGAGCTGATGGGCCAAATAGAGACGCAGAATTAAATTCTGCAGAACCAAAGACCTTCTTTGCTCATTGCAAGCATAGACTCCCAAATCTAAAATGCCCAGGCAACTGCGAGTGCATACTTTGGTCTTATATCAGTTTTCAGAATTTTAATGTCATGGCGCTCTTTAGATGACACTACAGGTAACTACAACTTAGGATTTTCGTCCAAATTCTTTTTATAGTGCACCAAACGTAATTGCGGCTGGATTAATTTCCTCATTGGCAAATTACAATCTGATCATGTGATTAATACATGGTGGTGCTATTGTTCAGATAGAAGTGTTATTTTCTGTCAAACAGAGACATGGCTAAGATTACGGATGATTTAACTAGACTGGGTTAACAGCCCAGCTTGCAGGTTGCTCCAGTGACTGACGTCTGATTATTGTTCTCAGTAACGGCGGAGAATTTTCGGACTAAATTATTTGGTGACGAGGAAAAACTTTCCATACGGCATTATCGCACATTTTCAGGTACCACGAAAGAAGAATCTTGTTCCATCTCGAACAATATAGTGGGCGAAACGCAGCAGTGACAACCGCAGTGGCTTTGAATGTGACAACGTGGATGACATGAATCGCGTCGGTAGTCGTGGTCTTTATTGATGTTTTGGCGTGGTAGACAATATAGCGGGTGAAATCGGCTATTGCTTAAACTCGAAAAAAGTTCAGTAGCTCCTATATATTGATGATTAACACAAAATTCCAAATTCGTACCACACCGTACTGGTGTGTGTACAATTAGAGAGTTGATTGTGCATGAGACGTCCAACTGAAATCGTAGAAGCGCCAGCAACATTTCGTGATGTAATGGTGAAGAATAGAGTTCTGGCGATGAGGTGCGGGAGGAACAATATGGAGATACCACAACTTTGACGTCTTCGCTTGCAAGATTCTTGGTCGGGCAAGTGCAACAAGCACAGTGTATCAAGACGACGTGGGCCAGAGCCCTCGACCAGAGGTGGAAGCAGCGTGTTGGCGTGTGCCACGATTATTTTCTTGTTACCAGCTTTGGACACGCTGGTTTTGTTTGGCAGACCACGTTAAGTCGTGTATTTATTTTTGGTCAATGTGTGTTTACAGAGAAATGCGAGAAAAAAAATATGCGTGTCTGGTAATGGACGAAATTTTCTAAGACGAAATTTTCAGAGATACCACCTGTCTCGAATCCATTGTGTATATATAAACTTCGCAGAAGCCTTGATTTTTTGAAAACACCATTTTGTTCTTCTTGCTCTTTGAACATAACTAATTTGTTGGTTATACTCATTACTTCTCCTCGCAGAACTTATACAAAATGAAGGGATTGATTTTAGTAGGTGGTTACGGTACACGTTTGAGACCTTTGACCTTGACCTTGCCAAAGCCATTGGTGGAATTCGGTAACAGACCCATGATTTTGCACCAAATCGAAGCCTTGGCCAATGCTGGTGTCACCGACATTGTCCTTGCTGTCAACTACAGACCAGAAGTTATGGTCTCCACATTGAAGCAATACGAAGAAGAATATGGTGTCAACATTACCTTCTCCGTTGAAGAAGAGCCTTTGGGCACTGCTGGTCCTTTGAAGTTGGCTGAAGAAGTCTTGAAGAAGGACGACTCTCCTTTCTTCGTGTTGAACTCTGATGTCATCTGTGACTACCCATTCGAAGAATTGGCTGCTTTCCACAAGGCCCACGGTGGTGAAGGTACCATTGTTGCTACCAAGGTTGACGAACCATCGAAGTATGGTGTCATTGTGCATGATAGAGACACCCCTAACTTGATTGACAGATTCGTCGAAAAGCCAGTTGAATTCGTCGGTAACAGAATCAACGCTGGTTTGTACATCTTGAACCCATCCGTCATTGACTTGATCGAAATGAAGCCTACTTCCATCGAAAAGGAAACTTTCCCACTTTTGGTTGAAAAGAACCAATTATACTCCTTCGACTTGGAAGGCTACTGGATGGATGTCGGTCAACCAAAGGATTTCCTTTCTGGTACCTGTTTGTACTTGACATCTTTGTCCAAGAAGTCTCCAGAAAAGTTATCTTCTGAAAAGTTTGTCCACGGTGGTAATGTCTTGATCGACCCAACTGCCAAAATTCACCCATCTGCTTTGATTGGTCCTAATGTTGTCATTGGTCCTAATGTAATTGTCGGTGAAGGTGCCAGAATCCAGAGATCTGTCTTGTTGGCCAACTCGCAAGTCAAGGACCACGCCTGGGTTAAGTCCACCATTGTTGGATGGAACTCCAGAATCGGTAAGTGGGCTAGAACCGAAGGTGTTACCGTTTTGGGTGACGACGTTGAAGTCAAGAACGAGATCTATGTCAACGGTGCCAAGGTCTTACCTCACAAGTCTATTTCTTCCAATGTTGAACATGAAGCTATTATTATGTGAGCAGCTACTTTTGTGACTACTTTGAACTTGTATTTTAACTACACTATATAAACCCAATCCATGGTTATGGAAAACTTACTTCTTTACTTTTTAGGTCATAATCGTTCATGGAACTACATTATTAAATACCGTTGGAAGTGTTGATTCGCTCCCAACAAAATACACATTTGGAGATTTTATAATTCACATTCTCAATCAAAATTGTAACATCTCCGTGGCCTCGTTGATGGAGCATACAAAGTTATTCAGGCAAGCATTGGACATTGTAAATCTCACCTTCGTTTTCTTCACGTTCCTTATTGCAGCCATTAATGCTTGGCCTTTTTAAATTCGGTTGGATTCTACGATGCTTGCCAATCTCAGATTGCTCTCTTCCGTAGGATATTCCTATGATCCTTTGAATTTGCTTTCCTTTGGTAAAGTTGTACTGTTATAGTTTATCATAATTCAAACATAAGTATCTATTTACAAGCTTTTACATTCTTTTCTTATCACTTTTTACAACGATGCCAATCCTTCGACAGAACTTTTTCTCAAAGATTCCGATAATGGCTTTCTACCACTGAGATACAGCAAAAACAAGATCTTACTCACAAGTGGCTCTTGAACAACTCCCATTTCAGCAATTGACTTCTTTACTGGATTCTCGTACGAGACCGACAATTTGCCGCCAGGGAGAATCTCGAAATAAAGTAAATGATCTTTTGGAACAGAACCCTTGCGGCCCGAAAAGGCAGTTCTCAACTGATCCAATCCCTCTCCAACAAGTTCTCTATTTTCTTTACTTTTTGGGTTGGCTAAGATAGACTTGATAAGTCCGTCCTTCATGTGGTTGAAGTCGGTGTTTCTCACAGGCGATAATCTGACCAAGAAACGAACTCCACTGTCAAGCAACTTTTCTACAATTTCAACTGATTTTTCCGCATCGTTCAACAAGTCTTCCAATTTACCATCGGGGGAAGAGGACAAATCTCCCAATAACAAGTCATGGGCTTTTTTGACATCCTTTTTGGCTATGTATATACCAATGCCGTAGACCTTGAAAGAAACGAAAGTCACTGATCTGACTCCATGGCCCAAGAGTTGGAAATCGTCATGAACATTAGCCTGCTTGGCTTCCTGAATCGTTAAAGGAAAAGGAGAAATAGACGAGTCAACAGTGATAGTATCTTCCTTAGGTTCAATACTAGTATCCAACTCAATTTTTTGTGTCTGTTGGTTGAAGTAGGCAAACACACCAGCCATAGTCAATCCTCCTAAACCATAGACTAACTTGTTGCTCTTAATTGGCGCTTTGAGAAGACGCGGAGACGACCTCAGAATAAATCTACGGCCAACATTTCTTGTCAACAATGAAGCTGATGAAGCAGTTGCTCTAAACATCTTTTTTTATAGAAAGAACAATAAAAATGTAAAGCAATCTTGTTTTCATTGGCCTATAATCTTCTAACCGATTTTTCATATAGGCGTGCACTGACCCAACATTGCTATACAGTGATATCTTAACTAGGACAATATTTACTATTCTTAGTCTGTGTGCCTTATGAAGCATGTTCGATGTATTTAGTAAGCTTATCCAAATACTATTCACTCAATAAGTTGTATGCCACTGCTAACGGCCGATTCACAAGTAAGGGTCAACCCACTAGCTAATTGAGCTTTGTAGATATGTTCCCATTTGCTCCATTCTTGTTCAACGCTATTTATTTCTGTTGCCAACCAATTGTATGGAGAATTCAGCAATTGAGCTACTAGAGTTCCAAGCATGGAATCACCAGCTCCAGTGACATTAATGATATCTAAGTTTTCATTCTCCATTGGTATTGGGAAATACTCTATTACCACACCCATACGCTTGTTGTCACTGGTAACCCTGCCCTCCGATGCGAGGATGAATGCAGGCTTGTACTTCGAAGTTGTAGGAATGGATTTGTAGTCATTAACGTTCTCTGAAAGACTAACCATTATGGCTCCTTTGCTTCCAATCTTAATCAATATATTCTGGAAGAAAGGGACAAGCTGAAAACTTTGCTGCAAGGTACCTCGATCCATCAAGTCTTTGAGAACTGGAAATCTTTTGCTAGCAAGAAGATTGAGTTTGTCCCTGAAGAAAGAGTCAACACCTAATGAATCCAATACTGGGAACCATTCGTCGTAGTCATCGTATTTGTCGTTGTTGTAGAAAGAAGCATGAATAGCTTCTAGTTCCAGCACTGTTGGAGTTATCAACTTGATGAAGTTGTTTGGGAAAGGACGGTTTATCAATTTCGCAATCCGTGACGATTTTGGTAACGACGTTGGCTCAATTATCACATTTACTACTTTATTTGAAGCCTGTAGTGAATTCATCACTTTATTTACAAGAGTTGGAGAAAGATTGCAATCAAATACAATGTTGGAAACTTGTGGACTTACCTGATCAATGACGAATTCGGAAAAGTCCTCTTCGATAATGGACATATCAGCTGCAGCAACAACGAGGTTGCCATCCAGGTCATGTGTTGCCAGATATTGAGCAGTTGCTTTATCGCTAGAAGTTACCAAGATACCAGAGGCATCAAACTCGCTTGATTTGAGTTGATTGAGAATAGCCCTACCAGCAAAGTCGTTACCGACGATTGATACAAACTTTGACTTTCTCAATGCTGTTTTGGACGACAAGAAATAGTGAGAGGCTAAACTAATATTATGTCCAACACCTCCCACTGACGCTTTTATTACAGCAATATTGGAATCGTTCATATGAACTTTGTCCTTCATTTGTGCTATTGTATCAAGAGCAATTGATCCGACAATGATTGTGTTGACATCTTCATCACTCCTGATGATAGTTTCAGTAAGAGTTTGCTCCTTTATCAGCGAGATATATGCTTGAAATGATGATGCAGTATTCTATATCGACATTAGTATATCAAATTTCAATAATTGTAAACACACTCATATACTCACATTGTTCTCTAATTTACTCAAGCTTGTTGCAATCTGGGTGGCTGCTCTAGCATTATTTAATACAAATTTAATATTACATTCAACAGATTTGCCATTGGTTTCTTCTGCAATCTTTGATAACAAGAAAGGAGTCAAATTCTTGCCCGAAATATTTTGAGCAATCGCTTCTTGATTGGCACGGTCGATCACTTTGCTTATGAAAGAAGACGACAATGCCGATTCTCTCGGTGGAGGAATGCAGAATATGTTCCCTGAATTAAGAGACATGATATTGTTGTGATTATGGATAATGGAGGCAGCCTCTTCGAAGCTGGAAAAATCATATGGCGATCTATAGCCAGATTCACGACAGTAGAAACCAGGTACCTCAACGTCGAGCCTTCCATCGTCGTTGTATGTTCCTACAAAAACTCCTTGAGTCTCCAAGAACTCAAGCGTCAAACCAATATCCAAGATAGACTTTGGTCCAGAACATACCACAGAAACTGGTGTTCTACCAAGTTCCGTCAAATCTGCCGAAACATCAAATGAATTCTGGCCACCCTTATGAACACCACCTAAACCACCAGTAGCAAACACCTTGATTCCCGCCATATGGGAAAGAATCATTGTCAGAGCAATCGTGGTTCCTCCATTGTAACCTTTGGCCATGGTATAGCCAATATCTCTTCGAGAAACCTTATTTGCCTTACCCTTATTAGCCTGTTCCGCCAAATATTTTAACAGTAGTTCGCTCAAGCCCACACGAGGTTTTCCGTCTATGAAAGCGCAAGTTGCTGGGATAGCTCCATTGTCTCTGACAACTTCTTCAACTTGCTTAGCCATCTCGAAGTTCTGGGGAAATGGCAAACCATGGGTTATGATTGTTGATTCCAAGGATACAACGGGCTTCAGACTATTCAATGCATGTTTGATTTCCTCCGAAATGTCTATATGAAATGATCCACGAGCTTGAGAAGAAGACAAAAGTCTCCTGTGAGCTAATAGCATATTATACTTGAAGAAGTAGCTTGTCGGATGTAGAGAATTTGAGATGTCTCCTCGCACTAAAAAAGATAGTAGCGATTCGCAACAAAAGACCTAAATTTGGTGTAGAGATTATTTTCACATAAAACGTATCTTTTTCCTTCTCTCTAGAGTATGGGTAGTCGATCAAATAGACTTAATATTTGGAAGAATATAGAGAAGTTTTCAAAGTAGAAAGAGTCGCTATAAATTCAAAAGTGACCAAGATCAATAGCAAACAGTTTCAAGAATGAGTTGGAAAAGCAAGATAACTATACCTTATAATGCATCTAATGATAATGAAAGCCAGCAAATAGCTAGAGCATCAGAAACCATTGCGAACGAAATTTACGAAATAATCCTTTCTCAAGAATTGAAACTCGACTTCATCATTGAAGAATGCAAAATAGATTCTCAGGCATACCTTTTATTGGAGGTATTCATAAGAAAGACTCACCTCGATACAAGACAAATATACCAGGTCTATAGATTAGCAGCTGGCCAGTTGGAAATCAGAAATGATACTTGGGATTGGTCTGTATTAGGATCGCAAGTTTCCAGAAAGACCGTCTACTCATTACGACTCCTACGCGAACTCTTGATATCACAAGAACATGGAAAATTGGATATAATGCGTTTACTAGCATGCTATACGAATCCTAATCTACCATGGACAAGTGAAATTACTGAAAAAATAGTCGGACTGGTTGATGTCGAAGATATGATGGAAGAGTTAATAGAAACGGAGCTCAAACCAAACCTCTTGGTCCTTCCTAAAGTTGCGGGCAAAAAAGCATTGCAAGGAGGTCTCAATCCAAGATTGGGATATGGGGGAGCTAAGAGAGAAATTCTTGAGGAAGATGCCAGGCGCAACTGGAAGTCGGGCACTAAAGTGAAGGCACTATCTGTAGCATATTTCATTATAAAATTGGCTCCTTCAACGTTCTGGAGTGCTGGCAATTGGAGAGTCATATCTTCTTTCATATTGAATGTGGGCGATGATCACGATCCTCTATTCAAATATCAAAGCGTCAAACTCTTAGCATTAATGACAGAGAGGCTTGAACAATTAGATCATATCGATGTTATTAGATCATCTGGGTTGATAGATGTATTGCTGGAATCTGTTCGCAAATGTCTTGTGTATTATCCTTCAACTACGACTGTTAATACTTCATTATTGTTATTAGACGCTTCATATCCTCTTCTATTCAAGTTGTTTGACATAAGTGGAACAGATTGGACAGAGATTATGGACGTGATTAGCAGCAACATTATGGGTGCAATTTCCCATCTAATCGGTACCGTAGAAGCCAGTTCAGGATTTCCAGTAGTCTGCTTTCTTCTTGACCAGCTATCAGAAATAGTAGCGACGTCTATTAAAACCAAAATCCTCATTTCGATATCTAGGTTGTTTTTCATGTTGAACCTGATAATCACGAATATCACTGTTTTGGATAATTTCCATGAAGGTCAAAGCGTTTTGGAGAAGGCCCTCTATTGTCAAAGCACCGTTCTACATCAGTTCTTGCCGATCACTGACGATCAAGAGATCGAGGAGTTGTTGGGTTCTTATAAGCACGATCTAGTTGGTGCGTGGTTGGTACTTGCGAAAAGGTTAGCAAATTATGAATATGATAATGTCAAATTGCAGAAGCAGATGTCGGACAATTTCAGTCTTCTAGAACAGCTACAGAAGGGGAACAAATCAGCGGATTATGCTGACTTTCTTGATTCCATGAAAAAACAAGTCCCCGAAATGAGTTACTTTGTAAATATCCGTACTTGAAATATCAAATAGATTTATATTGGTAATAGTATGTACAAGTTCATTATGTTCTATTTGCATCTATGTAACAGAAAAGTGGACATTCAAACTTCCCTTTCTGCTTCTATTTCTGGGTACCTTGTAAAGCCTGAACAACCTTAATGTTTGTATCTAAGAATCTGTTCAAGCAGTTGGTTAAACACTGCTCTTCGTTGGTGTCCAAATTGCCACTTGTTATAGGCTTGTTGGCATTACATTTCTTAAAGCACATATCAGTGAAGTTGTGAATAGATAATTGAACCTTAGACTTAGACTGTTCAGATTCGACAAATTGCATGATTTCCTTTCTGGAGGTGTCATCGAGATTCTGCAAGGCAGTTTGCGATACGGAGGCCATGTTGGAGACTCGTAAGGGTCGTTACTTTTGGAAAGTAGGAGAATTGATGAAATCTCGTTCTCTAGAATTTGAATTTTTCAGTATCACTCATATTTAGAATGGTACGGCATGGATTGCACATTGACACTCTTATTGTAAACTGAACTCTTCCAGCTAAGATATGGATCAGAATCATTTTCATTAGGAGATCGTTGCTTGTATACCTACAGTGTATGATAAGTTCTATATTTATGTATTCAGTTCTTAAAGGATTGAGTTGTAAGGTTGCAAAGTGTGACATTTCATTTAGATTTAACTGAACCAAAAAAAAAATAACAGAACGACAGAAGACACAACAATAATCATGTCGAAGTTAGACAGAGTAAACCAAATATATCTTGGTGAAATTTCCAATAAGAAGGAGGTTTCTATTTCTTCCACGAGAGAAGCAGTCTATGAGAATCGGTTAAAGAAAGATATTGAAAGGACGAAAGAGTACATCAAACAGGCAAACAGGGCCATTGTGTCCTTCAGAGATGTAGAGGTATCAGCATCGCAAGACCATAGAAGGAGGATTATTGCTCTCTATGAAGCATACAAAAAGATACCGTATAATTCTAGTAAAGATGAATCTATAGGTTTAGCGACAGCTTCTCAAAGCATAGAGCGATTGGTACAACAGCATGCACAGGCGACTGACGATCTAAACAGTCTGAACAGACAATCGGAGATAGAAAAGATAAAGATGGCTATGAGTGATTACAGACGGCTCTCGGAAATTATTGATGATGTTGTTGAAGAGAAAATGAAACGATTGCAAGTGATAGAAGCTAGAATAGAAGAGATGAATGTAGATATTGAAAGTGAGAACGGGATCCTGAAATTCAACCAGAAATCAAAAGGCACCTTAACTACGATACAGCTGGATATACAAGCTACAGAACGGTTGCTTGCTCTACATTTGAAGAGAATCATTACTAAGTTTTTGGCAGTACAGGATCTGGAATTCCTGAACCTACTGGATGCTACAATTGTGAAAACGACTGTACAACAATGTCAGAATATGTTGATACGATTACTCAAATCGGATAGTAGCACATGGGTTCAGGTACACCCCAATAATTTCACAAGCGGTCTTATTAAGACTTTGGTCATGAATGACATAATACTTATAAGAGACGATTCAGAGTTTGACCTACAGTACTTGAAGCTACGCGACTACGGGAGGTAGGTATTTGTTGAGTTGTAATGTAGAATTTGTAAAAGCCGGAATATTCGTGAAAGGTTTCATATCAGGCGTTGTTAAACTACACATCAACGCCGCAACTCTGTGAATCATATTCAAATCTTCACTTACATCAATCCATCTCGGAATTAGTACCAATACTACAGTGTAGATTCTATATGACTTTTAGAACAATCGATTTGCCCTAGAACTAAGGTTTTGAACTTCCGGAGCTATGCGGCGATATTCTCCACTTTTTGTGCGGTAGCTCCGGCACATACAAAATGTTAGCTAGTTTGAAATGAAAAAGCGATAAGAACTACCGTGGTGTTACAATCAGATTCTATTTTGCCAGTGGCGATCCAAGCGAGATTGGTCTTATTCTCTATTATTCGCCATAACATAATGTCGGTGGACGTCCCCAGGAAAAGAAACAGACAGGTGTTTGTATGTGATGGGTGTCGTGCTAAGAAGACAAAGTGCGATAAACTGAACCCTTGCTCCAGCTGTGTCAAGCTCGGGTTCGAATGTACTTATACCACGGCTGCAACAAGGAGGTCACGTCTAAAGCTGGCATCAAGTAGAGCATCTGTCTATCCTCGGAACGAGCACAATGTAGCCGAAGTGATTCCGTCCTTAAACACAGAGATTGAGGTTCTCAAAAGCAAGGTGCGGATGTTGGAATCCTCCCAGTCACAAAAGGATTCAGGTTTGAGATCACCAACTTCAGACAAAAGCACCTCTTCACCTGACAATATCCAGGAAAGCATTTCCGAATGTTTGAACGATTTGGAAAACGAAACGATCAAGTTCAATGGAGATTACAATGTTCCTGACGGGGAATCTGGCAAAGCACCCCTTATATTCCAACAACCGTTGCAATTTCAGATTCTTCTGAAAGCCGACCCAGGTGCTCGTTTATTTTGGAAATTCAAGGCCATACCAGTATCAGGCAGAGCCAATCAAGCTTCGGTGATAACAGTGCAATCGACTTTGGAATACAACAAGAAAGAAACAGAGGAAATTGCCAGAAAAGTGTATGGAGAGGGTTTCATACCAGGTGTAGAGCAGTTGAGCCTCAAAACACACCGACAAGAAGTGTTGAAGGCAATCAGTGCGTATGGTCGTGATTGGGGTCTTGTATTTAACAGCTCTAACTCAACGGCATTAATGGATAAAATCATTGACATTATTCCAGATCGTGATGTTTCCTTAGGATTAATGAATGTATTTTTCTCAAAACTTTATCCTGCTTTCCCGATAGTCGACGAGCAAGAATATGAGAACGACATGGAGAGAATCTTGGGATTATCGCGTACCTCTCCACAGTGTTTTGCTAAGCCAAAATTAGAAAAGAAAAGTGATATCGCAGCATTGATCACACATTTGTTAGTTATGAGATTGACATACTTATCGTTGATAGAAAATGACACACTGGAGAGAGAAAACGAAGAAATTTCAATTTTGAGGAAATCACCCATATCTGTTTGCACCTTCTCAGTCGTCCAGCAATGCATGAAAGAATTTGATTTTCTGACCAGGCAACCACTACCTGTTCTTCAAGCAGCGCTATTCGTTCGACTTTATAGAAAATATGCTCCTGAAGAAGGAGATGGTTCCAAAATGTGCTCTCAGATATTCAGCAGCACTTTGATTCAAATGGCTATTGCCCTTGGTTTAAACAGGGAGCCTGATTACTATCTTTGTCTGAGTTTGTCAGAGAAGGACAAACTTCTCAGAAGAAAGATATGGTATACAATAATGTCGTTGGATTTGTATGAAAGCATGATATATGCTTCATCTCCCATAATTGGAACATTCAATCACGATGTCAAACTTCCGATGTTGAAAGGTGACAATTCTAACTTGTCGAACATCCTTCTCGAACAAAAGGTAGGAGAAATGTTTTACGAATCCCATCTTGTTTACCGCCTAGGGAAATCGTTGGCCAATATGGTTCTGAGCATCCATACTGCAACCAAATTGAGTGAAGTATTGGGAATTTTGAGTGAGTTGGAATTCAGCGTTGCCAAATTTTATGGTACCTTTTCCGATTATATAAATGATAGTGGGGGTAGAGGGGATATATTCAAAGTACTTAGGTTTGACAATTACTTGAAGATGCGTTCGTTCACGGTATACGTTTCGTACTGTTTGTTTTTACATTTCGAAAAGAAGGGAAACCAGAAACTAAAGCTTCATTACTTGCGGAAGCTGATGAGAGCTATATTTGTCGAAATGAAGGCTCTTACAATGTCTTTCGTACTTTCCTCTTCGAAGTATTTCTCCCTGGGATTCTCATTGATGGTCACACCTACATTAGAGTTGTATTTTCATATGGTCGCTTTGGTTTGCCAGTCGCTGCGCATCAGAATCAACTGTACTACAAGAGAGCTAAAGAGGATACCGAATTTCAAGGAAATGTATGAGAGTAACAACGAGTTCCGCGATTTGTATAATACCATCCGAGAGGCTGGTAGTTCTCTTCGTCAATACACCAATGACCGGATTCAGATTTTAAGACTGTTGAGCAAGAGGTATTTGTATTCGTGGAAAGCACTGAAGGCACATGCATTTGGGCTGAAATTGGTAGACAGCAATTTCATCTACGAAGCAGACCCATTGGCGGCGCACGATGCCATTGCAGAATATGAATCAGCTGAGATCAAAGAGCTTGTAAGATACATTAGAGCTTGTATTTCTCCAAACGAACTGGAATCGGCTACCCATCCAGAAATCACAAAAGCGGAAGACATGCAGGTGGATAATATGTGGATCCAATTGAATAATTTTGTAGAGGATGACGATTCACTTTCAGCAGAGTTCAGAGGCACATCCGGGGAACCAGATGAAGACTTTGTCTTGGGCAAGAGCAGTGGGTTTGATAGTGCCTTTGGAAAGTTTGATTTCGATCTTTTCTCCCGACCCGACTTAATGGAAGATTTATGGACCCAGAATTTTTCTTGGTCTGATTTTTCTTAACAATTATGGGATGACATGAATCAAGAGCTTGGCAGCGGTAGGCTAAAATTAAAATGGGGATTTACACTTGGCGTATATAATTAGTTACCAACAATGATTAAATTAAATACACGGTTATGGTAGGAAACATTATTTTTACTCTTCCTTGCAGAATCATGAAGTCAACTTGCAGCGAACAATTCGCAGCCATAGTTGCAAAAGTGTGGATATTAAATGTATATTTGATAGTAATTTTTGAAATCGAAATTGTCAATCACTTGAGTTGCTTAGGTTGCTTACCATTCCTTAGAATAATGTAGAGCCATTTGTGCAGCAACTTTCACAAAAAGTGTGGTTCGCAGCCACATTGCGAACGATTGCGAAACCTTGCATCTTCTCCTTATCATTATACAAAATCGAAATTTTGCGACTAAGCATTTTGGTTACTCAAAGCTTGCGCCGAGGTTTCTGACTCGGATGGCACCGCAGCTGCCCTGATAGGACTATAGGAAAAAGATAGCCAATGCATCAACTGCTACAGCAAATCCTCCAAGTTTGGGGGATTAGTAAGGCAAACTTCTTTCTACAATTATAGATATCGTAGCACACTCCATTTTTTTGAGGATTTGTTCCGCTCCAAGTCAACCGAAAAAAATTGGACCTCTTCACCCGAACCGAAATTAACACCAAGAAACAATTAGCAATTAATGCTCTAATGACATGTTCAAGTAACCGAAAGACACATCGTCAAGTTGGGCGGCTTCTTGGAATACGTCGGCCGCACTGGTGTCGGGGCTTTCGGCTTCTGGCAGTAGAATCCGACTCATGTGGGTGAATTTTGTGTCGCCTGTACAATCGGGTCGGGCCTGTTTGATGATTATGGCTGCGAATGATGCAATCCGCTATGATTAGGAGATTAGGATTTTTTCCTTGGGCGCAACAGTTTTTGCAATATATCCAATTCGAAACCTGGAGATATAAATAACATGAAATATCATGTCCTAGTGTAGACTTAAGGGATGTTTTATCCATTGGGAACAGAGAGTATCTTTTGCATCATTACTTGATTTGAATCGCATAATTCAACTAGTGCTTAATAATTCATAGCACCTTATAACTATTCACATTAATAGATTGAAATGGGTCTTGCGTGGAACTCTAGAGCAAAATCAGTGGGTCTGTCTGACCAATCTTCTGAGAACTCCAAGCTTGAAAAAGTACATGTTGTTAACACAGAGCTAGACGAATTGGAATCTTCGTCTTCTGAGAAGGTATCTCATATTTTCCAGGATCCAGTGGTTGCTGAACACTATAGACAGCTTTATGAACAAACAGGTTACGAATGTCGTCACCATTTCGACCCAGATTTCACCTGGACCGAAGCCGAAGAAAAGAAAGTAGTTAGAAAAAACGACTGGTACGTCACCTTCTGGGCTTTTGTTATGTTCACCGCCTTAGATTTTGATAGAAACAACATTCAGCAGGCATTATCTGACGATATGCTTACAGATCTTGGTTTGACCACCAATCAGTTGAATCTCGGTAACACTATTAACTTGGTTTGTTTTTTGAGTGCTGAATTGCCATCGCAGTTGATCTCGAAGAAGATTGGAGCTGACGTCTGGATTCCTATGCAAATGATCTTGTGGTCTGTTGTGTCAATGTCCCAATTTGCTATCAAAGATGTTCATGGATTCTATGCTACCAGAGCTCTTTTAGGTGCTTTGCAGGGTGGTTTCATTTGTGATGTCTGTCTCTGGATGAGTTACTTTTTCACTTCTAAAGAATTACCTTTCCGTTTATCTCTCTTCTACATTGCCAACCCCATGACTGCCGTGTGGTCAAGTTTGCTTGCTTTTGCTGTCTTGAAGGTCAAGACTAAGTCTAATCCTGAAGGCTGGAAGTGGTTATTTTTGATTGAAGGTACTTTCACCTTAGTCGCTGGTATTGCTGCCTTTTTCAAGATGCCTGCCTCACCTGTTCAGACTAAGACATGGTATAGAAAGAAGGGTTGGTACACCGACAGAGAAGAAAAGATTGTTGTCAACAGAGTCTTAAGAGACGATCCAGAAAAGGGAAGTATGCATAATCGTGAGCCTGTTGGGCCCAAGGAATTGATAGGTGCTGTTTTCGACTACAACCTTCTTCCAATCTACATTATCCGTATTCTTGGTGATATCGGCACTGCACCAATCGCCACTTATCTTCAATTGGTTCTTAGAGGTATGGGATTCTCCACATTCAAGACAAATGCTTTGACCATCCCATACAATGTTCTTTCCGTCATAACTATGTTGCTCACAGGGTTCTTCTCCGAAAAGTTGAACACCAGGGCACTTATGATTGCTACCACGCCTTTGTGGATTATCATCTGCCTTTTCCCATTGAGATATTGGCCAGGAGCACAAAAAGATATCTGGGGATCTTTTGCCCTTTTGACTGTTCTTCTTGGCCATGCTCCAATTTGGCCCCTTACTATTTCATGGTGTTCGGCCAATTCTAACGGTGTCAGAAGTAGAGCTGTTTCTGCTGCCGTGGTTAACATTTTTTCGCAGTCAGCTTCAATCATAGCTGCTAACATCTACAGAAAAGATGATGCCCCACTTTACCACCGTGGTAACGTCGATCTTATAGGTATTGCATTTGGTGCTCTCTTCGCATGTGTGTTTGCCAAGTACTACTACATTTGGGTTAACAAGAAGAGAGATGAAAAATGGAATGCCATGTCCATTGATGAGCAAGAAGAATACATCAGAAACCCTCGTCATGATGGTAACAAGAGGTTGGACTTCAGGTTTGTCTACTGATCACTGCATGTTCTTCAGTTCTTTGTATTGTTGTTTGGCGTAATTTAAATTTTGTAAACTAGTAAATTGTGATGAATAAATTAAAATGTAGTTGCATTCCCATTTAATGAGCCCGTGATTGATTATCAATGTTCTAGCATGTTTACGGCAAGAACTGACTATATGCCCATCGGTAAACTAAATTAGAATTGGATCATACCATTAATAAGCTGATATAATCTCCCTATAAGACGGTCAAACCAACAAAAATGTTGGCAAGTCCTCATTTTTGTAAATAATTTCAAATTTCTACATTTTTCGCAGCCAAAGGGAATTAAGAAAACGAAACAGTAAAGTAACAGCAAACGTAACCCCATTGTGCAAAATCTCAGAATAGCCGGGAGAAGTCCATGTGTTGTTTGCTATTACAATTTTAATTTACTTAATTGATGAGTACACTATGCAAAATTAGGTTGTCTAAACTATCTCTGATGAAAACGTATAATGCTAACTATGATGCCTTAGAACACTAAGAAGCCCCTCTTGGACCAGATGCTCTTCCAAGCGTAAGTGATCAAGAGGATACTGATGGCTAAACTCAACGATGTTCCATTGTAGTATTCACTTAAGCAGTTGGCCCCAAAGAGTTTGTTAATTGAAGCACATTTTGAATCCACCAATCTTCCGAATCGTAACGAAAACACAACGGAGCCAATTGCTGGCGCAACCATAAACGAACCCCAAGTAGAGCCCATGATATCTAGACCCCAGATTGTTGCGACAACTGTAGGATACAAAGTGAACAATCCACCGTAAGCAGATCCGTTCAATGCAGAGACAATTGGGTATAAATGGTCGTTCTGTGGTGTCAAGAAATTGTGGCTATACTGTCCTAAAACTCCTACAATGCATACGATCGCTAAGAGCCAAATCCGACAGATAGGAGACTTCCTGTTTGGAGAAGATAGGTAGTCTGATAAAGCTCCCAACACAAGACGTATTATAGTGGAAAACGCAGCCATGACACTGACTTGATCCGATAAACTGATGTTGTGGGTGATGTTTCTCAAGGTATTTCCCAAGTTGTTTTGATAACTCTCCAAAGGACCGATATTCAAAATCAAAGACATGAGTAAGATCCACGCAGACTTATCCTTCAAAAACGCTATGTAGCGTTCGTGGTGGTTAGGAGGCTCGATAATGGAATGTTGGGGTGCGAGTTCGAGATCAGAATCATTATCGGAGCTAAGGTCTCCAGCCAAGGAAGACGTCGATGACTCCGGCAAAAGAGCAGTCTGTTCTGTTACTTCACCGTTGAAGATGATCTCCTGTTCTACAATGACAATGGAGCTGGAGACAAAATTAAGGATACCCATGAACAAGTAGAGGATACCAAAGAAGTTGAACACCTTGTAAAGGTCTAAATAGTCAGTATTAGGAGTCAAGAAAAACGGCAGCTTCAATAGCTGCGAGCCAATGAGAGACGAGAGGCCATAACAGGTGATAGGAAGCGAAATGGCCATTCCCTTGTGATTTGGATAGATTTTAGCACAGGTCAACAAACTTGAGAAGTACAACGACGACGTAGCCAATCCGATCAAACAAAAGGTAATGCTGAAACCTACGATATAGCCACGATCAAAGTGGCCCTTTTCTACTGATTGCAAGCCCTGGACAAGACCAGCATTGATGAAATAACTGGGGCAAAAGAACCAGATCAGAAAGAGTGACAATAATGCAGGACCATAGCTATCGCCCAAATAGCCCAACACAGGTAAACAGAGGTACATTCCAATCGACGAAAGAGAGGCTATGAAGTTGACTTCCAAGTAGGAAAAGCCCAAGAGTTCATGCATCGAGTTGGAAAACAAGGTGAACAACATAATTGATCCTGAACTGAGACACGAGACCAATGCTATCACAAAGGCTAGTCTCTTGAGGTTGACTATGGAGATGTGGAGCGACAAAAAATGCTTTATGATGTGGGAAACATGATGCAAGTAGCCCTTTTTGGCCATTTTGAATGTGTGGAGTATGATTCTTGTAGTTGTGGAGGGCGATTGCTATCAGCAAGAAGATTGAATCTTAGTGGTATATAAAGTTCTCGAATGAAACTATCAGATCTGGAAAGGACAGAAATGTGAATAGTAGGCACGGAGCGAGTCTTGGACTAGGAAATGAGTTCTATAAAGAGACTTGAAATGACTATTTGGAAATTTTCAATTGAGTTACGTTGTATGGTACAACCAAAATGCGAAAAAAGACCCAGGGGAAAGAGAACAGAATACAGAACATTAACAAATATAAAACAACAAGAGTTTCTGCGACTCCTCCTACTCCATATATTCTATAGTTGGTTTTTTAGAATCACTTTTTATAAATTCCAACTCTTCCAACCTCTACCAAGTTCTTCTTCCGAAGAGGTTGTAATTGGTGGGGAATGCGATTTTTCGGTACATATGTAATGGGAAGTAAACGTATATACAGGTCTAGAATTTCTATATGTACGGCTGCAATTCCCTTGGATAAAATTTATTCAAATTTTCAGTATAAAAGAAGAGTTAATATATAAATTATATATTGGAAACAGTCGGAAGCAACAGGAGCTTATATACCCTTGATATACCCCTGTTTTAGTATGGAATTTGTAACATTGCGCCATACTCTGTTTAACAATGAATAAATTCCTTTCTTTCCAAGGAAAGGACGATCCTGCATACTTTCCATCACTCCCCTAAACCTCTACGAACTGAGTTAAGTCTTAGAGGTTTCTAATTCTCTAATGGGCTTTAACCTCTCATCTCCTCTTCCAAGTATGTAGTTCCTGAAAGGTTCGAAGCTCGTATGGCCTAATGGTTTGGTGAAGAAGTCAGCAATATTTTTAACGGATTTAATGTAGCGTAGAATTTTATTTCCCTTTACATCTTCCATCGTCGGAAGGATCTCCCTGATTGATTTTAGGGTAACATCAATATATCTGCTCTTATGCGTAGTGTTCTGATTATAACACTTGGCAATGACAGCTTGATTGTCTTCCCATATTGTTACTTTCTTGATTGGAAAACCTAGTTCCTTCATCATTCTTTTCATATTAACCGTTTCATCGATTGCAACTCCTAATGCAATTAGTTCACAACTGGCTGACGATTTTGTGATAATCTTCTGTCGTTTTGTTGCCCAACTAACGAGATGACCATTTAAGAATATTGCATTCCCTGTAATCAGTCTCTTGTCGATTTCGGATGGAGCGAATGAAGCATCAGAGTAAACAACAATTGTAAATTCGTCCTCTGGTTCGGGACGATCATAGACTAAGTTTAAATCCATGTTGTCTTTTAGGTAGCGCAAACAGTATATCAACTTCTGTAGATCATTGACGCTTGGTTTGTTTGCTTTTGCTCCTAGTTTGTTTGTGGCGTATGAAATATCGGGTCTGGTATTTCTGCATGCCCATAGTAGCAGCCCAACTCCTTTTTGATAGAGCGTTCTTTCCTTTGCTCCTAGTAGCGCACCAACGTCTTGGTACTCAGAGTCTGGAATGTCGATGTCTTCTTCTGCCAGTTTCGGAGGGGTGTACCGTTTCTTGTCTTTAATCATGGGTATTAATTTTCCGTATTTGCCCATTATATTAAAGTCTTTGAGAAGGTTAGTAATAAACTGCTGTTGTGAAATTGTATATCCAGTTTCGGTCTTCTCAAACTTGATCCCTAAGTATTCACCTAATTTACTTAGGTATTTGAGGTTAAAATGGGTCTCTAATCCATTTCTGAAACTTTTGAGTAACTTGTCCGAGGATGATACCATTATTAGATCATCGACGTATATAGCAACAATGATAATATCGTGCTTAGTTCTCTTATAAAATAAACCTTCAACAACGCTTGAGCTTGTAAATTCTAATTTCTCGATTGTGTCTTTGAGACATATATACCATTCGTAACCGCTTTGTTTAGCACCATATACTGCTTTCTTTAATTTCCAACAATAGTCTTCCTGTAATTCATAACCTTTTGGAGGATATACATACAATGGATGTTCCTCAGGTAACAGTGCATTAAGGTATGCCGACTCAATGTCTAGTTGGTGAATAGCGTAATTTTTGGTGACGGCAATGGATATTAGTATTCGGATTGTTGTAAGATCGACGACTGGGGATGATATTCTCGTCGGGTCAAAATCTCTTCCAGTAACTTGTAGAAATCCACGAACCACGCATCGACTTTTGTGGTCGTTTCCTTTGAAAGTTTCTTTGATGGTGTGCACCCATCTAGTAGTTATTGGTTTGACTCCTTTTGGAATCTTAACAATCTCGTAAGCGTTCAATTCTTTGAACTTTGTGATTTCTCGATCCATGGACTTTTTCCATTCAGGATCTTTATAATCAATTCTATCTATGACAGCAAATAGATTATTATTACCTTTACTATCGGTAACTTCAGTTTCGATATTTTGTTCGCCCTTTATCATATCATTCAAGTATGACTCCCCTAATGGGCAATTCCGCGGATCTGCATTGTTAATTAAGCTAAGCAATGCATTTATCTGTTGTGGACTGGAATCGAAATCTGGTGTCTTCTTCTTTCTTTTTATTATTTCGGAGGTGATCGTTTTTGCTATTTGTGAGCTTTGTGCATCCTTGTCCAATAATGATGCTTTGGTACCTTTCCTCTTACTAATTTTGCCCTTTCCGTGTATTTCAGGTGGGACTTTATTCCATGATTGAGTCTTTCGCGTATCTAGGTTAGACCAATTTTTAGACAGCTCAATTTGTTTGTCTAGTCTTGACTTGGTATGTGATCTTGTATTTTGTGCTGGTGTGGTTGATAAGTCCACATTTGTTTCCCCTGATAACTCCCCTGAGATTCTATCCTCCTGGGAGGCTAACTGTGAAGTTAACTCTTCAGAATTTGTCGTAGTTGAGTTTAAGTTATGATCTTCACTCATTTTCGTTCTGGTTTCTTCTATAGCAGTTTTAATGGGGTCAGCAGCGTAATCACGATTGTTATCAACAATTTTACTTTTAGTCTTATGGTCCCTGATCGTTCTAGTGGCTGAAAGTGGAGTTGTTTTTACTCCCCCTAATCGTGGTGAGCGCTTAATGTGCTTTCCGTCTACCGAATTACCTTCTTGATCGGTAGGAAATGGTAACGTGTCAGAAGTGAGTTCTTCTATACGCCGTTTGTGTTGAGTGGCTACTTCGGGATGTCTTGTAGAAAGACTTTCGATCGTCATCTGCGAAGAAGGTGTATTGCTCAAAGCCTCAGGATTTTGAGGAGATGGCGTCGATAAATTGGTGTCTCCAATGTTGGCTGTCTGGACAGATGTGTCCCCGTTTTTAAGTAAAGTAGCATCAAAGATAACCTCTTTATCAGCGATATCGATATGATCAGCAAGTTTGTCTTCAAGTGCATCGAGTACTGTGGCATTATATTGAGCGCTGTCTCTCTGTAACAAATCAAGTGATTGAAAATAATTCTCGATAAATTGGCGTGAATTGAGGAGTTTTGCATTACAATTCGTTATAATTGGGAAATGTTCTGCTTGGACGAGTATTCGGTAGCTATAGTTATCTGTGGCGAAGCCGACGATAGAACCGAAGAAAGCGTGTGGTTCAGTCTTAAGTAAGGGACGGCCATACTTCTCGTATTCTTCTTTCGAAGATGCTTTTATCACAACGTCCATACCGAATGGGACAATAGGACGGTGATATGCGTCTTTATAGTTAAAAAAGACGGCGGCAGGTGTGCGATATTGGAGCAGCTTTCGGGGAGTATTGTTCTTGACGAATGCCGAGTATTCCACGATTTCTTTGAAGAGAGTCAATACTTCATCGTGGCGATCGGGGAAACTTAGTACAACTTTCCGTATATTGGCAAGAATAATGCGATTATGTGATTCTGCCAATCCATTTAGCTCTGGAGAATACGGTGGAATTTGATCGCGTTCGATTCCAAGTTTAAGTAGTTGTTCGTCAGAAGGAAGTTCTATTGCATTATCCGACCGGAAATATGAAATCGATTCACCAGGAAATTTATGATTCCATAAATTAAGAGTATTTAATACTGTGTCTGCAAGAGACTTGTGATCAGTATATAATAGTTTGGTGTAACCGGTGTAATGATCAATAACGGAAGTGATAAATATTTTTGCAGTAGACTTATTGTATCTCCTAAATTGGAAAGGTCCGATAGTATCGCAACTCACACGTTCAAGTCTGCGCACAGCGGCGCGTTGAGTGTGATGATTGTGTGATGATTGTCTGACAGTAATACTGTTGCAGGTTATACAATTCTTCACAAGATTCTTACTTGACTCGGTGTCGTCAACCGTGATGTGACCTTGCACTTCTAGGTTCAATAGGTTGGTAAGGGCCATATGATTGTACATTAGGTGATGATATACCCAATCATGTGGTCCATTAATATTGAGTTCAAGTTGGGGGATATTGCCAACATCGATATGCTTCTCGTTGAAGAAACGGACTGTGTTCTTCGAGAACAGTACATCCTTATCATTGGCAATATAAAGTCCATCATTTAGTGAACCTAAATAGTGTCTTACTTTGTTGTGAACAAGGTAGAAACCGTCGTCCTCAAAATGGAGGAAATACTTTTGCAATGCGAGTTGGCTGACGGAAACAAGTATAACCGGTATGTTGGGTATATACACAGCGTCTAGCTTAATGTGAAAGGGACTTGCCTCGAGAGTGAAAAATCCTTTCGCAAGAGCATATGCCTGATCTCCATTTGCAGTATTATAAACTTTCTCACGATCAGTAAGATTGTATCTGATATCAGATAAATATGTTAACAGATTAACAACGGTCCGAGTAGCGCCAGAGTCATAGCAGATCCTAGCACGTAACTTCGATTTATGTATTGGTGCGTCATCAACAAAGACTCGGAGATGGTTATTGAGACCACCGGAGCTTTAGTTGTGATTAACATTGTCCGTTTGTCTTCTGTGCGATTTCTGGTTATTCTCCAACAGCAGTTTATTTTGAGAATAATTATTATAGTTACTCCTGTCTTTTCTGTGTTTGGAATTCGTTCTTGATTTAGAGGAATCAGATAAAACTTTACCAGAGAAACCAGGTGTACTGATCATTTTCTTTTGGAAAGTGTTGGGGGTAGGGTAATGAAAATTCTCCTTGGTCATAAATTCTTTATAATAGAAATTGGCCGTAGCGGCAGCTATTATACAATTGCCATCGTGTCTTTGGTTACAGTAGTGACTAATGGTGCCATATAGGTCGGAAGGAATACCGTCAATAAATTGAATTATACGGTCATAATCATGCGTGTTTTTGCCTCTCAATTCTGAGACATAGTCTTTACACAGTATATCGATTCGGTAGCGTCGTTGCACTTCCTCAAGTATAGACATCGTTTTAGCATCATCTGCATGCTCCGATGTGTACTCAATTAGATCTTCAAGGGTGACAGTATGATCTCGGGTAGCAGCAAGAATACTCAAAGTATTATTGCAATAAGGTGCAATGAGATCATCCTTCCAGCAATCGTAGTAGTATTTAAGTTCATTACCATGGAGTCCAGTTCTGGATTCGAAACTGTTCCAGTCTACTTTGAAGTTTGCCTTAGACAAAGCTTTATAGTCTGGGTCACTGTTTAGTTCCTGAAGAGCCCTGGACCAGAGTTCAACGCTGCTATCATTGAGCTTGGGTAATTTTCTCCAAGATTCATGAAAGCGTTTCTGAGACTTTCGAATCGTATCGTTAGTTCTTTCAAATAAATTGAATGTTTTTTCAGCAGAATGTTTACTTGATTTAAACGATGGAGAGTGTTCAATTTTAGGTGGATCACTGATGTTTACACTTAAGTCATCATCAGCGAGCACCGAACTAGACTCAATACTAGATTGAATAAGATTAATATCACTATTAGTACTCGTAATGGTCGAAGAATCGTCAGTATTTCTCGAAACTCCTTTTCTGTTACCACTTTTCTCGGCAGAAATAAGCGTTAGGATATCATGAATTTGGTTTTGAAGCAGTAGAAATTTAGCCTCAAATTCGTCTGATTGTTTCTCAAGCAATTGATTTGCTTGTTCCCTAATCGCTTCTGCGAGAAGACTTGCAGTGATGGGACTGAATGTCTGTTCTTCTGGCAGTTCCGATCTACCAGTCGACAGAGCATTTGTGGAAAAATTGGACATTTGAGATTTATTGATTGGATTCGACTTGACTTTTGACTTCTAATCTAATGGGAAGTAAACGTATATACAGGTCTAGAATTTCTATATGTACGGCTGCAATTCCCTTGGATAAAATTTATTCAAATTTTCAGTATAAAAGAAGAGTTAATATATAAATTATATATTGGAAACAGTCGGAAGCAACAGGAGCTTATATACCCTTGATATACCCCTGTTTTAGTATGGAATTTGTAACATTGCGCCATACTCTGTTTAACAATGAATAAATTCCTTTCTTTCCAAGGAAAGGACGATCCTGCATACTTTCCATCAATATGACTAATTCACGTGACTCAGTGACGTAACGTTCAATCCACAACAGGGAAGTTAGGTGAGAGAAGACGGTGATTTCGGAATGATTTTGGATGTGTTTTTGCTCGGGAGTCGTCATATGAGGTAACCACAAGTCAAACCATGATCTACGGATGAAATTCGCTGTTAAAATTACAAGCGCAAACAGTGCTGAAAAGTGGCCGTTCGCACTAAAAAGGCAATTGCTGCGAAAAACGTTGCAACCATTTTTCAATTTGGACTTCTCATAATCTACACTTATTGTTTTTTGAATACTTTTGACTCTATACGATCGTGTGCTAATAAATAAAAAGACCACTTATGGGAGATATGTAAGGAATTTGTCGATTTCTCCTTGGGAACCCAACCAGATTCCACTCTTGTCGTGGATGCCCTTTGGCAAGATGTCCAAGATTCTCTCACCCTTGTCGTTGACAGCGGAACCGCCAGCCTGTTCCATCAACATGGCCATAGGGAAACATTCGTACAAAATTCTCAACTTTCCGTTCTTGGACTTGGTGTCAGCAGGATAGGCGAATATACCCCCATACAACAAGGTTCTGTGGATATCGGCAACCATGGATCCGACATATCTGGCAGAGTAAGGCTTGCCCTTCAAGTCGTCCTGGGGCTTTTTTAAGTCCTCGATGTACTTCTTGATGTATTCAGGCCAGTAGTATGAGTTACCTTCGTTAACGGAGTAAATTGCTCTGCTCTTTGGAATGCTCAAGTTTGGCGAAGTCAAGATAAACTCTCCCAATTGGGTATCTAAGGTGAAACCATTGACTCCATGGCCTGTAGTCAACATCAAGTGGGCCGAGGCACCGTACATGGTGTAACCAGCAGCAACCATTTCCGTACCTTTTCTCAACACATCATTAATAGAACCCTTGGAATCGTCCTTCAATCTGTAGATCCCGAAAATGGTACCGACAGAGACACCAGCATCGATATTGGAAGAACCATCGATAGGATCGGTACACACGGCATAACGACCACCGCCTTCAAAGATAATTAAATCTTCTTGTTCTTCCGAAACCAATACCTTGACGTTGTTGGAGGACTTCATGGCGTTGATGAAAATCTCGTCACCAATGACATCCAACTTTTTTTGAACATCTCCAGTAGAATTGGCCGTACCTGAAATACCAATCAAGTTAACCAATTCAGCACGACGGATGTTGTGGGCGATGAATTTGAAGGCAAACTGTAAGGAGTTCAACAACAAGGACAATTCACCGGTGGCGGCTGGAGCCAACTTTTGCTGTTCTTGCAAGATGAATCTGGTCAATGTAATGATGTCGGTTTCGACATTCATCTGCTCGGCGACCGTGGAATGAGGATTAGACATTTTTGAAGCTTATTAATAGAAGTTAGCTGTAGAATGACAACTTATAACAGTGAAATATATGGGAAATATAAGAGCTAATTTGTGGAGTTCAACGATCCGACAATCTGGGGTACACTTTCCGGTAATTCGTATGGATATTGAATCACTAGTATCACGAAGTTCTTCAGGTATAAGCAAGAAGAGCCAAAGGAACCAGTAGAAACGAGATGAAAGGAAAGAGGAAGAAGAAAAGGAAAGATCAATAAGCGGAAGGCTCTAAGTTATAAGAGGGGAGTCTCATATTTATATGAGGCAAGCCAATATTGGATTACCCCATAAAAACGACTCTGGAGGAAGGTCGATATGACCCCGGGGGTTTGAGGGCAGTGACTACCGGGACAAGTCGGCCGACTGCACGCAAAAAGATGACAATTGCCGGACGGTTGGAGAATAGCGTGTACCAGCATGGGCTTGAAAATAGCGAGAGGTGGGAGGGCAGGTATTTCCTAAAATTAATAAGGAACACACAGGCATTAGTAAAGTAAGTGACAGAGCAACAAAGTGCCAGTAATAGCCGGCTTGTTGTGACAAGTGGCAAATGTCGTATCTGAGATATCCAAAAATTTGTCGACCAAGATGGCTTGGATTTCTCTACGTCCCCAAGGGAATATCTCACTATTTTCTCCTAAGACTCCCCAGTAATTCTAGCTGGATTTAAGCTCCAGCGCGGAAAGTGTGCCTAGCGGTTGTGTCCACGGCGGTGGAGGTGAAAGTCCGCGCTCGCTAAGATGGACATTAGCTTGTGGCGATTAGACTGATGGGTCGTGGGGCCGGGCGCACTTTTTAGCGGGAGGCTGTTTGGGCACCGAACGATGTCGCTATTCGGCTGGAAGATAGCAGACAGGGAGTGGCTACGGCTACGGCTACGGTAATGGATTCTACCAATACACACTGGCCACAAGAACTACGTCTATCTATGGCTATATTACGCTTATTACAAGAGTTCAGAAGATTCTCACCGAACCAAGTGGAAACGTTTTCTATTGTGGTTTTGTTCCTCTCCGTCTAAGTCTCTCACTAAGTCTCACTAATTTCTCGCTATTTCATGCGGATCGCAGTACATTCCCCTGCCTGGAGCTCCTGTGCTACTGCGCTGATTTCGTGAGAACACAACATTCTCGGTCGGAAGGAGTGATTCCGCCAACTTTCATGTGGTACTCTCGGTAGGGTTTCCGAGCTTTCGGTTGCAACCGCCAAAGATAACACCATTGGCTGGTGTTTTTTCAGCAGCCGACAAGTTCGGATAGAAACCGCAAGAGCACCACTTCTGTGAAACTTGCAGACGCTTCATATCGTTTAGATGGACAGCACGATTTCAATTCGGCAGAACAAGCTGTCTGGCTTTGGTGGTCCTAAAAAACACCCAAACTTTTTTTCTAGCGCAATTTTACTGTGAACTGTTTATTTTTAATTACATAATTCCCCAGACTTCGCCAGTTTTTCCAATAAACTTATCATCTTATCTCTGTGATCAGCCGATGAAGTTCTCTGGTCCTAATCTGGAGGCTCCGGGTGTATTCACTTCTGCGATCATACCACAATGTCTTACCACGCATTCTTTTGAGATTGCATGTCAAAATGCTGACATCAATTCTGGCCCCGGTGTCATAGCACTTGTTTCTTGTCTTTCGTTGGTCGTGTGTGAAGCCCAGGTGCCTAAGAATTGTATGGTACTGTTTCATTTTACATTGTGTGCATTATTGCAAGTATTACTGTAAGTATTACTGTAAGTACTACTGTGTGGTGGGTGGAAGTGCTACTGTGAAATATTTGTATATTATTACTAGAATTAGCAAGTACTATTGAATATTGGCCGGTAGAATCGAGTAGTAGATGTTTGAACTCATTTTATACTAAAACCGTTTAAATGTATTACTCAGCTAATAGCAATGTGTTGAATAGATACTTAGCTTATATCTTATGACGAGGTCTATCTTCTCCCAACATTAGCTCCGCTCAAGTCTCTCCTTTACTCTATGACCGTAGATATTTACTTTTTAGCAACTCTGAATGCTTGATTTTGATGTCGGATTTTTACTTCTCCTTCTGCTCCTTCTGTTGCTGGTAGATGGAGCGGTTTATCTCAAACATCAAGTCCAAAGTGTCGCTCTTATTACCACTACGAATGACTTCCTTAGGTGTGTATCTATTTTTATTGCCGTTGGTGTTGCCGCCATTTTCGTTCGAGACTTTACTGGTTTTCCACTGAGAAGACGACTCAAGCGATCTGTACACCTTGATGGTATCTCCCAGCTTGTCGTTTTTTGCATCCTGGAGATACGAGTTGAAGCTGCTAGAAAGATATGACAAGATTTCTTTTGCATTGAAATCTGGGGCTACCATGGGCACCTCAGCACTGCCAGTATTAGACGTGGCTTCAGAGGACACAACGCTGTCTTTAGATTTTGGTGGTTTCTTTGACTTCCCGTTGGAAGACGTTTTTTTGTGTTGCCTAGGATGAGGCGAATTAGCGTGGGAGTTGTTATTCGAGTTGGTGTGAGAGTTTGAGTTGATTGTAGATGGCGAAGAGTTGGGTGCAAGCGATGACATGTTGGATGTAGATGAAGGTGTAGGTGAATTTAGGGCTGGAGTATTCTGATTGGTTGAAGTAGGACTGGAAGATTTTGAAGGTACAGCGAGTTTAGCGGCCCAATCTGAAGACATTTTGAGTTATTTATGAGCGGTATTGATGATCTTAAGAATGGGGACAATATTGAAGAAGATCAGTATATGAATATATGTGGTTTTGAAGATGACAATTAATGGGAGACGAATATGACCAATATCAATTACGAAATGCTCAAAAGATCAATATATAGTAAGTGACAGAGATGAGCAACGAAATGACTTTTATGAAGAGAATGCAGATGCTGGTGACGATGCAAAGATTAGAGACTCCTGAGGATGAGCAATCTAACAAGGAGATTGGATCTTGAAGAAATTAAAAGTATGAGAGTGAAAAATCTCTATGCAGTGCTGAGATTGAGGTTCAACATTATATATGGGAAGAAATCTGGAGCGGATTCGATAAATAGAAGAAAATGGAAATAAGAAGATAAGGAGAAACGAAGAAAGAAGAAATAACAAGAAGGGGGAGAGGATTGTCAATGTGAGTTTGTAGAATCGTAGAGCATGATACAAAGATCATGAAAATTGAGCGAAAATTTACATATCAGAGGTCCATAAGAGTTTAGGTACATATATAAGATGCCTTAACAGGTGTATTATAGAAAGTAGAGACAACCAAACAAATAGAGAACCTGGTTGAGAGTAGGACCTGGCAGCATTCTCAAGTGTTTGCCTATGGGTGAAGCTTCTTAGTGTAGGAGTGCTGGTAGAGCCCGTTATGAAATATGACAATGCGCAAATAGGTATGCTCTTAAGTATTCGCATGAGTTCAAGATTAGGGTGGTGAACAAGAAACAAGCTTGACATCATATTGGCTATCGCCCACATGCTTCAAATAAGGTACGAGGCTTAATGCCAAAGCCAATTGACAATGATAGATCTTGCTATCATCTCGTGACCAGATTCCCTGGTTGATCCGGTCGGGATGCGATTCTAAAGCCAGCTCATGCATATCTGCCCTAATCTGCAAAATGTGAAATGGTCAGGGTGGTGAAAAGCTACAGTCGTTAACAAGGGAGAAGAAGCTACAGTAACAAGCCGACTAAGAGATATTGCGCATATCTACAAGTGGCAGAAATTGTAGTGGTATAATGTTTTAGAAGCAGTAAAAAGAAGTGGTACCGTCGCCATTGACATGTCTATTTTTCAGTCAAGTTATAGCAAATGCCAATAGCTAAATGTCCAAACAGTAACGCAATAATATTACTCAATTACATATTTGATTAATGACTATCTTGCGGCGACATCCAGCATCACAATCCTTTCGTTAACAATTTATCTCCAATATCATTTTTCACTATTATCTCCATAATGTCAAGTTTGATTTCATTTACTTTTATGACACTACAGGGTCCAACCCGCAATTTCCCCAACCTGCAGAGCCAACCTGCAATGTCTGAAAAATTTGAGTGAACACGTCAATACCCACAATATTCTGGAAGTAGGTTCTGCATTTTGGCACCAAACTGGAAGTACCAACATGTCTTCTTCTTTTTCAAACTTGTTCAGAATTGTTCAGATTTCTTGCACACCTCTTCACTTCATCCACGACGTGTCTCAGAATTGCGTCTACTAGCTGGAGCATTTTTGTTTATTCTTTGATTTGCAGATTTATAGAATCGCAGAGTCGTCCAATATAGAGTTTGTTGGTATTCTTAGTCTTGTTGATATAGGTTGCTGATCAATCCGATTGCTGTAATCATAAACTAACACCACCATCCTATTTGCAACCCCAACGTAGCTGTTACTTATAGTCTTGCTACTATTCACATTTGCCATTTGTTTCTGATTCGAATTCTTGAATTTTCACTGGATTTTTCATCGAGTCGTCTCCATTCTCATTTTAAAAACAATATTCAACTACAACCATGTCGTTTCGTGTCTTAGATCTCGTGAAACCATTCACGCCGTTTGTGCCTGAAATCATCGCCCCGGAAAGAAAAGTGTCCTTTCAACAAAGAGTCATGTGGACCGGTGTCACGTTGCTCATCTTCTTGGTGATGTCGGAAATCCCCTTGTACGGGATCGTTTCTTCAGATTCGTCCGACCCTTTGCTCTGGTTGAGAATGATGTTGGCCTCCAACAGAGGAACTTTAATGGAATTGGGTATCTCGCCAATTGTTTCTGCCGGAATGATCTTCCAGTTGTTGCAAGGTACCAAGTTGATCCACGTTGATATGACCAACAAGAACGACAGAGAACAATTCCAAACTGCCCAAAAGTTACTCGCCATCCTTTTGGCCGTTGGTCAAGCTACGGTTTACGTCTTGACCGGTATGTATGGACCTCCTTCCTCGTTAGGAACGGGTGTCTGTTTGTTGTTGGTATTGCAATTGGTGTTTGCTGGTATTGTTGTCATTCTTTTGGATGAATTGTTGCAAAAGGGTTACGGTTTAGGTAGTGGTATCTCTTTGTTCACTGCCACTAACGTCTGTGAACAAGTTTTCTGGAAGGCTTTCGCTCCTACCACCTCTAGTTCTGGTAAGGGTACCGAGTTCGACGGTGCAGTTGTAGCCTTGTTCCACTTGTTGGGATCCAGAAAGGACAAGAAGAGAGCCTTGTTGGAAGCTTTCTACAGACCAAATGCTCCAAACATGCTCCAATTGTTAGCCACTGTGTTTGTCTTCTTTGCCGTCGTTTATTTGCAAGGTTTCAGAATCGAAATCCCCATCAAGTCCACCAGACAGAGAGGTCCTTACAGCTTGTACCCAATCAGGTTGTTCTACACCTCCAACATTCCTATCATGTTGCAGAGTGCTTTGAGCTCCAACATTTTCATTATCTCGCAATTGTTGTTTGTCAGATGGCCAAACAACGCCTTTGTCAAGATCTTGGGTAGCTGGGACGCCAGACCTGGTGCATCTCAGTTGTACGCTGTTGGCGGTTTGTCTTACTACATCCAGCCACCTTTCTCGTTCTCGGAAGCCTTATTGGACCCAATCAAGACAACTGTCTACATTGTCTTTGTCTTGGGATCGTGTGCTGTTTTCTCTACCACCTGGATCGAAATTTCCGGCACTTCTCCAAGAGACGTAGCCAAGCAGTTCAAGGAACAGGGTTTAGTTATTGCTGGTCACAGAGATACTTCTGCCTACAGAGAGTTAAAGAAGATTATCCCCACTGCAGCAGCCTTTGGAGGTGCCTCCATTGGTGCCTTGTCTGTTGTCTGTGACTTGATGGGTACCTTGGGTTCGGGAACTTCCATCTTGTTGGCTGTCACCACCATTTACGGCTACTACGAGTTGGCTGTGAAGGAAGGTGGTTTCAACAAATCGATTGTTGGTGGTTTCACCGACGGTATCTAGATCACCCTGAGGTAGATCTGGGCCCTTAGTATTTTCCCTACTATGCTTAATAGCCCACCTAATGGAAGAAAAGACCATTTGCCATTTTGTATATCTTATACTTATTCTTAGTTTTATGCAAGCTATAGAGAGGGGCAATGTAGATTTTATTTATACTTCTGGTGTTTCATCAATTCAAGTATATATATAGAATATGATACTTGTTATAAGATCTCTACACTTCACGTAGGGTGAAGCTTAGAATGGCTTCCTTCAACGAAATGTGCGAGAGAATAAGAATTTAACGTTTGGGTGGTGTAATTTTTCTTGAGATTCATGAAACTAGTTAAACACTCCAATTAAGTTCTATTTCCAATCATCTTTTGTACCCAGCATATTAAGTTAGTGACACCCCTGTGCTTATAATGTTCGATTGTGCTATACTGTTGATCAGACTTATATGGGTTTATATCCTACATACAAACACAAAATTTTGTGCTCATCTCCTTAACATAAAAAGTGACAGGATTCTCCATGAGGTACTCTTTCTGAGAATTCGTTGAATTCTACATTACTTTGTTAGCTAGCATAGGAATATAATTTATTGGAATGTCCCCTCATAAATCTACAGACATATCTGCGTTGGAAACGTCAGAAACTGAGTCTTTTTCATCAGAGCAGAGCAGAAAGAATAAGCAGAAACCAGAAGATGGAGAAATAGATCAAGAGATATCATTGGATGCTTTATTTTCGGAACTAAGTAAAGAAAATCAGCAGTTAAATAACCTTCGAGAAGAAGAATTGGTTGTAGACAATGAGGACAACTTCAAAAAGATTCAAAAATCGATTTCCAGATTACCTAAAATCGAGAGTTCATTAGAGAAAAATCTTGAAATAGGAGCACAAGCACAAAAGAACACGAAACACTCAGATATTACCAGAATTTATGATCCAATTACAGTGAAACAAAAAGTTGAAAGTTCAGATTCTATGGACAGTGGATCTAAGTGGTTCAACATGAAGCTGCCGGAAATGACGGCACTGGTCAAGAGAGATTTGCAAGTAATTCAACAGAGAAGTGCTTTGGATCCCAAGAGACATTACAAGAAGGACAAGTGGAGCATACCCAAGTACTTTCAAATGGGAACGATAATCGAGGGCAACACTGAGTTCTACTCTGCCAGATTATCGAGAAAACAGAGAGGTACGACCTTAGTAGATGAAATATTGCATGATGATGATACCAAGAAGTACTTCAAGAGAAAGTACAGTGAAATCCAGGACAAGAAGACCAGTGGCCGCAAGGGCAATTACAAGAAAGTGAAGGAAATGAGAAAGAGATACTAGGCATGTGCCATTTGCATTGAATAGATATTCAAAAAACATAATACATGACATAAGGAAAATTGTCGTAGAAACAGTGGAAGCGGTTAAAGGAAAAGTAGTAAAAGATGGTACAAGTCTAAACTACTATTCTACAATATTCTATAGCAATATGTATATATAAAACAACCTAACAGCCGATGCAGAAATGAGAATCACCTAAGTGGTTCCCAGAAGAAGTATAGTCGTGAGATTTTCATTATGGATCTATCAAATACAATTTTTGTATGAAATGCAGCGAAATCAAGCTAGGAATTCCAGGAGAAAAGTGATCTGGCTATTCTTCCAAACCGGCCCGCTTGAACACGTCCAGTCTGACCTGTTCCCAGAGGCCTTTTTTCTCATCCTTAGAGAGCTTGATTTTCTTGTTTTCTGGATGCAACAGGTGTTGCAATTGTTGTTGTTTCAACTGTTTCTTTAGCAAATCTGATTTGAGCTTGTATTCATGTGCCGTGGTGGCAGCTGCTGCCAAGTTAATCAAGTAGTTCCGGATGGCGATCTCCTTGAACTTGAACTTCAAAAAGGTCTGCTGATGGTTGATTCCCGTCGAGCTGTTGATCTGGAGAAGTCTGGATTGTTTGACAGAAATTTCAGCGACGGACTTTTTGAATGACAAGTCCAAGTTGTGCTCGCCATACAAGTCTGACGAGAACAAGGTGTAGATCAACTCTTTATCAGTTATGTGTGGCTGGATTAATACGATGTGACAGAGCGAAGCCAAATCACCTATGAGCTGTGGAAGAGAGTTCTGGTTGTATTGAAAATCTGGCGTAGAGGAGATCATGGGCAACTGGATAAGCATCAATTTACACCTGGTAACGTTGAGATTCCAGTCAATGAGCGATTCTGGAACGTTTTGGTACTGGAGATCGGAGCCTAGAGAGATTTTGTACAATTCTTCAGCATCAAGATCGTCGTTGACAAGGCGTCGAAGAGCATTGGGGTTATTGTTCAGAAACGGCAGCTGCGACTGTTGCTGTTGTTCGAGCTTCTGTTCCCGGAAGTAATTCTCGTGCAATACAATGTCGTTTACAAGCTGTTCTACAGTCGTGGAGATGGGTTCCAGGTCTTCTGGAATGGTAGCTGTAGAAGAAGAGTATATGGACGGAGCTGAGCGCACCGATCTTTTGCCTGAAATCGCCGAGAAAATCGACAGCAGCAGCGAGCGGTACAGCGACTGGTATTTCTGACCACCGTTGTTATATTGAGAAGGCGCTGAGCGGATGGACATGGCCGACGTCAGCGTGAGCACTGACGGAGGTAATTGTTGGTAAATGGCATTTCTGGCAGAGTCCTTGAAATGAGAAGGAGCCGACGAGCCTTGACCCGTTGGTCTTCCGAGTGGTGAGCCGAACATGGTCTACGTGACGGCAGATCCGATGGAGTAAATATGGTCAAACTAATCACTGGCAGGGAGCGACAACAACGTAGTTACTGGTGCTAATACTTTGATGCGAGTTCAACGGATCTATTGCTGTGGATTCATACAACAGTCGGAGAATAGTGAAAAATTGCGTTTTTCCGGAACACAGCACTACAAGTATACTTCGGAACAACCAATATAGTTATTCTTGCTATTGCTATACCTTTGAAAATGGGCTGCACAGGTTACTGGAAGAAAAATCAAGTTCCAGATAGAGTGTGAATTTGGAGATATGGAAAAACTCAGGAGACGACCAGAAAAATGAGGCGTCTGACCGGATAAACAGAGGAAGACTGATCCACAGACGTGTTCTGATACTGGATACGTGATTGTGGAGGGTTTATTATGGTGAATTCCTCCTCGTTTAGTCTGTAGTTCAAAAGAAGTCTAGGGCCAAGTAACTGCTATCATATACTAATTTAAAATTAACAAACGATATTCAGGAAAAATTCTCCTATTGAGGGGCCGGAACTATCTGCAGGTAATATCATAAAAGAAATTAAGTCCCACACGCATGCGCAATTCTCCGGTGCATAAGCAGTCCTGGCGGGTGAAAATCGGAAAAACTCCTCTGCTGTGGAACAATCGCCAAAAAATATTTGCTGGAGAAACTTCCGGCAATATGATGATCATTCATTTTTCCAAGCAAATGGCCAAGAACTGCTACCATTATCTCTGCGATTTTGTCTTGGTAGCTACAGTGATTACGTGTTTGATATCTTGTAGGTGCTTTGGTTGAGAGTAGAGGGTGCGTGTTTGCTATGTCACTTTACCCTGTCATTTATTGTAGTATGAAGCTGAAGCTGTTGATGAAAATGGCATGCTTTTCAAGACCTTTGGAGACGTCGCGATACACAGGCGTGATTTCTTGTCCAGACAGCAATTAGTCGTGCTTTCGCTTCTTTTCTCTCAAAAAGCACTTGAGCAATCATCAGATTTGTAGTCATTTCTTACAGTTGCCTTTTTCGTATTGCGGTCCACAGTACTTCACTCCAGATGACATGCAATATGTCCGAAAATACTGCCTAATTTCGTCTTTTGCCGTAGCTATATCCCCAGTCACGGCTCCAGATTCTCCGGGATTCCCCAACTTTGCTGGTGGCTCTACTTTCGGAGAAACTTTGGTAGCTGACCTGCGCTGCACTCTCCAGGATTAAATCTTTTAATAGGCTTTTTCAAATCACAAAACAAAGACTTCATTGTCAATGCAGCAATTGCAGGATTTTCAGAACTTGATAACTTAGGCAACCATAATTGAACTTGGATCAGGAGCCCCCACGTCTCCACAATATAGGCGGAGAAATATAACTCAATATCAGCTCCCTCTTTGCTATGCCTCCACGTCTGTTCCTCCATACCGGGTAATCAAGACCGGTTGCAAAAGCTGTACATTCTGGAAGTAGCTTCTTCGTGCATTCTTTCTTGCCTGTATATGATGGACCTTCATGGATTGGATTTGCTATTCCGGGACTGTTGCCTCATTAGGTGTTAGGATTGTAAATCCAACGAATGCGGAACATCTGCTGATTAAGTAAGCTAGCTACGACTTGAAACTGGTTCCCAATTATTTTCCATATAGCACCGCAAATCGATGTAAAATATGGTCATTGGTTACTAGGCTAGCTGGTGTTGAATGGAGTTTGGTTTATATGCAAAAGGTAGTTATTGCTTATATAATATGTCTTGTAGTAACCTGGTAGCGCAAGCGTAGATTCTGGATCAAGTACGCCAAAATAGTAAGACTGAATTTGATTTTATCTACAAGATCCAAAGGTAACAGAAATCCCGAAAGTCAGTAGCAGTGAATGCACATAATGGTTTCCTGACAGAAGGTAGCTGAGGTCATCAAACATATAAATAGAAACAATCTGCTATTCCACAATTGCAGAAATATCAGAATATATGGATGTGCCAACTTTTGAAACTACACATTTTAGGCACTTTTTGTTAGCTTTTAGTTTGAAATCTGGAGATATCAGGGTGAAGAATTTATGGTGTTGTATATAAGAGAATTTTCAAAAAGTACACTTTTGCAATGAGAACCACTAGAAACCAGAGTCAAATAAGAAGTTATCCTATAGTGTTGTAAAATAGAAAATTTATCCGACTTTAAGTCACAGTCCGTGGAATTAAGCCGATGCCAAGTTCATTCAATTATTCACTCGTTCGCATACTTAATTATTCATAAGGAGCTTTACGTAACTGATTACGTAATCTAATACTCAAAACAGAGAATGGTAATTGACAATATATGATCTCTATTCTCTTTCTTTGTTAGGTCGTCCATCAAAATCGCCATGGATTCAATTGAGGAAGTCAATACAGACGATTTTGGGTTCAGTCTTGCTACGGATGAGAAGGGATTCTCGGTGTTCGGCTCCACTATAGACTTTGAGGTTCACGAAGAGCCTTTGAATTTGCTTGCAATAGGAAACAAATCAGGAATCATTGCCATTTCCAACGTTACCACCTTGTGTTTAGACACTCTAAGTGCAGTAGACAAGTTAATTGAAGAGAGCCACAATAGTCCGGAAGCTGAGGAAGCCAAAGAGACTCTTTTGCGACTGGTAGCTGGAGATGACCTAGAGATCAAACAAGTTTTTTTCAGTCCTGATGAACAAACTCTATTTGTTGTGAATAACAACAAGTTGCAAAAGTTAAGCGCAAAGAAATTTATTGCTGGCGAGGGTTCCAGTTTGGCTGATTACGAAATTGGGGTAGCAATTATCAAAAATGTGATCCCTTCACCTGTTCACAATGAGAAGTTCCTCGTTTTGGACGATTCCAATACGCTTTTCTTATGGGAGAAAAGCAGCTTGGAAACTGTAGGCTCAAACATTGCTTCAGCGTGCTGGTCTAGAGACGGAAGTTCGTATTCGTACATTATAAACAATACAACGACTATCACAAATAGTGCAGATTCGACGCACATACCAATAGACGTGTCTCAGGACGAAGAATACGAGTCGGACAATTATCATATTAAGCAGATCTTCGACCTTAAAACCAAATTTATAGCTATCTTTGAGCTGAATGACTCGGAATTGGACTACCATACTACCAAGGCATACTATATAGAAAAGACAAGTTCTGGCTATGCTACTCAGAAACTAGAGTTAGAACCCCCGTCGAATACCGTTTCTCGTCACTTGACTTACTACACGACCTGGATATCCGAATGGAAGAGAAACGAGACTCTTTTCTTCTTTTCTTCAGGCTCATCCACAGATGTTGATTCACTAGTTTCAGACGCTTCTGGATTCAAAATCTTGCAATTAGAGGATACAAACAGAGCGCTGTTCCCCATTGATGATGAGGCAGATGTAGACACTTCACCTGTAGGTATGGCCGTTGATTTGCGAGCCTTTGAAGCTGTCGTCAAGGAACCTTGTTCAGGTGTAGAAGAAGTCAAAGGAAAGTTGCCTAAGGTATATACATTATTGCACACGGGAAAGTTAATTGCCTGGTGGGTGTTTGACAAACACGGCGTATTAGATGGGACCGTTGACTTGCAGAGAGCATATTCTGCTTTTCCTGCTGTTGAAAGGGACATCTCTTCATCTATTTCTGTAATTAAGGAGACACCATCCTCTCAATCAGAAGATTCTACAACTAAAGGCACCTTTGATGGTTCCATTGGATTTGGAAGTAGTTCTACTAGATTTGGCAGTAGCACTGGAGCAAATGAAGTTGCTGGTGGTGCTTTTGGTAGTACCTCTGGAGCATTTGGAAACTTGCTGACATCTGATAAAACTCCTAGTAAAACGGCAGAAGAAGGACCAACACTGTTTGGAAGTGTTGCCTTTGGATCCGCAGCTCCAACTTCACAACCAGCTGCCTTTGGATCATCACCGCAGGCTTCGAAACCAGTTGCTTCTGGTATTGGGGCTACACCTGCATTTGGATCTGTAGGCTTTGGAGCACCTTCTTTTGGATCTACCAGTTTTGTTAATGCAAATTCCAGTGTTATTCCAACAGCTTCTCTGAAATCAACCTTTTCTAACTACGCCAATACTCCCTCTGGGTTTGGAGCATCCACTGCGAAAGCATCACCATTTGGAAACCTTACTTCAGGTTCAGGAAGTTCTCCATTTGCCAGTATAGGTAGTGGTGACAAGGAGTCACCATTTGGCAAACTCCAAGAATCAAAATCAATATTCGGACAGGAGAGTAACGAAGGTAAGCCTTCTAGTTTTGGCAGCACCGCGAATGTGGAATCCCCATTTGCTAAGCTTGGTAATTTGGACATAAACAAAGATGGTTTTGGTGAACCAAAAGAATCTCCATTCGCTTCACTTGCACAGGATACAAAACCAAAAGAATCTCCATTCGCTTCTTTTGCACAAGATACAAAACAGGTGTCTCCATTTTCTTCCCTTGCACAAGACAAAAAACCAAGCGATTCTCCGTTTTCTTCTCTTGGACAGGAAAGAGAATCAAAGGAATCTCCATTCGCTTCTTTAAAGCAGACTACTAAATTCGAATCACCATTTGCGAAGTTAGAACCTTTTAAACGAGGTGAAAAACAACTCACAGAATTGGAATCCTTACGTAAACACGATTCTGCGGAGAGTGAGTCAACCATTGGAAGTTATGTCAATGTTGAAGGATCCAATGAGCCACTGTTTGGAGATCTTGCGATAATTGACAACTCAGATAAAGCTGCCTTTGGCAGCAATAAATCAGCGTTTGGAGGCTTCGGTGGTTCGTCAACAAAATCTTTTGGCTCCGCCTTTGGTTCATCCTTGACAACTACACAACAAGCAGTACAGGATTCTCTGGATTCAGATGAGACATACGACAGTGAGGAATCATCACAAGAAGAAAATCTGCAAGCTGTGGATGTAAGAGCTGAAGAAGTTCGTGAACATTCATATACTATAGCAGGAGGAAGAGGAAATTACATAAATGATTCGACTTCTTACGATGAACAAATTCCTGACAAGCTGACGCTCAACAAGGAAGCAAACAAGCTCAATGAATTCATGTTGTCCAGAGGTACCAGAGAAAAAATTGTTGAAGATTCGTCTGAAAGCTACGAAGAAATGGCTCAACATCATTCAGGCGGATATATTAGCGACGAGAGTTATGAAGATTTGGAAGAAGAAGACGAAATTGAAAAATTACTAGCAAATAGACCACCGGCAAATCCTGAACTTTTGAAGTTTGATGGCCTTGAAAAAGGTATTAAAGCTACGAAGAACCCAATTGAAGATATGATATCAACCATCTTCCAGAATACTACTGGCCAATTAAAGATATTGGAGAGAAACAGTGACAAGATCATTGGTTTTATTGATGAACACGACTACGAGACCTCTTATTCTGATGCTGCTCTCAAATACCCTGACTACTGGCATTTGGCCTCCTCACACAACATTGGAATTCTTGCAAAAGAAGAGATTCAGGATATCACTGCAATCATAGAACAAGCAGAATTGCAAGAAACAAAGTCTAAGAAGTTGGAAGATGAGGTGAAACTATTGCAACAGAAGAGAATCCAATTGGACAAGCTTATCAGCCACTTATCTATAATCAGCAAGTCTGAAACTGATCCGTTGTTGAAGAGTAGGCCCTTGGATCTTGCCAACGAAGCACTTCAAGTCAGCATTCGTAAGAAGTTGACTAGAGTCAAGCTGTTGGAAAGGGAGTTGATATCCAAGATGATGCCTTTAAAGGCTAGATGTTCCGTTAATGAAGGAATTGCTCTGAACCTTGAGAAGGTTACTCTTAAACTCCACAGCAACGTTGCTGATCAAAGGGCCAGGATCGACGTTTTGTTGAAAGAAGTAGAGGAGTTGTCAGTTAATGAAAAGAAGGAGATTCCTCTCATAGAAGCATCGTATAACACTGGTTCGATCAAAGCCATTGCGAAAACGAGATTGAGTAATCGTTTGAAAGATTCTTCTAAAGTCACAAAAGTGAAGTTCTAATACAGAAATAATTCAATTTTGTATTCTAGCAACGCGAGCCAGCGACTATAACATATAGTGCTCTTATATATATAATTCCGTATTAATGTTTCAAGAGGAGCTCTCTAAATGGCCAAATATACCATATATATTCAACTTTGATTGTGTAGTCAACTCTCAGATCTCATAGTAAAACTGTATACATCTTCAAATATAAGATCTAGGCTCGCAATACTTCTATTAAATAATTTTTCGCTTGCATGCGCAACTGACGTAAACAAAAACATAAAGTTTTGAAACATATCAAACGTTCTGCGTTTCTCTTCTTTCTTGTCACTCTCCTCAATTTCAAAGAATAGAACACTTGTACCATAGATAGCATAGATCCATGTATTTTTAAGACACGTGATGAGCGACTTTATAGGACAGAAGGTTGCCATACCTGGCACTAGTGGCCACGGCATTTTGAGATACTGTGGACCAATCCGGGGCAAAGTTGGAATATTTGGAGGTGTTGAATTGATAGGACCAATAGCAGCTTCACGTGGTAAGAACTCTGGGGCTGTAGATGGAGTCCAGTACTTTGAGGTGGAGATACCACAAACTGGGTTGTTTCTTCCACTAGAAAGATTGAAGCTGTGCAATGCACAATTAGCTCAGAAACGAGAAAGACCTACCAGTAGTGCTAGCATCAGCAAGGAAACAGCCATTGGCGTTCAGCAGACGAAAAGAGTCGCTGGAAGGTCAAGAAGTGCGGAAATCAAGCAGCCTTTAGCGCCCTCTAGAAGTGTCAACCAACAAGCTTTACAGATCCAGAAAAATAGGGTCAGTATAATAGGAGGATCGGGAAGAAATACACCAGTAAAACCAAGTAGTATGGCCAATCCTTCGAATTCAGTTGAAAAAGACAAGCAAGTAGAGCGTCTTGAAGCCGAAATACAAATCATTAAATCCAAGCACAACCAGGAACTACTAGAGAAAATGGCGATATTGAACGAACTTGAAACGGCTGTTCAAGAAATACAACCATTGATTGGCAAATACGAGTCTGAGTTGAATGAAAAGGACAAGAAGCTCTTGAAGCAGAAACAGGACTTTGAGAAGCAGAAGGACGAATGGAAGAAGACATTTGATCTCATGGCTCTTGAACGTCAGGATTATGACGATCAACTAAACCAGAGAGAACTGCTTTTGGAGACAAAAGAAAGCGAAATTCAAGAGTTAAAGAATCGTGTACGAGGGGGACAAGAAACTCAGGACAAAGATACCCAGGGCAATGCTGAAATCGGGCAATTGAAAGTGCAGCTAGAAAAGGCAGAAAAGAATGTCTATCAGTTGGAATTGCAACTAAGCAATTTGACGGACATGAACCAAAGGCTTCAGGATAAAGTACAGGCACAGGCGCAACTAAAGAAGGATGTAGCTATGGATGAAAATAAAGAAAGGGTCTTAGATCTTGAAGTTGATCAATTGAAACTGCAGCTACTTATGAAGGACGAAGAATTGGCTGCTCTCAGGGAAAACTACGAAAAGCTCACGGAAAGTTCTCTTTCAGCCAAAGTGAATTCGGTAACCTTGGAGAATGACAATAGAATTCAAGAAGAGTTGGAACAACAGAGACAGAAGAATATAGAATTGGAGCGCAAAGTTGACGAGCTTCAACACGAGTTGGAAATACGGCCAACTTTTGATGAATTGGTAGAATTACAGAAGTCTCTAGATGAAGTAGACGAATTGCACAAGAATGCATTGGATGCGAAATCACAGGAAATAGAAAAATTGAAAGAGAACAACAAGTCGTTACAAGACAAAGTGGACATGTTCACTACAGCGCCAGTTGATTTACCTTCGTCGATGTTAACTCCAGGTGGAGTACATTTAAACGACATAAAGGATGATATCAAGATGGATGATTCGTCGCCCGAAGGTACATTACCTAGCCCTTCGAAGGATCTCACGTGTGATACCAATTCACCCAGTACTCTTCCTATCTACCAACTGCAAATGAAAACCGATCCCAGTGCAGGGAAGACTGACTGGTGTGGTCTCTGTGAACGTGATGGTCATAGTAGCATCAACTGTCCATACGAGAACGATATCTTTTGATCATGTTAGTAATCCATGTATACATACATAGGCATAAACTATCATAGTTTGAGTAGTTGTCAATTCTATGATTAATAGGTTCCCTGCTAATTTGTAGGTTTCTTAGAATATTTAAGATTCTCACAAAAAGGGAAGATGATGTACTCTCTAAATCACAAAGGTAACTGCTCCAAATATTGAATTCGAACTTTGGTATTTCAGCCTATGGTATTCAGAGGAAGCTTTTCCATCTCGCACAATTGCTATATTTTCTTCTGTAGGCATGTGGTTTTGAGCATGGTCAACTCCGCAAACCAAGACCAAATCTATGTATACAATTATATAGGTACTGCATATGTAAAACTCCGTGGGATGAAAACCTGATCTTACTCGAGCATAAAAGAGAAGTTGAAATATATTAGAAACAGATGGTCTTCTCTTTGAAACATTTGCATTATTATATATCACAGCATAGAATGTGAAATGCTTCGTACCCATTCTGTTTTTATGGGTCAAACCAGCCAGTTCTATCGAAGAAAGGAAGATCCTGCATAATTTTAATGAAATATTGATCTTCACATGCTATCCAAAAGAACTAAGCTATATATACGTAATAGCTCCTCAGAATGTTGTAGGATAACAGGGGTCTGTTTGTAGAGTAGTGGACAATCCCTATCTGCTTTGATTTGCTATAAAGTTTCAAATAGCAATTGTAAGGTGAAGACTTTAATTTATAGGATATAGTGTCAAATTTCATCAATGACAGAAAGATTCGTTATCAAACTTACCCACGGTTCCAGAAGTTTCACCACCTTCTCGAACTACAGCGAACAAGATGTTTTCAAAGGTGCCGGAACCAAATGGACAAGAGTGATCTTTCTCTTGCATGGGTTTCCTGATGAAAATTCGTCCTATGATGAAGCCTGGCCGCATTTAGCACAAGGGTTTCCTAATGAAAAGGGTCTTTTGTTGCTAGCACCATTATTGAGAGGCTACGAAGAGCTGAGTTTGGGGCCAGACGAATATAGTACTCATGATGTCGCTGGAGACGTCGGTGCCTGGATCAAGCAGATTAACCCCAGCAACAAGGTTCCAGTTCACATTTTGGGCCACGATTGGGGTGCTATAACTGCCTTCAAAACTGCTTCAAGGTTTCCAGAGTTGGTTACTTCAATTGTGACTTTGGCAATTCCTTATTTGACCAATGTGGTTCCCTGGAAGTTGGCTTGGAATGTTCCTGAACAGTTGTACTATTCGTCGTATATGGTGACGATGCAGTTATCGTTCTTGTACAGATCCAGATTCGAACAAACAGGCAGAGATTCGTACTTAGATTCGCTCTGGAAGTACTGGTCTCCTACCTGGAAGTATACCGAAAAAGATATTAGTAAGACCAGAGCCAGATTGAGTGATCACAGAATCATGGATGCTACCACAGCCTATTACAGAGCCATCTTCAACCCGATTAACCTTATTAACGGCAAGTCTAAATGGCCCGTTGACTTCAGCCAAGTTCCCACATATTTTATAGGTGGAGCCCAAGACGGTTGTATGACCAGCAAGTTGTATGAATGGGAAAGAGAGTTGTTGAAGGACGAACCCAATGTCAAGACCACTATTTTGCCCAACCTGGGCCATTTCTTACATCGAGAAGAACCCCAAAAAGTTGCTGAGTTAGCGATTGAGTTCTTCGAAAAGTACTCTTCCAAGGCTACCAGTAGTTAGTTTAAAATACTTTATTAGATCTATAAGTATGTAAAGCTTGTGAACATATAAACTATTCATCATCGTCGTCCTCTTCCACTTCTTCAGCTAGAGTGTCTTGCAGTTCAGTTTCAATAAACTTCGATATGTCATTTTCATCGTTCTCTCCATTGGCATATACTATACTTTCGTTGTCATTGTCATCCTCGATATCATCGTTGGTTTCTATGTTCAAAGTGGAGATTCTGCTTCTCAATTCAGATTGCGATTTCAACAATTGCAACCTTCCTTGCAAGGCAAGTAAATGAGGCAACAACTTGATGCCGTTATTCAATCCAGACTGCAAGTTTTTCAAGTTTTCGGACTGCAGTGATTCCTTAGCGATGGCTCCACCATATCCAAGCAACAATAGCTTCAACCATTTGGACAATGGTGTGTTCTTTGAAGGATCTTTGGCAACTTCAGAACTTATCAACTCGAATACACGGAGTAACAAATCTGTCGATTCAGTAGAGAGCATCTTTAAAACTTGTTTTATATTGTTTTCGTTATCGTTGGTAGAACAGACAAAGATAACCTCTGAAGAATTGACTTCTTCAGTTGTCAAGAGCCCGGTTAACGTTTGATGCAATTCTTGTGCAGATAGGTTATCCACGGTTACCTCTTTGGGGATATGGACAGCAATTTCAGAATGCCCATTGACAATAGCATTCTGGGAGCGTTCGTGATATTCTATTGGGATCTCAACAAGTCCTTCAAAGGAAATATCCGATGCAATTCTGATAAATCTTGGCTCGAGCAAATCGTACCACACACCAATAAGTTGGTTTTCATCCTGGTCATAGACGACAGCAGATAACGGTATTCCAGCACTTGAAGTTTTGATAATGCTTGCAGCAGACACATCTGTCACCGTTGTATTATAATCTATGTTGTATACTTCAACATTGGTAGTTGTAAAAGCGAAGATTTGTTCTTGTGATGCTGTTGAGACAACCAGGAAGTTGAGGATTTCTGAATTGGCTCTTAATGAAATAATGTCCTCGACATTGGAGATATTGAATACCTGCAATTCGTTCGAGTTCTTCCTCAATGCAATAATTCTTTCTGGATGCGTTTGAGATTGTCTGATGACTTTGTATGCATTGGTAGAGTGACTGGGGTTGCCGAATTCGACTACAACTTGATTCTTTGACTTCGCTACATCCACGACTTCCAAGGAACCAGTCGATTCAACAACAACTGGGACAGATCTGGCTGTGATCTTACTTCCTTTGTACTTGATACCTTTAGCGATGCCAATCTTGCGGTTGAATTTCGTTTCTTTGATCACTTTGTTCTCCACGACGGAGAATTCCACAAATTTTTCTTCTTCTCCGCTGTATGCCCAGATACTTTCTCCATCATTCAGACCAACTAGATTGGTGAATTTTGATCCATGAGCGATTCGGTTGACGATCTTATCGACTCCTGGACTGAAGAAAATAAAGTCTCCAGATATCAAAAGTACAACTAACTTGGCTTCTGATGTTTCAAAATTGCTCATTTCCTTATCATCTTTCGCTCTCTTTTTTCCTCTCTTAGCTGGAGCATCGATCCACATAGCATCTACTACAGTATCTTCGGCTTCAAGCTCGATCTTGACAACTTGGTTGGTTTTGATTTCCCCCAAAGAGGTATCTTTCTCGATTGGGAAGATCAGAACCTCGTTTCTGCCATTCTTCGAGACTATACTTGCAAAATACAGGCTTGTACTATCTACATGGTTCGTGATACCTGTCATTTTGCTTTTGCTGGCTATTTTCTGGTAGATCTTAGAGATTTCAGACTGTTCTTAAATTTTATTTTAATTATTTCTGCTCTTCGCAGCTCTTCGCACTGAAAAAAATCTGCGGCAAGGATTTTTATTGTAGAGACTTTGGAGACTTACCCATACCGAAAGTGAACCTGTTAGCCTCAATTTGGCTGGTTTGACTTTGCTGGTGGCTATATAGAATAGTTTATAGAGTTACTTGAGTAGTGATCGTTTTCAAGTATTTAAAGGAGAAAAATCAATTAAAAGTTCTGTAATATTGAGGTGACAAGTACGTAGAGTTTTAAGTATGCGACTTCGCTATGCGAATCAGCACCTATATTGTCTTCAGCGGCCCATTATTACCAGAAAGTAGATATTGCACCTCCTCTCACCTTGAAGTACTACTTATATCTACAACTATTATCCAACAATAAAAAGTTGTTAATTCTAACGAAGTGGATCTATAGGCTATGAACCATTTGATAAGCAGCTGTCTATGAAATAAATAGAAGTGCCATTCAATGCATACTTTGTTTGCTCTCTTGGAGTTCGATCATCTGCTGCACTTGCAACTTGCAGAGTTCCTTCAAGTCGAACACATCCGCCTTCAATTCCTCGACCTGCTCGGATTTTTCTCCTATCAACTCTAACATTGTCTGCTCCTTGATCTTCTTCTCTTCAATACCTTCCTGAAGTGTCTCTATTTGCTTCTTGAGATTTCCAAACTCTTCAACATTCTTCAAGTTTTCTATCAACTCCTGCTCTAAAATCTCCTTGTCGTTGTTCAATTGGTTATTCTCCTCTCTTAACGTGTTCAATTCGATTTCCAACCTTCGTATGTTGGAACTCATTTTATTAATAAGCTGAATGTTTCCATTTCCATTGTTGGTTGTGGCTGGGAATGTTCCAGAAATGCTGCCTGGCCCAAGATTGCTGGCCGAGGAGTTTAGTATATTGCTTGAGTACTTGGAAATTGAATAATCTTCAGGAACATTGTCAAAACTCTCTTCGCCAGTTTCAGTTAAATTGGTGACAGAATTATTGTGCGATGTATGGAAGAAACCTGAGAATTCCTTCGATATGGCGGGGGTTTGCGACGATTCCCCAAATCTGATATCATGCCAGCTATGAGGATTGTAGCTCAGAGGAGTATCAATTATGCTACTACTAGAATTGGCTCTGAAAGGAACACGACTACCCGAAATATTGAGTCCTAATTCTTTCCCATCAGCACTCCGCTCGGATGCCAAATCTTCTTCCAGGATCGAATGCAATTTTGTTATCGTTTCGTTCAAAGTCTTGACCTTCGCGTCCAAGTTGGCTCTGTCGGTATTGAAGACGGTTTTGAGCTTTTCGAGTTTTTCTTGAAGTTCCCCGTAGTCACTTTCCTTAACTTGAATCGTAAACTTAAGCTCTTCATTCTCTTTGGATAGAATTTGCTGTTTTTCAAATAATGTTGCTAACTCTTCAGTCTTTGACACTAACGACGAATTTAATTTCTTCAACTCGTGGGATAACTTTTGATTACTCTTCTTCAAGGAATCAACAGTTGAAGTCATACTATCCACTTTGGTTAGCAAATTGGATTCAATAACCTTCCAGTTTTCCTGAGACGAAAGGAATTGGTTCTGCAAAATGTGATGGGTGTCTGATAGTTTAACATAGTCTTCATAGTAAACCAGTTTAGCTTCGGAGTCGTTGGCTACATTGGTATCGCCAGAAACTGTGCCTCGGCTCGAGCCGTTTGCATGAGCAGAGCCAGGGATACTCTCATTCTCCAATCTCAACAATTCTATCTTATTCTCCAAGCGAGAGATCTCCGATTGGTTCTCCAGTTTCAAAGATGATATATCTCTCTTCAAGTCGTTTATAATTGAATCTTTGGAATCCAACTGTAGTTGATTCTGTCTCTTTAACATGTCGAATTGAATTCTCACTTCACTCAATTCTTTCAGAGCCTGCTTACGGGCTGCGAGCTCCTCCTCAAAAATCTTTTGCTGCTCCTTGTATTTTCCTTGCCAGTTTTGCTGAAGTTCCTTCTCTAAAGTTGAAGCAGTTTCGCTGAGTTTGTGCGATAAATTGTTGTAGCTATCAATCAATTGTTGTACTCCCTTGAACTTGTGAATCTTGAGAAAGTCTTCCAACTCTCCCAATCTTAATGAAGACTCCTCATTTTTGCTAGAGTAATCATGCAAATTCTCTTCCAAGTCGCTGTTAATTGCCTTCAACTTTTTTATGGAATCGTTTAGTTTCAATTCCTTGACCGATAAAGCTTCACCTTCCTTCATCAATTGCTTTATAGTTTCATCTTTTGCAGCTATCTTATTCAACAAATCTCTCTTTTCGTCATCAACAGCTGGCATGCCGTAAGACTTCGATTTCTGCTCTGCTGTCTTCAATTGTTCGCTCAAAAGCGAATTTTTCAATTGTAAATCTGCCAATTGCTGCTTCAAGTCCAGGATTTCATTTTCTGGTTTGGAAGCTTCTATAACTTTGGGTTCTACTATTTTTTCTTCAAGTTTGTTGAAAGTAGACTCAACAGCTTTGGGATGTACAATTGGTTCCGTCTCATTGCTAGTAATGGGTGATAATGCTAATGGTGTATGAGAGACTGTAGAAACCGCAGAGCTATCATGAACAGGACTAGTTGCAGATGAAGGCTTGGTCTTCTTGGCCTTACCCTTGGCAGCGAGAGCCAATCTCTCCTGAAGGGTTAATCTCTTTTTGGGCTTGGGAGGTGAAGTAGTTGGAGTTATAGAAGAAGACTCGCTCTTAATTTCATTAGCTCCTCTATTTTCGTCAGCTATTGCTGAGTCTTCATTTTCTTCTTTTGCTTCAGATTCATCTTTCTTGAATTTATCAACTTCTTGAGTTTTTGATTCTTCTGAAGTTTCATTAGACTCCGCAACGTATCTAGCATCTACGGTACTTCCACCTTCTTTACTATCCTCAGTTTCATTACTGTCCACTACAATCCCGTTTCCAGGCGAGTCTTCCACTTCTCCATTAGAATTCTGCTCACAATTGGTTTCAGGATTGCCAACTTCTGGATCAGGTGCTGCCTCATCAATCTCACTATCGTTAGATTGACCTGGCTGTTCAATTGGGTTTTCTACAATTTCACCATTTTTGTCAGGATTTGATGCTTGAGAGGTCTCTGTTTCTCGAAAACTGTTCCTCCTCGGTGTCTGCTTGCTCTTGGCGGCCTTTCCTTTGCTCTTCTTGGTCATGTGCCGTCAGAATCTTAACTTGGTTGCTTCTCCTTGTCGAAAGTAGTGGATCAACTCAACCATTTTTGTATTTTGTATATTGACTGAATCGACTATCTGTAGGAATTTGAATATGAGCGCGCACACCAGAACAGAAGATGGAAATATACTCAGGATCTTAAGTGAAATGGTAGCGCTGCTTCTTTTATCCCAAAAGGCTGGTAGGTGAATGTTTTTCGGTTTTATCATTGTTGGAGAACAAAGACCGAAGAATAGAAGTTCCAACTGTATATGAGATTATTTGAATTGGCGGTTGTGGATTTTTGTGGCTGGACGCTGGTTGAGCTGCAACGTACGGCTTGCATGAACCAACCACTTCTTCTCTTGCGTCTTCTTGTAAATGTACAAAAGAGTCTGCGAAATACCCCCATAAGCTGATTCTCTTTGAACGGATACATTAATTGACTGGTAAATAAGAAAATATATATTCAGAGTCTGGTTGCCCTCTTGCTGTTATTTTTATAGTAAGAGCATCACAGTAAGCAGAGGTAAGCTCCAAATTATTTGTGTATGTGTACAAAATGCAGCTGAGTGCTTAAGCGAAAATCGTTTTCGACTGCAACTTTAAATAGCCTAGAGCTATTTTTTTAGCTAATTTGTATTAATAGATAGTCAACTTAGATTAAAAAGAGTAGCTACAATGGGATCTAAACTTTTCTTAAACTGTGGGGGATGACGTGCATTAAAAGATCAGAACTTTTGGTTTTATCAAGAAACGTCAAAAAATGCCTTAAAAGCGAAAGAATGTTGCTCGTCAGCAGAAGGTCCATGTAAGGAGCAAACACTGCGAGAGTTGCGGTAGCACGACGGGCAAAATTTTGATAAAGAATGTATCTATTCGTATCTATCATAAAAGTCAAATAAATAAGTAAGGATAGGATCATGGTCAATCCTTTTTCCAGCCTTACAATGTACACCTAGAACAAGCAATCGCAGCCGCTGTTCATCTCTTCAACGGTGGGCTTGTGCCAGTGGAAGATTCCAGTGCAGACTTCATTTGAGGGTCAGAATGCTGGCCGGGGTCATGCTGAACTTGGTGTTGCTGGAGGATGCTGGAGGTTTGCGTAGATTGTGCTGTCTGTTGATATGACTGTTGCAGAGTCAGGCCTTGCATTTGTGTGTATGGATACGATGTTTGTTGCGGCCAGCCCATTGGCGGTCGCTGCTGTGAAATTGGAGGAGGAATATGTTGCGGATAGCCCTGCTGGTAGTACATATACGTAGGTGCTGGTATCGATCCTGGCGGTGCTACGGTATTGGCATGTACCTCCATTTGTTGCTGTGGAGCTGCTACTTGCTGGTTGCTTCTAACCTGAGGATTGTAGCCGTACCAGTAGTTACCCTGTGTGTAATCTGACGGAGAGTGTTGCTGAAGGTGTGACGGATAGTTACTTGCGTCGTAGGGCCCCTGTTGGGTATTGTTGCTGGTTCCATCTTCCGACAATTGGTTGTGTTGAAAATCCGCCTTAGACTTTCTATGACCGTGCTTTTTGGTCACGATATGGGTGTTCAAATGGTTGAGCGACCCATAACTTTTGACGCATCCAGGATACGAACAGTTGTACTTGCGGACAATCTGGTTGTATCTCCTTCTGAAACGCCTTCCTCTCTTGCTCTCGTGCAACGGATCGAGGTCCAGAGCCAGGTGCGATTGGTGATGAAGAGGATTGTACAGCAATTGATGCATTTGGTTTCCTCCACTAATCATCTGCTGAGGAACCAGATTAGTTGCAGCATGTGACGGATACATCGGCTGGTTACCTGGCTGAACCAAGTGGCCATAGCCTAATGCTACATTTTGGCCATACTGACTCTGGACCAGGGAAGCGTTGGAGCCTGTCGTCTGCTGAAGGTTGACCAAATGGGCAGCTTCAGCTACTCCCGGAGGCTGCTGGTACGCTATATTATCACCATAAGGTCCGACCAGCGTTCTCTGTTGTGTTTGTTGAGGCGAGTCTGTGAAAGAAGTCGCAGCCAACTTGTTGTCGATAGATGAAACAGACCTCAGGTGGTGATTGAAATATTGATTACGTTGGTAAGGAAGGTATTTGGGCGAAAGATCTTGTTGCTGTTGCTGTTGCTGTTGACTTGTTGACATATCTTTCGGTACTCCGGGAACGGAACCGATGGAAGGCAACTTGGGGTTGGTACCATAGGCTTGATTGGGGTTTTGAACCTGGACCTTTCCATGGATGTTTAGTATCAGGTTTATCGACAAATTCTTGTAATTCTTGGGAGAACCGTCGGCGTCAAGGCCCTCATCGGCAACCAACACCGGGTCAGTCACATCATCCTTTAACTTTTGTGCTGCTTGTCCGTCTAGCAAAGACTTGGCCGTGCCATCCTCTAACTGAGCGGAAAGGGCTTTAGGCATTCCAATATTATTTTGTTCGGAGGACATTGTGATGGATACTAATACAGATGATTTGGTAGAAATAATACAAAACGAAAGTAATACAGGTGGGGAAACAAGTACTAGAACTAAATGGGGGATAAATGGTTACTCTTGGTGTTAAGGAACGTTACAGCTGAAATACAAATAATTGGAAATGATCTTGAAATCTGATGCTGGTGAAAGCTTGTATGGTTCAGGAGAACTCACAAGTATTCTGGATCAATAGCTCTGCTTTACAGACGTACGTAAACCTCGAAAAACTTGAGCAACCTTTTCGGTAACGTTGGGATATGTTGAGGCTACGAGAAAAAGGATATGCAATGAACTGGACCTCTAAAGTCAAACGTGACGAGGAAAAAGAATACCAATATCAAGGGCACAGGTGCTGGACTCTGTAGGAAAAAAGCTCGTGTGTTGTGCTAGCTTGAATCGCTAGGTTGGTAACGTTGTAGTTAACAGGCTGTGGAAATGTACAAATGAAATTCTCAGGCCCCTTCTAACTGGATTTTGATATCAACGAAAAACTAGTCAACTGTTATTGATGGGGAAGAAAGTGAAGTTGTTGTTTTAAACAGTTTGGCACAATTATTTCAAGGAGTACACTTGAGCAATATTACTGAAACTATGGAATTTGGCTATGGAATTTACGCCCTGGTGCGATTCACTATTTTGTCCTTGGAATCTTCAAATATGCTCCGACTCCGTCTACTGTCAGAAGCCGCTGGATATCCTTCGCTGATTTCAAGCAATTGCTTTTGGAAAGTGGATAACAGGCTGCTTCGTTGTGGTTAGTAATGGCAGTGCTGTCTGTTTACCAAAACTAGTCCCGAAGACCATATATATAAAAATTTGAGTCTAATTTGATAATTATAAATAACCTAAAAAAAAATACTCAAAATCGGGTGAGAGAAGGTTTTTTTATGGTTGTATATTTTTTAGTAGAATAGGAATTGCTAAAAAATAATCTTAGAAGGACGCACCTCCATTAACAGGAAGTCACCTATTGAAATACAGATACATATACCAAGAACAGCGGGTTTGAGAATGGAACAAAAAATTAAATAGAGAAAATAAAAACGAGTCAAAAAAATCGTTTTCCTTTGTTACACCTTGGCTCTGTGTTATCTCACGTCGGCGTTCTAATCCTCTGATTCGGCGCGTAACGCTCGAAATTTCTCTCTGCTCAGTGCTCATGCCTCAACGAACACATAATGCGTGTAGATCTGTGCCAGTTGCCGTGGTCTAGGTTGTGGGCAGGTGTAAAGCACACTTTGCCCTTACGAGTGTAGTCTTTCAAAATAACCGTATCTGGCCGGTTAAACTTTGGAGAAGTGCAAACTCGATAGTTTAGCATCGAGATATTTTTACTGGACGTCGGCAAAAATAGCCCTATCGTATAAGTAACGTTTGGGCTTAACAACCGTCTATATAACTGCCAATGCGGAAATATAATAATGAAGTTACTGGCGAGTGTGGTAAAAAGAGGTGGGGAACAAGTGATTTTCTTGTGACAACAATACTAAGTTACATTCTCATTAGATAATTTCTTTACGTGTGATTTGTGAAGCCGAATCCAACATGACTGAAAACTACTACATCTTGTCATTGTAAGCACACACAGAATGTGTGATCATATTGTGGTACAGTGTAACCGACGAAGGTTGTGTTGGCTTGGATCAGCAGACCGTTTTTTTTTTCGAAGTCATATCTCCAGGATTCCAAGGACTTTTCGTTCATGTAGAACAATGCGAGTCAATGGATCCTACAGCAACATTCACCCACATAATAGTGAGATCGGTTTTGTTGAAGAAACAGAAAATCTGGCAAAGATTCCGCCAGGATCCACTGCGAACAAAGGTTTACATTTAAATAAAGGCTGAGGTCATCTTATTGTATGGGTCTATTTCCTTGTTCCTGTATTTCCGTTGTTCCTGATGAAACTAGCGTGGTTAAACATGCAGTGCTTGTTTCGCCAACGAAACAGACGAAAATGATCGCACGATGTGGGAACGACTCCTATTAGTGGTAATATCCACTGCGGTTTTCACTTTAAGCTCAGCCAGTGGAAACTGGCGAGGTGGCTCGGTTTGGCTCGCTGGCCGGCAGCATGGCCGAGATAAAAAATACTGGCTGTCTCAGTCTTTACGTGAACTGTCTCCCTTCACCTCCAATATGTTTGACTGTGACAGCAATGACACAGGGAAAGAAGGGCTTCAACTCAGGCTCGACATACATTGTCTAGTCATACACATGCTGAAATTGGCTACAGATACTAGCGCAAAAATAAGGCGTTGACATGAAGCACAATTCCAAGGGTTGATAACTAGATTTTGCCACAGGCACCGCGAGCTGACTGTGCTGGCCACCTGCTACCTCGACATTGTCATCCACTTCGTCTGCTGTGTTGGCATTTGTTCATGAGCATAGTTAATGCGAGGTAATGCCGAACGACAATGCATCCTATTCTGTGCATGTGCAACAACTGACAAAAGATCTGTCAACTCAGAAAGTTGGTCCTCCATACAGCCGCTATTGTTACTTTATCATGGCGCTGTAGTTCTTACATTCCACTTGCCATTATAGAGTTTAGCTTTGGTGATGACGAAGAATCCGGACTAATTTGAAGGATGCACGACACACATCAAGGTTTAGCCAACAAACACGAACACCTTTGGTGTCAAAAAAATACCAAAGCTGTACAGAAAGCGTTGGTGATCGTAGCCGAACTTTGATGACCATCGTTTGTTTAAGGTTTCACAGACAAAAATTCACCGTGCAAAAAAGAAAAGCCATATCGGCCAGAGGGCCTCACGGTTTAATACATCAAACAGCACCCTGTCCAGCCCTCATTATAAACAGTCTATTTTTTAGAGAGCATTTGGCAAGTTTAGCACGAGATTTTCACTCATAAGCAAAAACTTTAAACCTTAATAGAGGCAGGACGAAATTTCGGAATCGTAAACGCTAGTTCTAGGACAATCTACTGTACATCTGCATACTCTTCGTTATTTTTCTGCAATTGTCGCTATAGTAAGATCATGAGTGCTGTCATCGGCAGATGAGGTGCGTGCGACTAGCAGAATTTCACAGGGTGACCTTGCATGTTGCACTAAGTACCTGTCTAAACAGGATTGATTTTACTTGGATTATTTCCTGCGAACTATTGGGCAGCCAAACCGTTTATGCTCGAAATACCTCGTGTGTTGACCCCTCAGGCATATTTCCAAGGTGGGTTTCGCCAGTGATGCTACATTGAATGATTGGGTGGCAGAAGTCCGAGGTTCTGGAGCACTGGCACAAGTTACGAAAGAATGATTTCTGGTAACTGGAAAATAGGCTAAAAGTCTAAACACATTTACTAAGTTAAGAACGGCTAAGTGCATTCATGTGAAGTTTCGACCTGCAGACACAGCATGCGAAAAGTTTATATCCAACGGTTTTTTTAGCACTACTTGACTTTTGCCCTCTGGCTTGATGAATATTTTCTAGGTAAATGAAATGAATTTCACTTTAAGCTTCTTTGCATGCGGAATACTGTGTTAAAACTCGACACAAATAGCCAACTCTTTAGTACATGCTCAAAATAAATCAAAATTTTTAAATTGGCCTATATTTTGTTGATCTAACTGCAATCAATGGGGGAGCAACCCTTTTTTCGTAATTGGACTCCTCAGGCTCATGCGGGACATGCCTGGGTGCAAGTAGAAACCGAAAGGTAGGTGTTCTCTTTCTTTCGTTCTATACAACTGCATGAACCGTTCTGTGCGTAGTGGGGAACGGAAGTGTGAAACTTGAAAAAAATTTGGAAACACTCCCAACCAATCACAATACCCATAGACACCTCGTAACGACAACTCAAATGAGAAGTAGGGAATTTCATAAACACTGATCATCCTGCGCGAATCTTAGCGGAATTATGGTATTTGTTAAAAAATTACATAAAATTTTTGGAGACATGCTAAAATTTAGTTAGTTTTCTAATGTTTTTGTGCGCTTTTTCCCCTTTTTTAAATGTGGGCGATATGCACATGCAGGACCAAACGCACCTTCGAAACTTTAAATCCACTACTGAAATAATCCTGTACTCAATTTCACACCTCTGATTCATAGCTAACCCCCCTCTTAGTAAGAGTTGACCACCGGTCCAAAAGACCTGACCTGGAACTTGGGCTTAAGCAATTTGCTCGGAAATTTCACACCCCAGCATAAGCTGTGGCCGCCTAGGAACGATCTTCGTACTTTTGGTCTAAAAATTAGCATTTTTATATGTCAGTATGTAAAGGCGGGAGCCAGCGAAACGCTACATTTTTGTTTCTAACTAGGTATGTTATCCAATTTGAATCGAAATGAAAAATCCATTCTCATTGAACGAGATGGCAGGGATCAATTGACAACGGTCTAACAAGCCACCATGCTTCGCCATGCAATAACCTTCGCTCCCCTGTAAAGAGTAAAAGTCAAGATAGACCATGCTACAGGAAAAGATGCCAACGTTTCAACCTCACTGTACAAAATCGCATTGAAATTAGACGTGGCATCCTGATGAATTTATCGCCATGTCTACTGCAGGTGGTCAACCGACTAACACACTGGAACCCTGCTTTAAAAAGGTAATCTTGGATGTGTTTGCCCTGAATAAGTGCCATAAGCGAAATGGGGATGGAGCAAATCCTGTTTGAACAGGTGGACAATAAAATCAACTGGCGCCACCCGCCTCACTGGGATTGGCGCTTCTCCAAAGATACTAAAACCCTATTTGCCATGACCAACTTTAGTCAGTACGCTAATAGTTGCACCATATAGGGCTATTGGCTACTTCCTGTTTCAATTAGGGGAAGCAGTGGACCTGTCCGCCTAAACCTTCGTTCTTCAACTTAGAAACTGCCTCAATGGGATCAGTTAGCAGATAATTAGTTAGAATCCCTAAGGTTTAGCTATCGAACCTTCCCCCTTCGAAGAAAAACACATTCCCACTTGCTGAAACTAGTAATCCTTAGTTCGATAACCCGCTAATACTTACGCCTTTCAAATGTAGACCGTACTAAAACCAGTTAGCCAGAGCTTTGTTCTGTTCAGATCGTTACGTACCTACGACGGTGTTGATATTATTTACTATAACTAGACTTAGTTAGTAAGAGGCTACATGTAGTTGCGAAATCAATGTTTTTTTTTCAGCTGTAGTATTATGTTGAACGTCTCCTCCTTCTCGTCGGTTCTCCGTAGTTGGATAACTTAAGGTTGTGTAGCTGCATAATTACACCAGATACATATACAATACAGAGCTATTGTTTCGTACATGCTAGCTGCCTAACTTTTCAAAGACAAACCCAATGTAGAAACCTACCGCCTCTTTCTCTTCGCCCTCCGCACCATATTTCCCGTCAGATCGTTTCATTCCCTCTATAAGGTGCTTACTGAGTTTCGAGAAATACTTTGGAATTTCTTGATTAAAGATATCAATGAAATTCTTCTTGAGCTTCAATTCCATGCCAACATCTTCGCACATGGCACGTAGCGTCTCAAATGGGACCACGTATTCTGGAACGTCGTCGATGGCATCTTTCAAACTATAGTTGTATTTGTTGCCGAATGGAGGTCTGAATACGCCATCTTCAGGCGGTTCCTTATCAAATGTCACTGAATAGAGACTATTGCCAAATTTCTTCTTACCCCTGTCGTCAGGTAAATAGTTCTTAGTTACTATCTTTTTTCTGATAAAGTCGGACGACGGAATCGTGCCGATAAACTTACCTCCCGGTCTCAATGATCTGGACACATTGGTCAAGATGGTACGAACTTTGTCTTCTGTTTCAAAGGCATAATGCAATGAGAACTGAATAGAGACGGTATCCACAGGGAATGTTTTGTCGATGATCCCAGGAAAGTTTGGCTCCAACAACTCTGGTATAGTCTTGGAGAAACAATCTCCGGTTGCAAAGCAAGCCTCGAAATCGTACCTCAATTCATCTTTTCTGGGTTTCTGTCCGTACGCCGACCTGAATCTTACCTTCTTTTGTGAGTATCTCTGGAAAGCTTCTTTGACCGAAACATCGGAAATATCTATACCAATGTACTGGTCGATTTCCAAAAACTGGCACTTATTCAAGTCACCTCCTTTTCCACAACATAAGTCTAAGAAGGTGAAGGGACGGTCAACACCTTGTTCTCTCTTAGAATAGTTACCCAAGAGCATGTATTTAATGGCATTGTTGAAGTTTCTCATCTTGATGATAGGAGAGTTCTTTCTGACTTGCCTTTTGGAGTGTACAGCTCTCTGGTTGTAGTGTGTTCTAACAATACTGTTTATGTCCCTCTCTTCTTTATTGGAGATATGACTCTGGAACGTGTAGTACTCTCTCGATTGCAAAGTTCTATGATCGTATGACTGGTTGGAAACATCCAAATTTGAATATGGAATGGCTGCTCCACCATCATCATCTTTTTCCTGTTCTATTCTTGAATTTCCGTATTCTCTAGGATCTGGCTCTTCTCTCTCAAACTCTTCGCGGCTTCTTTTGACACGAGTAGAAGGCTCTGCTGCTCTCGATATGTATTTGGAATATTTGTTATCTGTAGATTCTGATTCTGGGCGGCTTACACGAGAAGGACCAGAACTTGTGGAAACAGCTGGTCTGGATCCATACTTGTCGTATTTATCTACAGGAGTATCTTTTTTTACCCAAGCTGGAGCCTCTTTGACCTCTGAATAAGCTGAGCTTACAATGGGCACGTCGTTGGTGATTTCTCTTCTCGAAAACGCAGATGATTCTCTTGTAATCTTGGAATCTGAGCTGGAGCCTGATGTAGAAGCAGCTGAGTTCTGCGTTCCGGCGGCTGCAGCCTTCTCCTTGATGCTCTGGAGCAATTGGATCTCAGCGTCTGTGTTGGACGACATGAGACTAAGATTTTGGGGAGACCTTTGATTGACTTTACGCTATTACTATAGTCTCAAAAGTGAGTAACATCTACAGATTTCGAGATGATCTTTCGGACTCATTTGTAGAAGGCGGACTGCATATCAATTTAAAGTACCTATTAGTGAGTTTTAGTGTTTTAGTGCTCTGATTACCCTTTCGCCAGACAGATCCTAAAGTCAAAATGATTGCAAAGTCTGAGTGAGAGTATATCAGACATACTAATGATAGTGTGAATCGTAGAATACTCTAGTGGAAGGATTGTTAATTTCGAAAAAATATAGTAAATAAATTAAATTCTAAGTCTAATCTGTGTCTACTGGGCAGCGAACTTATGGGCTATTCAACTAGGAAGTCTATATTTTTGCAGTAGGGATGACCACTGTGGATACATCCTTCACAATCTGCTGGAGAAATTCATCTTCTCTGGGGATAAAGTGGCCCCCGTTATGTTCATAGAGCTTGGTGCTTCTTCTATCGTACAAATGTGCTAAATACTTTGTCCTGATAGGAGGGACCACAAAATCGTTACGGCCAAAGATAAAGAACAACTTGGTATTGAAGTTGTCTTTCGGAGGCGTGAAGTACCTTTCCTGAGCAGGTAGTAATCTAACACTCAGCTGGAACTCTTCGAGCGACTCTGGGTGATAGCTATGATCGTTGTGGGCCATTTCTTCGTCGTCGATCCTTCCTGTCATTGCAAACCCCGCAGCAAGAATAGACACCTTGAAATGGGGGTGTGAAGGTAGGAGTTCGTGAATAGTATTGGTTATTGTTGTGGCCATGACACAACCTTGGGAAAAGCCAAGAATCCCGTCGTAGGGGCCATGTACTCGAATATGGTCTATGATATACTGCACAGCTTCTTCAAAGCCATAATAAAGATGGGGATCTTTGACTAGAAACCAACATTTATTAGCATCTTTTGCTAGGGTCTTTTTCCACATAACATCAGCCTCCTCCTTGTCAAGCAGGTTATAGTATGGGAGGGCTTGTAATGATTCTATTATCCTTGGAGGGTCAAGATACTCGAGTTCGATTTTTTTTTCAGCGAATAGTTCCTTTAGTCTAGTAGTTTTCTCTGCAAAAACTCTTACACTCTGGAGGAATCCAGGAAGGCATAGGATTCTCCCATTTGAAGTAGAATTGCTCATTGAAACCAGCCCAAATGAGGAAGAATAGGGTAATAACTATCCAAAGTCTGCAAATGTCAATCTACTAGTGCAAGTTATGTTGAGACAAAAATCCGCATATGATATTCTTGCACTATTGAAAGACGCTCCCGACATCCTCTTTGCGGATGTACCGAGGATGACGAAGGCACTCTCCTTATTTTTTATTACATTGAACGTACTAATCCATGTAAACAGCTATTACCTAGAGATAAAGGCCACTATCAACCATGTAGCATGGGCCAACTAAGAGAAAACCCAGAAGGACGAAAACCTCGGAAATAAAAACAGAAACCTAATTAAAGGTACAAAGCCTAAGGAAAGGCGAAGTAGAAATTGAAAGTCTAGATATTGAAAAGTACCTCAAAATAATCTCGTAATTCTCCGTAGTCTGGACGGGGATATCTGCGTATGTGATATGGTATAACAAATGCTGATTGTAATTAACTAAATATTGATCGTCAGTAACAATACAATTTTATTTATCCTAAATTTCTGTAGACCTTTAGGTTTCGTAGATCTTATTAATTATCATTCATGTATTCTGATATATTCATAAAATATAAATTATCGTATTTTCAGCAATTCAATATTCCATAATATAGTGGGGCTCTAATTAGCACGAACAGACTTCATCTCTTCTCTTACCTTTTAGTACCAACTAGAATGGATTGAGTCTGTTGGAAAGTTGCGCCTGAGATTTGAAATCCGGGGAAGCGCAGTGAAAAACCAAGCCAAGACAAAAACACGCGATGAGATTCGATTTTTCACAGATTTCGAGAATAACCAATGACATCAATCAAGACTACTTTCGAAGCGCTCAAGGAAGAAGTGGACGAGTCGTAAGTTTCAAGACTAGAATTCTTTGCAATTGCTTCATTTTGCAATTCTGACAGTACTAACGTTTCGTAGAAATCTGAGAAGGGATGAGGTCAATACTTTTGAACAGAATATTTTGACGCATCTTGGCCCAATGAAGTCTGACCTTGATGTCTCGCTATTCTACGGGCCACATGAAACAGATAAAATGTCCTTGATGGGACCAATTGCAATTTCCAATTTTTGCGCTGAAGTTAGCGAGAAGTACGAAAGCCTCAAAGAACTCAACGCTAATCCCATTCTGAAGGAAAGAATACTCCATAAGTATGTGGAAGAAGTCTACTATTTGCTTATGATGTACAATTATATCATTCTGCTTCTGGAAGGAATCAGAACGACTGAGAAAAACGGTGATCATTTGTCTATGACGATTCGATCTGTTGGGCACAAGTTTAACGAAGCTGCTACAGAACTGGGATTGATATTGACACCATCAGCAATCTCTGAGGCTTTGAAAATAAAGGTGGAATACACAGATTACTTGATGGCACTATTACGTCTTGCAGAAGAAATCGTAGAGTATACAAGCAGCACTATCGTGAGGTATCTTTCCATAGGATATAAGGATGTTGGTTTCGCCTTGCCGGTAATTAACCAACGACTTATTTCTCATGTCCAACAGGGGTTCCAGACTTTGGATCTTAAGAACGATTCACTCAGAAGAAAGTACGATGGTTTGAAATACAGCGTGAAGAAGTTGAATGAAATTGTTTACGATCTCTCGTTGAGAGGATTATTGCATTATGAAATCAACCTAATATAAATTAGATTTCAATATAATAAATATACACTTTTAATATACACGTTAGATTCTATTTCTCTTTTGCATCAATATCGACAATGTCATCTGATTTCGGGGTATTGTCTGTATCAGACTCGTCTAGAATCTCATAAACAATTGAATTGTCTGTCTTCCGTTTTTTTGGAGGAGGTCCGAAATCTATTTCGGGATCCTCGTAGACAGATGTATCAGATGCAGAGATTCCATTAACGGCAGGATCTGAAATGGGTTCTGAGGTTCCATTCACAGCGTTAGGTTCAGATGGTTCGTTCACAGCGTTAGGTTCAGGCGGTTCGTTCACAGTGTTAGGTTCGGACGGTTCATTCACAGTGTTAGGTTCGGACGGTTCATTCACAGTGTTAGGTTCGGACGGTTCATTCACAGTGTTAGGTTCAGAAGGTTCAAAAATTCCGTTTTCAGTTTGTGGTGTAGGTTCTGGAGTTTTCACTACCTCCAGTGTCTCAGATATTACTGTGATTGTGTCCCCAGCTGTTACTGTCTCTGCTTCGGTGGCAGGTCTTGCGGCTTCTTCTGCTTCACGAATCTTTTTTTTCTCGATTGATTCCGCAACGTAGTCATTATAAATTTCTGGTCTTTCCTTCAATATAGCTTCCACTTCTCGCCTGTGGTTTTTGAGAAGGTCGGTAGTGAATGGAAAGATATCTCTTTTAGCCAATTTTTTTGACTTACCACCAGGCGAGTCGGTGCTAATAGTAGCTGCCGGTGGCTCCAAAGTAGGGAAATGATGCAAGTAGATTCTAATAAAAATACCCACTATTGTATCATCAATTAAAGAAGTAGGACCAAAGCCATTGTTGAACTTCTTCATGTCATTAATTGCATGAAGGTAGCAAAGGTGTATTTCCAACTCTTTGGGAACTCCTTTCCCTTCCATTGCATCAAGAAAAGACTTGGAATTAAACATAAACGTTTGGTAGGAAAGCGCCTGAAGGAAGTTGTCAGAAAATGTGAAACTATTGTCGATATCAAGCAGCGCTCTAATAATTTTGCAAATTGATGAACAAAGGCTCTCCCACGATGTGTACAATTTGACCATAGTTGAATTAGACCTACGCAATTTTGGCAACATCAGGATCAAACTAATTAAGTCCAATTTCTTCGTCAATAATACAATGAAAAAACTAGCGTACTGGAAAGTGTAGTAGAAATGTTTTCCTGGGCGCTCTTGCTCTGGTTTCCATATCAGTACTAGGGTCTTGCTTGTAGCTTTCAAGGATACGAATGAAGACATCTCTTCAAGTGCCTCTGCAACATCGTCAAACTCATAGAACAAAATAGTAGCAAGTCTGTAACGAGGTTTATGCTGCCAATTTTTTTTATCGTAGTTGTCAACTTTCTTTAGAGAAGCAATTATTAATCTGTAGAAATCTAACTTCTCTGTTGCAATCTCATCTTCCAGTAATGATATCACAGGGTCGTCTCTCAAGTATTGTAATCCTTCTTTAATACTAAGCTGATCATTCTTCACATATTTATACACTAAGGAGCAGATAGTATAATGAGGCTCAATAATATGGTCAGTAGATTTCGATTGTTCATGTGCAATCTTGCAAGCAATGTGGAGAGTATCCAAGACAAGTTGAGGTTCTCTCTTCAATTTCCGCTGAATTTTGGAAAGATAGTAAAAATTAGTCCAATCTGTGGGCTTTGATTTGACTGCAACATGCATAGACTGTTGCATTATCTTGAGGCACAAATTCAAAGAGACTGTGCTTTTTTGATCAACATTTACAAATGAAGCACCAGAGGGTTTTCTGATGAATTTGGGGATTCCTTGAACCTTAAATGCATGCATACTCATGGGTTCCATACAAGCACTGTACATTTCCTTTGCAAAAGACGACATGAGACCCTCTATAATAGGCTTAATTAAGTGTCTCTCTTCCTCTGTTTTTGAATGCACAGTTCCATTGATAGCCATCAAATAGCAGATCAATGATTTCCTTTGGATGTTGGCCGTGCCTACTTTACGGTCTGCGACAGTGAGTTTGTCGGAAGTCCAGATCAAATCGTCTTCAACCAAAAATCCAAAAGCTTGGCCCAACAAGTACCAGCTTTCCGTTCTGTTCGTACAGAAGATTAAATCATTTCTTAACAACATAATGACATTTTCCAACTCCACAGCTCTACTTTGCATATTCTTTTTTCTAACCTTATACGACGAAAATATCAATAATCCTTGAAGATAGTACAAGCCCTCTTTAATTAACTTACTGTCCAAATTAGGCTCTTCAAAATCAGTCGTAATTAAACCATGAAATGCATCACGCAAGAACCTTGGAGTAATTCTTGTGGTTTCCAAAAAATAATCAAGGCAAGCATCATTTCGGCTAAGAACTTCACTAGCTTCAAAATTCGGTTCGCCTACCACCAAATATATCTCGTCAATGAGAGTTTTCGTCTCGTGCTTTGGTATATTCACTAATGGATTCTTCTTGAAACATAATGGAAGAACAAAATTAGCTAGTTCTCGTGTTGCGTTTAAATCCAATTCGTCCTTGTCTTTGGTTCCGTGGTCTTTAGGAGAGAAGTTGCCAATATTGATACTGTAATGGTAGCGGCAGGAAATTAATTGTGCAAAGTCCTTATCTGATGCACACCCAAGCTGGCCAAGAGTCTGATGAATAAATCTGAGGAATACACCTTCGGAACTATCGCAAAGGTTGCGGACTCCCAACTGGTCATGAGAAAGAGAAATCAAGTCAGCCAATTCTTGGTTAATCTGGGATATTCCTTCATTTGGTTTGGGTGTAAGAATTGCCTTATAATAGATTAGAATTAGGGTTATAGTAGCAATTAAAATGTCTTTCAAACGCTGGAATGATGTCATCGACTTTCGCTGAATTGAGATTTTCAAGGAAGAAATTACACAGGCTTCTTCATGGACACTAAAAATATAAAGCATTTCGAACATTCTGAGCAATCTCGCCAATGTATCTTCGATTTGCTTGCCTTCCGTGACTGGCAAATTCCATTTCAATGATTCCAAAGTCTGCAAATAAATGCTTAGCTTTTCCCCATAGAATCCAATAATTCTTATTAGTGTACTCAAACGTTGCATGTCATCAAGATCATTATAATCCCTGCCGGTAAGGTATGATTCTATGAATTCCAAATTTTTTTCGAATCCAAATTGTAATAACTCCTTTTTGTCATTAAATGAATAATACAGGAATAGTATAGTCCAAAGGTTTAACTTCATATCCACAGGCGAGGTGTTCAAGAATTCTTTTATGGGCTCCAATGCTTCCAGATCAACAATGTCATTCTTGACTGGAACAGAATTTCTATGTTGTCTTCCTCTTCTTTTCTCTGTTATTAGAATACCCTGGAAAAGATCAATTGCCTCAGTATTGTTCTTATCTGAATCCGAATACAAAATTCTAGAAAAAATCGAAATGACTGAGGTTGTAGTCAATTGAGCTCTGATACTTCCAGTATTCAATGGAATAAGGTTCTCATGGTTAGGGTAGTATATGGATATTTTGATTTTCATTTTCTCGATGTATCTCAACAACCTTTCTAAACTTTCTACTATAAACGAAGTTTCTGCGATAGTAGAATTTTTGCATTTTTCTCTTTGAAATAAACTCCATCTGAATCTACACTCCAAGTGTAAGTGTAATTTCTTTTGGTAACCGGACTTGCTTTCTCTAAGGAACAAGTCGTTGATATATTCTCCCCATTTCTCTAATTTGTCGTTGATTTTGATTAATTCCATGCTTAGGTTATTAGGTCCTGTTTTGGCTGCCTTCAGTGTTTGCTTCTTAACCAAACTTGATATGGCATCTGCTATCTGTGATCTTAGCGTGAGCATAACATCTACCAAAATCTCGTGAATTGAAATTGCAAGTGAAAGATTCTCGTAGTAATTGATCTCCTGGTTTGCAATCTTTAGGGTACTTAGTATTATGGATTCAAATTGTATGACCCATTCTTTCACTCGAGAAATAAGTTTTGGAGACCATGTAGAATCCAAAATTAAGCTGTAGTATTCTGAATTTGATGCTTCCTGTATTACACCCAAGAGTCTTCTGAGTATGAAGAGTTTCACGTCCCCGTAGCTGTTATTTCCCTCGTTAATGTTCGTTAAAAGATCTTTGATCCTTTCTTTGACTTCTATTTCTTCTATTCTTGGAAGTTCAGATTTAGATAATTTGAATTTGGATTTCTTGCCAAAATCATTAAGAACCTCTACTAGCCTTACTTTCTCGTCATCCGAGGTGTTCTGAGGTCCAGAGGATTCATCGTTGTAGAATAGAGCCCTTGTATAGGATTTGGTATCCCAATCACTGATTACTTCCACAAAATCGTTTACATACTGCGGTATTCTCTTTCTGGACGATTCGTTAGCATCCGCAACGTAAACTTTTACGATATCAGACAATACAAACTTTCGTTTGTCCTTGCTGAGTTTCTGAAGGTAGTGATTTAAATTCTCAAAGAATTTTATAGTTTCGATGAAGTGCAGATGCACGATTTCCAACTCGGGAATTTCTACTGCTGAATCAGACTTAGCAAGTCTCTTGGAGGATCTATGAATAGCAACATTTTTAAGGGAGTCGTCATCTTGTTTGGGTTTGTCGTTGCCATTTTCCTTCTTTTCTGATTCAGGAGCAGTAGAATCATCCTGTTTAGATGTATTCTCGTCTATGTTCTCCATAGCGTCGTCGAACACATCTGATTCATCTTCGGAGTCATTTAATATTGGAGGCAAAGAGAATGTCAACCTCTCAATTGGGTTCTCGGTAAGAAGATATGGCTCTACATATCTCAATTTTGTTCGATTTACTTCTTCTATCTTGTGTTCATCCTGGATCAGCTTTAGTTCTCCGTTAATTTTTTCGATTATTGAGAGCCAGCTCAATGTTCCCTCCTTAGCTGAAAGCTTGAGTTGCACTTCTCTTAGCAATTTTGACGATCTAATTTGATTCTGGTAATCGGTTTTTATGGGTTCGAGGAATTTTAACTTTTCGTTGATTGCTGCCTTGATATCGCTGCTTTTGGAATCCTGCTGCTGTGATAGATCGAACTCGTGTAACGATGACTTTAAGTAGTTATACTTCTGGTCGATTCCACTATCTATTGGGATGATTCCCCAAATATCGTCGCTTTCTTCTTTGGCGCTCATGGAATACTCCACGGTGAAACGGGCGAGTCTGTTGGCATCTATGTAGACAAAGATCTCGTACAAAGTTTCGAGCAACTTCTCGTCGCCTTCCTGGTAGATCAAGGCTATACATAAGTCATCTAGCATAGTGTAGAAGATCTGTTTGAATCTTTCCTTTTCTTTAGAAGGTTCTATGTCTGTTAATTTCTTGTCTTCACTGAGGATCAACAGATGGATTACGGCAGTGTCTTCTTGTAAGATGTCATAGTAGAGAAATCCTCGGTTGCGAAAGATCAAGTAGCGCAAGGATTTGACATTTGGTGATAAGAAGGTCAATTCGTCAACTACGGTGTTTGCACCCCCATTCTGGATCCCGCGCACAAAGTCTTCTTCCTCAGTATAATGGTACTGGATCACATCCAACTTGAACAAGTCTTCATAGATCTTGTAGGCATCGAGAAACCTGCGATTCTTCTGGTGACCAAGTGCCTCTTGGAACATTTTGAAAGCCTGTTCAACCTGGAGTTCACGTGTATGTTCCTCCTCGAGGTCCTTCTTGGACACAGTGGGGTCCTCTGTCAAGTTTAAAGGAGCAAAGGAAGACTAATGGTGTTAGTAGTCAGATAGAAAGTTGAAAAATGAAAAACCCAATCATCCATTAATGTCTCTGAGATTTTTCATATGAGTTGTAACGGTATTCGTTACAGGGATAGAACTTACCATGGCCAGATTGCTGGTGTATACACAGCGTTTGCGCTAGGAATTGGGTTTTTTGTGAAGAGAAAGTGTTAACAGTGCAGTTATTGTGATTTCTTAGTGACAGCCTGAAGATTCGCTATCCTCACTCTGCTAAACGAGACAATCGCGCAGAAATATTCTGTAGGAAATTATGGGGAGAAGTTGCGAAAGAGTGAAATTCAAGTATAAGTGAACAAAATATCGTAGAAGCAAGGAAAAGACGAAATTGGGATGAATTATAAAATGACGATTATAAAGAAGAACAGAATGCCCTAAATTGATATATTGTATGGGCCCACGAATGTCTTCATACAGCTACAAAGGTGAGAACAGCGAGAAGAATAGCGAGGCGAAATAGTATGTGGGCAAAGAATAAGAATGTAACGTAAAAGAACAGGATTATATGAGGAAATTATAAGAGCTGCTTACATGAAGATAAACAATTGGTGTACTTGATCTGTTCTATACATACATACTATAATTTCAAAGAGAATTGTTAAAATACTAGAGGACGAAAAGTTAATTGGCTCTAGAGTGTCCCGCAACAATTAGCGAGACGGGAAACAACTTCACCTTCAGATTTACCTGCCTCAACAGAAATCGGTAACAAGATCCTACTTGATCTAAGACAATTTCAATAACGACTGTAGTATATAACGCTTCTACCACATCTCAGTCTACATTTCAATTTGAATAAATAGTTATTAGGTATTAGTGTATGCTATGTATCTGTAAATGTCTAATGTACAATGTATAATAATGCAAGCAGTGGCCAACGCCAACAGCGAGACTATGCAAGTTCTTCCTTGGTGGAAATAACGTCCTGTTCGACGACAACATCATCAGAAGGGTCGCTTTCTGACGGACATTCCTTTGACTCTTCTTGCAACTTGGCGGCAGCCTTTTCTTCCTTGATGATCCTCTTGCCCATTCTGAAGTACCAGATGGCATGGCTAGTTGCAATTCCGATTTCCATCGCCAACACGATGGCATACAACACCATGGACATGATGTCGAAAGTGCCTACGATGATACTCAACATCGACAAGAGTGCCCCCATGGAGTCCATGAACAAAAACACAAAGTTGATGCCTACAACACGACCTTGACGTTTGGCCAATTCAAAGTATGGAGGCACTAAACCAACGGCCAAAAGTATTGAAGCGATAATACCGATTATCAACAATGGCCAGTGAGTTCCGTGACGATACACAGGGCGCAACCACAAGATGAAACCCACTTCCAAAGCTATGCCAATTATGACAAAACCTACGATGTAGATCCACATTCTCCTTCTAGGCAAATTGTATGGAGGGTAGTACAACGTCTGCGCCCAGGAAACAGTACAGAACAATGTGAAAAGTTGCGGCTGGATTCGTAAAGGAATCGAACCGTCAGATGCAAAGAAGTAAATAGCAAATGGTATCCCACTGGCAGCCCAGAGGAACATCATGAGTGGAGGAAGACCTTCACAATTCTTGACTTTGTAGTTTCGGATAATCTGGGGTATCAACTGGATACACCAGAAAATGGTTCCAGCTGTCCCCAACACATTTTCTGCCACGGCGTTACCCATTGTGTCTTTAGGTATACGTGTAATAAGTAAGGGTAAATTCTACGGTCGACAGTAAGTTGATCTAGCAGTTCTTGAAAAAAAGATTCTGGATATCAGCCTTATTATATAGAGGTGCTATAAATTTTAGGCGTTTTACACACTCCCCAAACTTTATGCGGGAGGCTAAATTTTTTTCTGAAAATTGCGAAAAGCGCAATCCCTACGCAAAACGCTCTTTTTCCTTTCGTTTTAGGAAACTATATCCCCAAGCCCATCCCACTCCCATACTAAATTCTCCTCAAAATACCCTAAAGGCGTGCTGTAAAGAAAACTTTTTCTTTCACATACCACAGTCCACCGTTGGTTGCAACCGTCTGCTTAGGAGAGGCACGCTCTGGGGTGCCTTTTTGCTTTTGAATTTCTTTTTATTGTATGTCTTTGCAGTTGAAGAATTTTGACTTTTTGACGTTTGCTAGAAAAATTACCATCAATTTTCACAATTACAATTAGTCTTGTTATTCCCTATAATGCTAACGAACACTATATCTCACCTACTCTTCATCGCTATACTCGAATCCGAACTCCTGCTCTAGCTTCTTTTCTTGTTCTATTAGTCTCGATTTCTCCTGTGAACTCATCTCGTCTTCTTGTCTTTGTAATTCATCTGCAGTTGCCTCTTGATTTTGCAGACTTTGCTGTGGATCTGGAACGTCACTGTAAAAATTCTGCCTTTCCACCGTTGCATTAGTCGCCTCAACATCCTTTCCGACGTCCGGCACGTTGGAATAGGCGCATGTTCGAAGTTCTGGCTGTGGTTCCCGTTCTTCGGTATAGCCTACACTTTCCCGATCCAGAATATGAGAATTGCGCGCTTCTTCGAGAACTACTGGGGTTGCATTTGCATTTTCAACTGAGGGACCTAATTGCTCCATTTCGACGTGTTTTCCCGTCTTTACGACAGGAGTCATTGCTTGAGGGGAACTTGTTTGGGAATCATTGTTTTCTTGTGTATCTTCGCAGTCAGGGTCGTAAATGAGCTCACCATCGTTTCCTAAACGGAACAATTCGTCGGGAATATCCATGTCTGAGTCATGTTCTGACGAGAGTCGTGAGCGGATATCTAAGTCTTCTGATTCATGCCGTCTATTATTGCCTATTTCTTCAGTTGTAATTGTAATGTTGCGTGGCTCTTCTTTTGTCTCAATCAAGAAACCTCCATCAGAACTACTATTTTCGTACTCTTTGGCACCGGCAAGATCGGATTCTTGGTTGGGAATCTGCTCTTCTACAAAGAAACCCCCTCCACTATCAATGTTATCAGAATAGTCACTATCTTGAAATTGACTTTCGTTGTATTTGTCATCCTGGTGAGACTCTGAAATTGATTCAGTTTTTGGATGTGGTGATTCGATCCAGATCGCATTATCTTCGGAATTATTGTATGGACGTTCCTCTCCATGTTCGGCCATAAGAAAACCTCCTTCTTCTGAAACTTCTTCGTAATCTTCTCCATATTCGTCGGAGTCATCATTGCCCAATTCAGGTGACGAAGCCGATTCCTCTTCCAGAAATTCAACCTCTGGACTTTCCATTTCTAATTTGTCTATGCGACCGTGCTTAGCGTTCAATCTCTCCATAATTCTAAGTTTGATAAGGAAATACTTCCAGTTCTTTAAGGTGTTTAATTCCACGTTTTGCCTCTGCTGCTCTGCTTCTTCTTCTACAAGAGTGTCTAGAACCAAAAATATAGCCTCCTTGTACTGGCTATCAATAACAATTCCTCCCTCACGGGCCGTTGGAATTCTTGTGCTGTTTCTTTTCTCCTTTTTACCCCCAAAATCAAAGGCAACAATAGCCCTGGCATAATCTATTTCTAAGATCCTAGCTGCTTGTTCTGCCATCTTCATAGTATAGATTCCAGAAGTATCTAGTAAATACCCATTCTCTGGAAGCATGCTAGATGTGTAGACATCTATGTTTCCAAAAGCATTCTTCGGTATTAAACCATCTATAATCGGTGGTGGTATGTATAGCTGAGTTTGAAACTCGGCATATAATCGTCCATCAGCTTCTTCGGTATCTGATCCATCGTTAGAAGGAGTGGTGGCTCTACGCTGTTTCACTTTAAGTGCCTGGACTCCCATCTTCAAAATTCTACCTCGCATATACCACGCTTTAGCAGACCTTACTAAATATACATGTGACCTTTTGTATACGGGTATTACTTCTTCAGAATTCTTCTTGGATCTAGTGGATTTGGCACGGAATACTCCACATTTGCTAGTATCGTCCTTGGGGTAGATAATCTCATTGTGTTTCAAATGGGTTTCCAACGCGTAGATGGGGTGGTTTTTAAAATCAGCCTTACTGTTAGGCATTCCCTCTGCCAAATCACGATCGTAGAATTCCTTAAGCTCCAATATGTCTAGTTTATTCAACTTTCTTCTTAATGCAGATGTAGATGCACGTATGACTTTCTCGTACCAATGCTCGTCTTCGTCTGAACGGTAGTGGATTTTCTTCTTGACTGTTCTAGCATTATAGTATTGGCTATATCTACGGGTGACATCTCGTACACAGCCGTACTTGTCGAACGCAATAGCATATAGAAGCTGATTGCGTGTTTCAGATAATGTAGGTTCGAACTTCGACTTTCTCATCATGGGGGGAACCTCCAAAGTCTCAAGTACAAACGGGTCGATAGCTACCCACTTCCGTGAATACTTATTCCAAACCTCTGCCCAGAAGATGGGGTAGCTGGGGTCATCAAAGACGGGCCTGATAGTTCTTTCTGCGGAAGTAACTGTGGATTTTGCGCGTATGCTGGAAAGAAGATTCTGTTTAGCGTCTTTAGAAATAGACAGAATGTTTGCAGAAGATGAACCAGCACCTCCTGTAAGAGTATCAACGTCTATTGGGGGCAATGCGGCTGTCATGGTGTAGTCAGGTGGCTGTAACGAGAATACTAATCTAGCATTGAGCCCCAAAGAACGCAATAGACAGACAAACCCTTGAGCCCCGATGTCTTTGGATCCTCGAAAGTTCAGCAATAAATATCGAAATCGATCGAAGGTGACATTTTTTTCAATTCGATTCTGTCGTATTCCAAGTTCGTTCCAGTTCTTGCGTATCAAACCTTGAGAAGTTACTCTGAATCTGTGACGGTACTGCTTCATGATCTTCTGTAGCCCATCTAAAAATCTACGCGACTTTACCGTATCTAGCACTTTGTTGTTGACGTTCTGGTGGATAAGTTCCAACGCCAATGGGTTTACAGAGTTCCTCAACCTGTTCCATAACTCGTAGTCATTGCACCATTTATTGCGCATAGCACCATGTACAATCATCATAACTATGTAAGCCTGATGTATTTGTCTACGAACCTCTCTTTCTGCCTTAGGAATGAACTCGAACTTACGTCTGGCTGTCTTTTTCGCGTGTTCGGCCGTCTCAAGAGCAATGGTGAACGTGTCATTCTCTGCTGTAGTATCGCCAGGTTCTAGATACGTTTTTGCATCCGGTTGGTTCAAATCCACATCTTCAAAATCGTCCTCATCCTCGGAAGAAACTTTTCCAGCCATATCTAGATCGACATCTTCAAAGCCCTCGGAGTCAGATTCTTCTTGTTCTCCTTGATTATTTCTTTCTTTGTCATTCGTGTCACTCTCTGAAGAAATCGAAACTACATCTACATTATCAGGAATTGCCCGATTTCTAGCTAACTTTCGCCGTTTTCTTTTTCCTGTCTCGCCGGTTGCCCCCAGCTTCTGCTGGTGAAGCATCTGTCTATATGGAAGTGCTGGAAGATCCGACATTGGCCAGGATACCCATACCTGAGATTGATACAAAAGAATAATTGCAAATTGATTGTAATCAATTTTTTCGCGACCATATATTTTTATGTTTCCTTAACTATGGATATCAGAATTGAAAATTTCAATTTTTTTAACATACTTAAAATAGTAGAAGGCAGTATTTTCTTCATTTTCTTCAACACACTAACAAAGTAATAACATACATACCTACAATAGTCTCCTGGAGATGTCTATTCTTCTTCACATACATATATGAGACTTCAATATCAGCATGCTAACGATATCCCGCTTTTTCAGGCGACGTCATCGTTCTCTACATATAAATTTATTCTACCATACCAATTCTCCACACAATACTGTCTTTGACACCTTTGTCAATCACAAGGCACTCGATAAAGTCCATAGAGCCTTCTTCAAGTCTCTCCAGAGAGAGCAGACCAAATACGGTAAAAAACACATCGTTATCGAACCATCTATACGACATCTTCTTGTTTTACTCCAGAATGAAAAGTTTGAGAGTAACCATACTTCACAATTGCAATCGAAACTTCCACTACAACTAAAAACCAGACGGCTCTTGGAACCGGTTGTATTCCATATCATCCTTTCTTTGTATTATATCTCGAAAAAGCCGTCTTTGGATAGCAAGTACATTCAGTCTCAGTCTCAAGCACAATGTCATTATCTTTCTCAGATAATCACTAGAATTGACAAGAAGTATAAGAAAATCTTGGAAAACATAGATTGTCGAGATGCTCTCTATCTTGTTGAGAACTTTGGTAACGAAATTACTGAGAGTGAAACCTCGGAATCGCTCAAAATGGCTCTTTCTTGTTTCAACAGGTTATCCAATAGCAAATACAACGTAGAAAACGACTTGCTACCTTGGATTAGGTCGCTCATAGCTCCAAGCATAACATCGAGCTGTAGTTCCTTGTCCAATCTTACAGATATTCCTCCTTTTGTCTTAGGGGATATTCTCTTGAGAACTCCAATGTCCAAAGAAGAGCTACATCTACAATTAGACATCTGGAACGAGTATATGCGACCCATATCTATGGCATATCTCGAGAAGCAAAGTTTCTTGAAAACATGTATAAACAACCTTGTCTTCTACTGCATTCATTATGATCCCTCAACTTTGTTTGAGTTGCTTAAGTCAACTTACTCTTTCTATACGAGTCCTAAATTGGGCTTCAAGGTTTCTGTCACCAATAACGACTTTTTAAATGAACTCATTTGGCTGATGGCATACACTTCTCTAAGTGGAAATTCTTCCGCAGCATCTAGCATCATTTCTTCACAAGAGTATTTGGTTAATGTCCTTTCCAATTCTGGAACCAATGAAGACGAAATCTCCCTTAGACTCAATCTCCGTTCGTTCATGGGAATAGTTTTGGCCATAAACAAGAAGTCAGCCGATAAAGGAAGACAATTGTTTGAGTTTGCTGAAAAGAAGTACTTCAGTGGACAGCGTGAAATAAGCTCGAAAGACATGGCTTCCTACAACATAGTCAAGATATATCTTTCCAAAACACCTGAAGAGCTTCTTCACCATTTCAACAATGCAGCTGTAGATTTTTTCCATTCGTCAGGGTTGTGGCTCAGTTTCGTGTCGAAGTTGAATCAGTTCAACTTGTTGACATCGACAAGATCGAAGAAGATAATGAAAGAATTGGTCAATAATGCCGAGAAGATTATTATCACTAAGGATATTGTATCCATTCTATTTACGCCTATCCATTCGCTCAAAACTTTTGATGAGCTTATGACCATTATGATGGCACACAGTAACGAAATGGTATTATACCACACTAATATACTCTTGCCTAGGTATATCTCCTTGTTATACTCTGGTAATGATAGTGATGAATGGGTACAAAGAAAGTATCCGTGGGACAGGGACATCCTAGATAATTCAGGAAAGCCATTCAAAGGCTTCAATAGTCCTGTTGAATATGCTAGACACTTGTATGGAACCTGTTTCCAGAAGAAATCGGCCAGAATAGTGGGTGTCATGTTGGAAGGAGAAGCCGAAATCGAACCAGCCAACGTATACGAAACCTACAAGAGAGAGCTCCGCGATAATGGAGATCTTGTTCCGAATAACTCATGTTTGCTAGCCTTGATAAAAGCAGCAGTTCAATCACCACCAGGTGGTCCCTACCTTTTCTGGGGGGACTTGTATGCTACCCAAGTTGTCATTCATGAGTTCAAAAGTAACGTTCAACAGGACGTTTCAGACACCAACTATAAGGTATATCCGAATGACAAACTCTGGAGAAAATATATCCAGATGCTAGCCAAGTTCGAATATATTCTGGAGTTGTCTGACATCATCAAGTGGTGGGAAAAGTTGAAGTTCGTGCCGCAACAGAAGACACTTTACGAGCTTTTGGTAGCTCTTCCAGAGCAATATGCCAACAGATATATCATACATTTCACGACTCTAAGAGAGTCTAGCCACGAAGAAACTGAGGGCTGCTCTTCGTGGCCCTGGCCCACATTACTGGAACTCCAGAACTATAGGAACTCCAATTAATTGCATCTTGTATATATTTATAGACTGTAACATAGACTCGCATTTGCACCCATTTATTTGGTATGCGAAACGCATATCTTTCATACCATATCGGATGAATAGGCTATCGTACTATTGTAATGATACATATAGAATATCATAGATCCTTGATATAATAGAACCAAAAATAACAGGACTCTATCGCTTTTATTGTACTCTGTGTTTTCTAGCAACTCCGAGATCAACTCCGAGAGTCAACAACTCCATTATTCTCCACCAAATAAGAAATCAAAAATGCAGAAACTTTGTATATTCTCTTTAATAAGCCATCTTGACTCAATATCTATTTTTCTCCTCTCGACCTCCTCTACCAACTCTATAAGCCCTTCCACCTGGCAATACCCCAGATCTATCATTTTCGGTTTCACTTTGGCGCTACCAATTGACTCTCGACCAATGAGCATTTCCGATCTCACGGCACCGATCCTAGCCGGGAGTGAAAAATTCACTATTTCTACCCCAGAGATTTAGACACTTGGTATACACCACTTTTTATTCTTCTTTTTTTACCATTCATCACAATATAAGATGTTGAGATTAGCCTCCAAGTCTGTACCAGCTGCCAGAGCCGTTTCCTCGAGAAACTTGTCTGTGTCTTCCGTTTTGCTCCTGTCCACCAGAACTGAGACCGATGCCTTTGGTCCTATCGAGGTCGACTCGTCCAAGTACTACGGTGCCCAGACTGCCAGATCCAAGATGAACTTCAAAATCGGAGGACCTGCTGCCCGTATGCCATTGCCTGTTGTCCATGCTTTTGGTATCTTGAAGAAATCTGCTGCTATTGTTAATGAAGAGTTAGGAGCTTTGGATCCTAAGATTTCTCAAGCTATCCAAGTGGCTGCTACTGAAGTTGCCGAGGGTAAATTAGACGACCACTTCCCATTGGTTGTTTTCCAGACTGGTTCAGGTACTCAGTCAAACATGAATGCCAACGAAGTCATTTCCAACAGAGCTATTGAGATCTTGGGCGGGGAATTAGGATCCAAGAAGCCTGTTCACCCTAACGATCACTGTAATATGTCTCAATCTTCCAACGACACTTTCCCTACTGTTATGCACATTGCCGCTGTCACTGAAATCTCCAAGTCGTTGATTCCCGAATTGACCAAGTTGAGAGACTCTTTACAGGCTAAATCTGATGAGTTCAAGGACATCATCAAGATCGGTAGAACCCACTTGCAAGACGCAACACCATTGACTTTGGGCCAGGAATTCTCCGGATACGTTCAACAGGTTACCAACGGTATTGAAAGAATCGAAAAGACTTTGCCCAATTTGCTCTACTTGGCCCAGGGTGGTACTGCTGTCGGTACTGGTCTTAACACCAGAAAAGGCTGGGACGTTAAGATTGCCGATCAAGTTTCCAAATTGACCGGCTTGCCTTTCAAGACTGCTCCTAACAAGTTTGAAGCTCTTGCAGCTCATGACGCCATCGTAGAAGCATCTGGTGCCTTGAACACTGTAGCTGTCTCTTTGTACAAAATCGCCAATGACATTAGATACTTGGGATCTGGCCCAAGATGTGGTTACGGTGAGTTGGCTTTGCCAGAAAACGAACCTGGTTCTTCTATCATGCCTGGTAAGGTTAACCCTACCCAGAACGAAGCCTTAACTATGGTGGCCACCCAAGTGTTTGGTAACCATTCTGCCATCACCTTTGCTGGTGCTTCTGGTCAGTTCGAATTGAACGTGTTCAAGCCAGTCATGATCGCCAACTTGTTGTCGTCCATTAGATTGATTGCTGACGGTTCGGCTTCATTCAGAGTCAACTGTGTTGACGGTATCCAGGCTAATGTTGACAAGATCGAAAAGACCTTGCACGAATCGTTGATGTTGGTCACTGCCTTGAACCCTAAGATCGGTTACGACGCCGCCTCCAAGACCGCCAAGAACGCTCACAAGAAGGGCTTGACTTTGAAGCAATCAGCTTTGGAGTTGGGCGTCTTGTCCGAGCAGGAATTCGACGAATGGGTCAGACCAGAAAAGATGATTGGTCCAAAGGATTAGATTTTTAAACGTAGATCAGTTATCTAGCTGTTTATAGCAATACTATTATTTATTTGACTTTCTAGTAGATACAACTATTCTTTAGTTGTATACGTACATTCCCCTCTCATCGTTAATATCGCGGAGCTTTCTCTATTGATATTACTTTCTGTGTTTCTATTGCCTTATGTTTCCCAGAAACCTCTTCTAACTGTAGCAAATGGCTGCGAATTCCTGATTCTGCCACTATTGGTTTCTGGGAAAACTACAATAATATACTAAAATATTCACAAAAAAAAGAATACCTTCCATGGAAATATTCTATATAATTTCGTCATATCACAATCATGATACCTCCCTCTCCAAATATCGCTTCCAGCACCAGCAACACGAACCCCCCCACTTTTACTTATAGCTTCTAATATAAATTTGATCACGTGATTTATATGAGTCGTGCGTGACTGCCACTTATTGAAGATCTGGAGAGAAGGCAATCTCTTTCCTTCTCTAACAGTTCGTTAGGACAGCTGGTTGCAGCGATGTCGTTATCTACGATCCTCCAGCATGTCAAGAAGAAGGGCCAACCGCCTCCACGCAATGTGGGTACGAAATCTGGTCCTATTACAGCATCATCTTTATCTTCGGCTTCACCTTCAGCATCAAGTACTGTAAAAGGCCATGCTTCCTTCAAAAATGGCGATAGAAAGGAAGTGGACCCCGTAGTAGCAATGCTTAAAGAGAAGCGGCGTTTGGAACGAGAAAAGAAGGAACAAGAGATGCGAGCTAAAAAGGGTTTGCCAGCCAAAAAGCCCGCTAAGGAAAGAGCTCCTAAACTGGGGAAAAGTGCAACCTCCATCAAATCTGCGAATGGCCTAGCACATTCTACAAATTCTTCACGGTCTTTACACACCGGTCGTTCTTCAAATTTGGCCAGGCTGTCCGCATATCCAGCCGATAGCAGTGAACAGAAGCTGACAAAAAAGTTGAGTTTCAATGATTTGATGAAACGAGCCTCAAAAATTGACCAGAGCAAACTTTCCATTACGTTAAGAAATAAAAGTAAGTCTCCAGAAACGGCTACAGGGTCCGGTGCCAGTTCATCTACAGTCAGGCCAGTGAAATCAAAATCTGTAACTCCGAAGTTGCTGGCAAATCCAGCATCCCGAGTCCCGACTCGAGTTCCGGACTCTATAAAACGTCCAAGCAGTAAAGGCGTATCCAGTCGAAATTCTAGTAATTCGAGCACTAATGGCAGAAAACCCGAAAGAAAAGCTGATATTTCTGCTTCTTCTGCTCCTGTTAGAACGCCTTTGCCGGTACGTGGGCCTTCCAGCATGCTTGAAGCCAAATTAAAGGATAAGCCTACACTGAGAGATAGAGATAGAAATAGAAATGGCAGACATACTTCACGTCCATCGTCCCATCAGTATGCGGATGAGTATGAATATGACGACTCTGATCTAGACTCGTTCATAGCTTCGGAAGACGACGAAGAGGAACGTGACAGGTACTCGAGGCACGACGGGCAGGACTATGATCGTGACGAGATCTGGGCCATTTTCAACAGAGGCAAAAAGCGCAACTACTACAACCGTTTTGATGATGATTCAGATGTTGACGATATGGAAGCCACAGGTGCTGATATTCTTGAAGAAGAACAGGCTTCCAGACGCAGAGCAGAGTTGGAAGACCGTCGGGAATTGGAAGAAGAGAAGCGGTTGGCTGCCCTTAAGAGAGCCCGCAAGCTGAAGAGAAACTAATAGATTAAAATAAGACATTTCATGGTAAGCTGTTCTAAAATAGTTCAAGTTAGTTGTCTATTTGAGGAGTTTTCTGTTGAAGTAAATGTTTGCAATTTTTGTTTTGGCTTTTTTATGGAATAATTCGGCATTAAAGGTATTGATTCAACTACAATTTTAGAGATATCTTTAAACCCTTTTTTGAGAAGGCTATTCCATGATCAGCCATCAATTGAAAGTACAAAATCAAGTATTTCAAAAAAAATGTACCTAAAATTTAACACTTTTGGGTACTAGCTCAAAGCTCATTTTTGTGATAAATTGTGTGAGTGAGAGAGAGACTTTCCATTTGCATGAGTAATGATCAAATCTTCAAAGCTAAAGTCATCTCGTCTCCACAGCGATCGTTTATCCAATGCACTACAAGGCCGCGAAAAAAAATTAAGTATGTTTTGCATGTTCTTTTGAACGACTAATAGATAAATATTTAAGGAGAACTTGTAGCATTGATTCGTAAGGATGGATAACTTCTACAATGTCAGCAGTAGTCTCTCTGACATAAGAAAGGAGCTCAGAAAGGATACCCTTTCGTTGAAAAATAGGCTCCAGTCAATTCTATACGACTCGAAGTTTGTTTCTGGTCTTGAGTTGAATTTTCCTTTGGTCCCTAACGAAAGGTGTGGATTATGGTATGTTCCTAACGATAGTCAGATCGATAGCTCGTATTTCAAGTCGACAGATGGCCATACCAGCGAATGGGCGTTTTCCATGCGAAGACTCAATCTCCATTTGGTGCCCATCATAGGTGAAAATGACGGAATATCAATTATTGATTCCACCAGGAAGGGAAAGTTGATGCCCGACGCTTTGCTGAAGACCATACCGATCTGGTGTGCTGTGCTCAACAGCATTTTGTATGAAGATACTCTGGATAACGAAATTGTGCAAGAACTAGGCTCCTTATTGAGTGGCTGGTCAGAAGATGATACTGGATTCATTCTTGATTTGAAGAATAACCACAGTTGGCTCAGAACACCTAGGGAAATGGTTTTTCGAAGCGAGCACAACCTAATTGTGAAGCGGATTCCTGAGTTTGTCAAGGAAGTGAAGCATTTGGGCTTGATTTCAAAGAAACAGTTAATCGCAGCTCTTGGTGGAAAGAGAAAGCCGTTGGTGCCGTTCTGGACGTATCCTGGCAACAAGGGTAGAATTCATACAATTTCAAATGATCATAATGATGGCGGCATTGTGTTCGAAGACTCTACTGTCAATAGAACTAATCCGTACTATACTATTCAATGTGTGACAGCTTCAAAGAAGACAGAAGAACTCGATGGAGCACCTATAACTGTACAAAGTCGATCGCAGGATCAGGAGCTAATATCAACTTCGTGGAGATATATTCAGGGAGCGGCAGATGACCACGAGCTATGGGCTACCAAGGATATCTGTCAAGGGAACCTCCTGCCCAAAATCTTTTGGAGCCTCTTGCTAATAAAACTGGCAGAAGGTATAATAGACGAAAACACGGGATACATTTACGACTGGCTCAGTGAAGCTGAACTTACTCAAAAACTTAACAAACTCTATTCTCAGCTTCTTGAGTCCAAGGAAAACCACTCTTTCGTACTCAGGACTCAGGTGAGTGACGTCAAGAATACGAAGAACGATACAGGCATCATTTTGGGAATAATGGAATCAAATATCCACTACGAGCAGTTAATTGTTGAATTCCCTGAGGTAGCTGAAGTGGTTATTTTCAGTGACAAGTACGTGGTCACAGATGTGCCAGAGAAAGTGCAAATCCAGTTGTTCCAACATAAAATAGAGTCGTCCAAAAAAGGATCGAAGCAGTTGAGAGAAGTGCTTCCAACTCTTGTTCCCAAACTCAAGGCTGGAGATGTCAATAGCAAAATCTTAGTGCTTTGTGATTCTGGAAAGGATATCAGCGCTGGTTTGGTTGTTCTCTTGTTGTGCAAATATTTTGACTTGGAATGGAAAATAAAGCAATCTCCTGAAGCTGTCAAGGTAGATAAGGACTTGGTAAAGAAGCAATTGAGTTTGCTAGCTAATGTCAGAAAAGTTAATCCAAGTAGAAACACTCTACAGAGTATAAACACATATTTAATGTAAATAGATAATATCAGCATATCTCCACATTGGCCTACATAGCTTGAAAATGCCATTATGATGTTTGTACTTGAAGTGTAGAAACATCTTTTAGTAGATAGATTGCAAAAAAAGACGACCTCGGTGAGGGTCGAACTCACGATCTTAAGATTAACAGTCTTACGCCTTAGCCAACTTGGCCACGAAGTCATTTTTTGAATTTTTTCGCGAAAATAGCCATTAAGTGCTCTTTGTTGAAATACGAAATATTTAAGCTTTTCAGATTAGAAGTTCTCACGAAAATTCCGATATAGTGTAATGGCTATCACTCGAGACTCTCCATCTTGAAATCCGGGTTCGATTCCCGGTATCGGAGCCAATTCTTTTTTTACGTTTTTGGCCCATTTTGCAGTGTCAAAATCCTAGAAACTTGATTTACTTGATGCTTTTACTAATTTTTATAAAAGTATGATATCGCAGTTTTATTTAATTTGTTATGTCATGGTTTTGATTGTTTATTTCCGAAGTATTTAAATTTCGCAACCTTTTGGATTTATGGAAGAATAAATTCAAAATTTGAAAAAAATCTACAAACAGCTAATCATAAATTCGTACTTCTTTTCATCTTATTTCATTTTGTATATATATAAATACTTACTTACTCTCAGTACTGTTGTAGAACAATACGAAGTTAAGCTTTACTTCCCTGTGGAATTCTGCCCATAATTCAACTGGATCAGAGTCACCAACCTTTTCTAGCTGCACCGATTCTACCAAGATGCTGATTCTCTTGATGAGCTTTATGATGGATTTAATACGTTCCTGGTAATTCTCAGTATCTTGAGCAGATGCCTTCGCACCCAACTTTTTTCCTAGTTGCAATTTTAAGTTGGCAGCAATAACAGAAAGAAAGGCTCCATTGTCTTTAATAAGAAGACATTCAAATATCGACTCATGGTTGTTGATGAAATTAATCAAGTTGATACTTGATAAGACAATGATGTCAATTTGATCATCTACAAGTCCTTGCTCTATGATATTCTTGGCAGTCTCAGCAATGTCGACGTTGTACTCATTGATGGTTTGTGCGTCCAACGAAATTAAAGTGTATATGAATTCATAACTTAACTTTCTGATTTCCAACCCCTCATCTAGCACATACTTGTAAGGGCCCATGGGGATAATCTTTTTGAACTCTACTTCCGCCTTTAACTGTCTGTAGATTCCTGGAAGGATATCATTGTTCAAATGGGGCAAAATGATCTGCGGCTTGTTGTGCAAGGCTGTAAGCAAATTGCCAATAATCAACTGCTTAATATCAATGTTGACAATGTCGATAGATGGCAATGTGATAAGGATCAACTTCTCCAATTCTTGCAAACTTTCGCGTGTGTCATCAAGTTTGCTGATCAAATGTTTGACCGAAACAATAGCAGTGTAGATCGATGACAATGAAGGCTTGTTGGAAAGAATTCCATACAAGTACTCGAGTTGGCTTTTGTCTCTAAGAACCAATTCACTTATGAGATCACCTGTATTTCTAAACTCAGAACATAAGGAATGATCAAATTCTGTCTCATTAACATTGATCCACAAATATTCCCAGATAGACTTTAATTGAACAATATTACACTTTGGAACTACTACCTTAAGTGACGAAACCAAGTAGTAATTATTCAATTCCTTGGATGCATATTTTAACATCAACTTCAGAAGCCTATTTGACAAATCAGTCCTGACTAGTAAACCAATAGAAACTGCTGCTGCCTCCCTAACCTTCTCAGCATCAGACGAGTTGATCCGCTTCTCATTTTCCAAGTTATTGCTTCCTCTTTCCAAGATAGTAAAGAGTTTGTCAAGTACGTCGAATAGTGGCACGTACTCTGCGCAGTGTCCCAAGAATTGCACAATGAATACTAGATTGGGAAGCTCCTCAGCAGCAATCTTAGAACTCAAGCAAATGTTCAATTTATTCTCTTGTTCCTGGATTTCAGAAATCAACCTATTCTGGCCACAAACAGTAGCCAATGATCTGGCACTTGTTTCTAGACTCAAATCCAAAATGGATGGTAGCCTGGAAAACAAATCAGCATTGTTGGCAACTATCAACTCAAAGAGACGGAAAAAAGGCTCGTTGTTAACATCAATCAACTTGCCATTGATGGCACCAACAGATATATCAATGAATTCATCAAATTTATTCTGTAAAGCTCCTGTTGTTTCCGTCAAATATGCTAATATTTCAAAAGACAAGGGCAAGTTTCCCTTGTTGCCTTTGGAAATAGACTTGACTACAGCCAGAGTGGTTTTGTCGAGGGCAGTTTCCGTGAACGAAATTCTCCTAATCAAAGACTTTAACAAAGTCAACGACAAGTAGCTTATGGAATCATCAGGAGAAATAATCAACCCGTTCAATTTAGATACAACATACTCTTCAAGCTCACCAGTAGCAGTAGTTGTAGTATCCAATCCGTAAAACTCATACAAGACTTCCAACGTTGGCTTGACAGTACTCTCATGTGTCACACAATTCCAGAGTGTGTCAATAATTGGTGCTGCTCCGTCTGTTAGGTTATCCTTGATGATTGCTCCCAAACAGTTGATACATGCCAAGATTAGCTCACTGGAGTACAGCTTGTAGTCTTGAACCTTACCCAACAAGTTATCAGTCAAGTCTCGAACCTGTTCTGGGTACACTGTATTTCCAAATTTCTGCAAAAGTGAGCTGAAAATCTTGAGACTTTCAATAATAATGCTAAAAGACTTGTCGTTCAAAGATTTAAGTAAGTCACCAGCAATGTATGACACCACCAACAGGGGAAGACCAGAATCATCGGAATTGTCTATGACATTCCTGTAGAGAATTAAGTAGTCCAAGGAACCAGACGTATCAAGATCGAGCTCTTCAAATTTTGCAAACACGGTCTGTATCAAGTGAGTTTGTTCGAATTTGTTCAAGCTTTCTATCAATTGCAAAATGATAGGAAATTGGCCCAACTTCTCCTTGACAAGTAACTTTTGAGTGATTGTAGTAACGAGTGGTTGAAGTTCATTTCGCGGTGAAACTGTCAATTCCACAACAAGCTTTGCAGTTCTGATTGCCTCGTGAGAGACCAATTCACTCGAGTCTAACAACGGAAGCAACGAGAATAAATCACGGTAGATGACTTCCAAACTATGAGGACTTCTTCTTAATAAAGACTGGAGCAACTGACATGCCTTACTACGTAATTTCCACGAGCCATCATTTTCGTCGTCGTCTCCTAGTTCATTCTCATCATCACTGAATTCAATGTCGTCTTCCTCATAGTCCATGTCCATGTCGTTATCCTTGTCATCAAAGGGGTTAAACTGGATGAACTTGGCAACAATATCGAGAATGTTGGTTTCATAGTTTACAATGCTACATCTAGACGAGATCAAGTCGTTGATAACATTGAGAGCTTCGTCTCTCGCGAGATTAAGTTTCACCAACGAGTCGAAGTCAAACTCGTCAGTATCTACGTTCAACTCGTTGAGCTTCAACAATCTGATAGCATCTGAATATGTCGTCTGCACCAATGATGGATCGAGCACAAAACCGTTGCGGAACACAACCGAATACAACTGGAATCGGACGATGTCTGCTGTCTCATTCTTGAGGTCCACAAACGACTGTTGCATATGGACTACATTTTCATTAATTAGACTTTCATCCACAATATACGTGGTCAAGGCATCGTATGCAGCTATTGCACGCTTGCTGATGATACCTGTTTCTTGGAATGACAAATCGATAAGGAAGACCAGCAACAATTTGATATCTTTCTTAGATAAGGCAAAGCCCAAGTTCTTGATTACGTCAAACAAAAGCTCAATGGCGTCGATATTGATGGAATTCTTCGTTATCTGCGGCAAAAGCAAATCCACAATAGACCGTGAAAGCTTGACATCAAACGGATGAACTGCAGCAGTTTGAGATGGAGTGCTGGTTGAGTTGTACACTATAGATGGCGACATTTCTGAAGCCTTCAACCCGTTTCGGCTACTGGTGTTACCAGTACTCAACATCAGTCTAAGTGCCATGTTAGGAATGGAAGTTGTAAACGACTTGAAATTGGGCTTGGATCCAGAACCTTTGGCCTTGGTGTTTTCTTCCAACACTAATTTATATAATTGACCTACTACAGAAAGCATGGCATCGTTGGTCAAATAGCCTATCATAGGCTCGAATGACTTGACAGCCTGACTCTGTACATCAGAATTGTGATCCAGAAGTAAGCGAAACAAAATTGGAAGAAATCCTTCCAAGGCTCTACTGGAGAAGTTCGAATACTGATTTCCAGAACTTGAACCAGAGCTCGATGACGATGTGAGGTACTTGCGAAAGTCTTCAAGAGCCATGAACCGGAGATCCGGATCCACATCGAGCGCCTTGTCCTTCAACGAATTGAGGTTAATCTCTTGCATGGCTACAGACTTGGTGCAAAAAGATATAAGTGGAATCACGATATTCCAAAATGTCAAAGACGTGCTTGTCAAACCATTGCAGCGCTACCAATTTTTACCAGATAAGTATGGTTAAAACCATAGATTGCTATTTCAATAAAGAAGGTAGTTTGTCTCGCGTATTATTAGTCTATGTAGGAATACATCCTTATGGATTGGTCGGGCAGTCAAAGACTTGGCAAACTATGGTGCAAATTGAGTGCACCAATGGTAATACATAATGGGTGCAACTAATGATTAAATAATGATATAAGTAGATCCTACAACAGGATCAATGCAAAGTGCCCACCAATAGAATGTGGCAGAATGAAATTACAGGTTTATATGTAGATAGTAGTCATGAGCAAATTAAGTCTTCAACTTGTAGTAATAGAAATGAGGTGTTTAAATCCAAGTATGGACTGATATGGCCCCAAATCTACTTTTTGCTTTTCTTATTCTTACTTTTCTTCTTCTTTTTTGAGCTCTGCTCTTGCACTGGGTCTTCTGTTCCTTCCACGTCGACTTCATCTATTATCAAGTTGGACAAGGAGTCGTCTTGGGCATCATCTTTTTCTTCTGCTTTTTCTTTTTCTTCTTCTATCTCTGCTTCATCTTCGTCTCCAGCTCCCTTCAACGGGACCTTCTCGTCTGTCAAAACGAAAACCAAGTTTCTACATCTCAAAGCATACTCAAGATCTACGGCATCTTCTTCCTTTTCTGTTTCCTTTTTCTTCTCTTCATTCTTCTCTTCACCCTTCTTTTCATTCTCTTCCTCAGCCTTCTTGCCCAGAAGCTTTTCTTCTAATTCTTTCTCAACCTTAGCCTCAGCTTCAGCAGCAAGTACATTCCATTTCTCAATCACTGCCTTCAAACTATCCACTATTCTTGTTCTGGAACCTCCCTGCAATCCTTCCAAATACACAGACAAGGCTTCTTCATATTCTCCAGGTATGTTTCTAATATTCTTCAAGATCCAGTTCTGTTTCTGTTTGGAAAACTTCCAGTTATCCTTATCCTTATGATACTGCCTGAGGTAGACAAGCTGGTCCTTTTCTGGAGGAGGAGGTTTTTCACTCTTCGGTAATTTGACTCTCTTGGGAGGTTTCTTGGATTTCTCCTTGGCTGAGTCTTCTGCCTTTCTCTTCTGTTTGTTAATATGCTTTATGTCCTTCTTAGTCAAATTTGAGCTCTCAAGATGCGACGAAAGCGCAAGCGGGTCTGTCTCCAACTCCTTCTTGACTTTTAACCCGATCCTCTTCCAGGCAGGGATGTTTTGCGACATTTATACGGTAATTTGGATAGACATAGATATTCTACAGTTTCTAAAAATTTGGGGCCATCTTGTATTCGTGTCCGGGTAACTATTTTTTCACTTCTCCTATATATAGATGGATGCCTTCTTTTTTTTTCGTAAGTCTACATCTTCTTTCACCGAATACACAAGGAATTCAATTAAGTAGTTCAATATACGTTCTACTTCTATATAAAACCGTAGAAATATATTTTGCGGGTGTGGAAATTGCTCTCATGTGATTTCCAAAGGCAAGTTAGTCGTCCTTTTTGACTAACTGGCTCAGAAAACATCCAGCTAGATTAACCCAAATACATGGTTTGAGTCCGTCGTGAGCTTTCCTACTTGCGATGGATATAGAGATTGTATACATTGTAGAAGTAAAGTTGTAATCGATTTTGCAATGCAAAATACTTGTTTACAATTCGGAAAGAGCATGGGCAACTAATCTCTTGTAGCCATCTACAGCTTCTACCAAATCCAGATTCTCTACATATTCGTCGTCTCCATGAGCAACGAGAATAGTTCCAGGACCGTACAAGTAGCGAGACTTCAATGGGAGCTTCAAGTTGGGCACGTCTGTGAAATAGGCTAACACGATTGACTCAAAGCCCGGCACTTCGTAGTCCAAGTAGACTGGTTCAGCTTTGCTTCTAATATTTAAAGTCAAATGGTCAATATCAGCAGCAGCTTCTTCAATGAGCTCGATGACTCTGTCTAATTGACCAGAAACACGAATTAGAGCCTGAGCTGAAGCGTGTGCTGGGATCACGTTGGCCGCTACACCTCCTTCGAACCTACCAATATTGAGAGTGGATGGTCCTAACTTATCGTCTACGGGCCACTCGGAGTTTATCAATTTGTTTAAGACAGGAATGATGATTTCACCAGCAGAAATGCCCAATTGGGGATATCCACTGTGAGAGGCATGTCCCTCGACATCAAGAGTGAACACTACAGCACCCTTATGGCCGACTCCAAGTTTCAATTCTGTTGGTTCACCAAATATAGCAATGTCCCATTTTGCACCCAAGTTGTTAGCCTCAAGCATTCCTGTTCCCGAGACTTCTTCGCCGACTACAAAGAGAAGCGAGACATCTCCTTCCTTGATTTCGTTGTTTTCAAGAAGCGAAAGGAATGCGAAAGTCTGCGAAGCTACAGAGCCTTTGGCATCAGATGTGCCTCTGCCAAAGATCTTGGTGCCATTAATGGAGTAAGGAATGTAGGGAGGAACGGTATCAAAATGAGACGTCACCACAACCTTGGTATCCCTTGTTTTTCCATAGTAGGCGTAGACATTGTACCTGATCTCGTAGTTGTCATGGATAGGCTGGAGTTCCACAGTGAGACCAGCGTTCTCGAGGAACTGCTTCAAGTAGAGCGAGGCTGTATGCTCGTGATTAGAAGTCAGGTCGATTTCCACTAGCTGTTTATGGAATGAGAGCAACGACAAGCCATTGACATGGACGTCTTCTAGGCCCTCGAATTCGGTAGTCTGGATCTGGGGGATTTGCTGGTCTAAGGAGAATGACTGTTGACCTAAGAACAGATTCGAGAAAATTGAAGTGAATATTGAAAGATTCAAGAGTCTCATTTCGAACAAAAAAGGAGATAGAAGTAGGTATATCGAATGTAAGGAGTTATGATACGATTTCAGAAGGAATGTTATGAATATCTTGAATTTGCAAGCAATTGAGAATTTCTTATGGCTAGCAATGGGAATTGAATTTTCTGAAAAGTTCCGTTCCTACAGATGAGCACTATCTTATCAATTGGCACGAATTGAGCAGAATTGGGAAGGAATGAGTTGGTTTCGTTACCAAACAGAATCTACACAATTAACAATTGGAGAAGAATAGCTGACTTGGAAATTACTATGGCGACATAAGCGAGGCTAGTCATGTGAAAGCCCCCACATTTTTGATCAGGGCCGGACTGAGGTGCCATAGTTAAATTACAAAGAGCCATTGTGATAGTCACTGAGACTATCAAGCCATTTGGATGAGTCTCCAAAGTTGTTCTAGTACAATTGTATATATACTTTGCTAGTTGTGTGGGTGTAGCTTTTTAGTTTTATTAGCCATGTAGAGCCTTAGGAGCATTACGCATTCCAGTAGCACTCTGGTAGCAATTTAGTAGCCATTTAGTAGCAAATGATAGAGACAAGATAGTGACAATACATTTATTGATATCTATTTACGAAGACTATTTCAATCTTTCTTAGCATCCTTCTCATCCGATTGTCCATTTTGTTTCTCAGCCTTCTGTTTTTCCCGTTCGTCCTTCCACTTGTTGAACCTCTCGCTGAGATCTTCGGCGATCTCCTTGGCCGTGGCCTCTTTGTCTGTGCTAACCAGCATCTTGTACAAAACACCCAGGATATACTGGAAGGTGCTACTGATATACTGATCTACTCTAGGATCATCACCGTTAGGATTCAATACATTCTTTACCAAGTTAATCAAACTCTGTTGTTCTTGAACAGTGGCAATATCGTTATCCTGGAGATTCGGAGATTCGGTAGCTTCTTGATTTTCAGGCTTGCCAGAGTCAGTCATTTTCAAGATTCTTTGCGAGGATTTGCGAAGTAATTGGCTGGAGATAATTTCCTTATATTGGCCAGTCTAGATTCAAAATCGGTTAGATATGAAGATGAGTATAGATACACTTGTCTCGAAAGAGAATGAGGATGTTTCTAAATTAGGTTGAAATGAAAGTGTCTGTTTGAGAACACCAAATATGATTTGAAAGAGTGGAAAAAGCTCTTTTGTGACTTAGTTTTAGTATTGATCTGATTCTCTTGCAAGATACGCTTTCTAGTGGTCAGATTCTCGTGCCACTAACTTCCATTGAAGCTTTTCTGGAGTAACTCGATAATTGCAAGGAAGAAATCCTGCAGAATGGCTTTGCTGCTGGTCTCTCGCTATCTTTCCACTAATTTCACTTCTCGCTATTTCTCCGCAATCGCAACCTGCCAGACCATTAGCGAGAATCACAGTCACAATTAGCAAGGTTGAAACACGTGGAATAAAGGAATAAGGAAGATATTTCACTTGCCAGTAGGTAAAGTGGTTACTTGACCTTATAAAAATACAAATAATGGGTATGGGGAAATTGTAGATAATGGTGTATATTTGCTTGGTGAACTGAATTGCACGGAGACTTCTCGCTAGCACCATACCCAGTACGATGCTCTCGCTAAGTTGCACAGAGACACAAAACACTCTAGTTAAATACTTAAACACATATAGATAGAACACTTAGTTAGACATAAAAAGTAGGAACAGTAAGAATTGAGAAGGATCACAACAATTGTGTATCTACTCGCCCTTCTTAGCAGATTCGAACTTGCCCAAGGCTTCGGTGGTCAACTTCTTCTTGTCGTCCTCAGACAAGTTCTGGAACTTAGCGACACCTTCCTTGACAACTTCACCAACATCCTTGTTTTCAAGGTCAAGTCCAAGTTGTTCCTTGGCGATTTTGCCCAATTGGCCGAATTCTTGTTTGTCAGACATATTTAATTGATATAGTAGTAGCAGTAGTTACTCACAGAATAGAGAAGAAAAGAACATTGTGGATTCGCCAAATTTCAGGAATCGATTCGTTTATATAGTCTGGGGTCTCTTCTGGGCGCCGCACCGCGGTAGTGGATCCACAAAAGCCCCGGCTGCGAAAGTAAGGAGAGCCATAGTTGAGTTCCAAGTCGGGGGAAACCATAGCCAAGTGAAATTGCCTGGAATTCGTTTTCAGATTGTATCTGAAATTCGTTACCGATTCTGGATTTCGACTGTGATTCGAGTCCTTGCATTCGTACGCGTCTCTAAGAACCTGGAAAGCATTCATTCCATATTGGCGCAGTGTAATTCCATACTTTTACTGTGGTGTAGGAATTTCTCATCTTTCAATTGATGAAACAGACGTTGGAACTTTCATGTAGAGCTTTCTGAATATTCCAGTGGTTGGGTACCTTAATTCAGTAGTCAATTTGTGAAATATAACTGTAAAGACACAATCATATTCATTTATAATTGATTTCCATGTAACAATGATGGTATTGCTGTGGTCGTGGCCACGAATTCTGTCTCTAGTAAAATTGCCAATTCTAGATTATGAATGCCTGCTAGTCGAACAGAATTCGTTCGAATCACTTCCGAGTTTTCTAGTCTGTTGAAATAAAGGGGCTCATAAAGATCATACAATGGGTAGAAATGTCCTCAAACAGGGAACCATGTTGCAACCACCAGATAAGAGCGACTGCCACAAAGTTGCAAAGTACAAAGTTGCAATGTTACGGTTTTCCTAGACTAGAAGAAAAACTTCAGGGCCAATTGACTTAGTTAAACCATACAATAACCATGTCTTTGCTTGAACTTGTCTGCGCTTTCAGCAAATGGGCCACAACTGAAGTACTAAAAAGTTAGCGAGACATTAGCGATACCTCGCTAAAAAAATAGTTCTCAGTGAGACTTTCTATGTATTGCATTTTCAATTCAAGTCCGAGTATTTCATTGGTATCAAGATTATTCTTGTTGGAAAGAGTATTTCGTTACTATTCTAGTGAGTGGTAGTTGATTCATCCAATTTCTACGAAACTCCAAGGTCCCAAAGTGCTTATCATGCCAGTTCTTTACACATTGTGGCCAGCCGCACCGCGGTAGAAAAGCAGGAACAAATGGCTGCAACTCAATGCTTCACAGAGCTGAACAATTTGAGGAATGAGGCCGGTGGAAGCTCCAGATGGCAATTACTGTATTGCCATGTAGAAACTGCCTAAGCGAGCTGTGTGTGTTGTGACATCACGGCTAGGTTATTATGCCTAGACCTCTTGCAGATAATATTAGGGGGTATGCAAGTCCTGATTGTTCATCTGTATTCGTATGCATACAGATGCAAAACTTATGACTTCATACTCTGACAGGAGAGTCGTGATACCCAGCATATTTGATGAATTTCTATTATTGATCGTTTTGAAAATATCAATTGAAAATATCAAGAAAGAGTTTCCTGATTCTTCAATGTGAAATGGTGACGAAATACGCCAATCGCCTTCTTGATTCCATCATGCTTTTTGCATATGCAAGGAGGACGGCTTAAGCCTCGAACCAAAGCAGTCAAGTCAATTACATCCTCTTCTTTGCAATTCGATGTTCTAAGGCATCTTCTCTGTGAACCAGTCAATTTGGTTGCAATAGAGAGATAGGAGCATTGATAGACTTGATTGAGATGTGGAGATTCCTATTTTACTAGACGTTTACCAGAACAGCAGGTCGGCTATTCACAAAACCACTATTTCACTGTTTTTGACTGTATTTGTAGATGGTATAGTTCGATGAGTGTTGCTATGATACATTTTGTAGGATATAATCAATTCTATTAACAGATATATGGGCGTAGTTTTCCTACCATTCTTCAAACGAGTCTCACAATTTGATGCGAGCAACGAACTTCTCTACAAGTTTTCTTCTTCGGCCAAACTCGAACACACTGAACAGTTCATTTGCTGCAGTTGTCTTCGTCAGTTGTGGAATCGTCGCTTGCTTTTATCTCATTTGAGAGAATCGATCAAATTACCTGGTGAATATTGACGAATTGATTGAGTTATTGAATTCGCACTCTGAATTGGTTCAATTCTGATCTCTTGAACTTCACGACAAATTTGCCGATAATTGTTGCAGTTTCGCAGATTAACTTATTGTCAGTTGACTAGCTCGTGTTGTGCTAGCATTTTGCTTTAACTTCAATGCCGGTGAAACCTAGAAGTTTCCGTTGGAGACCTCTGCTTGTGATAACAGACTGGGATGAAACTATAACTACAGCGGATACCATCAGCCTTGTTGCCGAAGCGGCGTACTTGAGGAAACCACAATTCAGCCCGAAGTTCGGCCATTTCTCCAAGATTTACTTGGATTCTTACAAGCAATACACTGACGACTTCAACAAAAAATGGGGAGCTAGAGACCTGATTCTCAAGGAGGAACAGTTTCAGAAGGGAATGAAGCTGGTGGAAATGTCATCCATCAATGCTCTTGTAGAGAGTGGTCTTTTCAAGGATTTGGAACAAGCTGATTTCACTCAGCAAGCAACAAAAGTATCGCTACGCCCTCACTTTATTGACTTCCTTGTGCGATGCCACCAGTTGGCAATTCCCGTAGTGATTCTCAGCATCAACTGGACTGGACTAATCATACGAGAATGTCTTAGAAAGCTGGAAATTGACTTGAAAGAGAACAATATAACAATTAAAACCAATGAATTCGAATGGAAACCATCTGAAAATGGAAATTTAGTATCCACTGGAAAGTGGGACGGTTCACCAGAGGTGAGAACAGCTTTAGACAAGAAGAATACCGTAGAGCAGCTAAAGAGACAATATGGGTCTGATTTGTTGTATGTCGGCGATAGTTCCACGGACCTTTTGTCAATGTTGCTGGTTCCTGTTGGTGTCGTTATGACTGATGGATCGTTGACTCTGTCGCTTGCTCGATTGGGTATAGCCAGTGTTAACTTGAAGGATGCGGTAGCGAATAACGAGAACACTTTATATACTGGTGACTGGAAAGACCTAGCAGCCATGCTAGAGTGACCATTAAGCATGTATTATTACTACATTAAATCTGAATTAAGTTCATACAATTGAACTGAAGATATTCAATACTTCACAGTATTTATAGACTACATCAAGACAATAAAGATTATTCTACAATTAAACTCTTCTTTGGCCCGTGTTTATTAATACATACTTCCTGAGCGAATATAATACAATGCCTATCTTCTCCAGTTGTTCACCGGTGGAGCATACTGTTGTTGGATATGAGTCATTACACCACCTTGTACAGGTACGTATTGACCATATGGATAACCTGGAGGTGCTACACCAGGAGGTGCTGGTACGGGGTAAGTTCCCGCCGGAATGAGTTGAGGATTCAAAGGTGAACGATGAGAAGAAGGCGGAGCAGCTGGACCTCCCTGGTGGTGCAATGCTGGAGGACCCTGTGGAGGACCCTGTTGATAGAAGTATTGTGGTTGTTGATTTGGAGACCAAACTTGCTGAATCTGTGGAGGAGGCAACTGAGGAGGAATCTGCTGCTGTCTGGGCGACTTTTGTTCCTGTTTGAAACCCTGATGGAAAAGATGTTGCTGAGGAGTACGTTGAGGCTGTTGTTGCTGAGGTTGAGGATAATGAGCCTGAGGTGGTTGTGGAGTTTGCTGCAGTTGAATCATGGAAATAGCAGGACTGTGTTGAGGTTGGTGATGCTGTGGATTTGGAGTCTGTTGTAAAGGTGTACCCTGTTGTTGCTGTTGTTGCTGTTGTTGAGGTTGTTGAGTTTGCTCTTGTTGTTGAGGACCTTGTATAAAGGCAATTCTCTCAGAAGGCAACAAGGCTACAAGGTCTCTCAACAAGAAGCTGGGAACATCTGGAGGATCTCTCAATTCTGGTACAGGAGCTTCTTTTTTCGATACTTTAGCCAAAAGTTCAGCTCTTTCTTCAAAGAAGGCGGCAGACTTCAAGTCACCTATCACCTTGAAACAAGAGGCAGACCTGGCACAAGCATCAGAGGCATCCATAAGCTGGTCGTCGCATCTTTCATAGACACAACTCAAACCGTCCCAAGCTGTAGCAGTTCCGGGTGAGCTTTCATCGATTTGCAACCGTAACGCCTGCGAATAGGCTGCCAAGGCATCGGGCAACTGCTTCAACTCCAAATACAACTTCCCTACAGCGAGCCACGTGATGGGCGAGTTCGAGGCTCTACGTAAAGCAACCTGGTAAGAATCATATGCCAACCGAGGTTGGTCTACGAGAGAATACGCTTTTCCGAGCAAGTACCACGGTAAGAAGTCACCGTCGTTTTTGGGCTGTTCTGATTCCTTTTCCTTTTCCAAGTCAATGATTTTAGAAAGTAAGTTAATGGCCGTTTCGGCATTATTTCTGTCGTTGCTGAAGAGAAGCAAGTACGAGTGAGTCATCAAGATACGTGGTGACATTCCAACGGCCTTTTCTGACTGCTCACATGCCTGGATGGCTCCAGCGATATCGTTAGCTCTTTCTTTGGCTGTTGATAAAGCACACCAGAGAGCAATATGTTCGTCGATTCTCGACAATGGAGGAGGTGGAAGAGAAAGAGTTGCAGTCAATTCTGCAATTGACAACTCGATGCTTCCATCAGCAGCAGCAATAGCTGCCAATTCAGCATGAGCAGCTCTGGCAGTTTCGATATCAGCAGTAGAAAACTGATGGATTGAGTCTGGTAAAAGCGACAAACAGTGGGTCAACGAACCGGCAGCATGACTTCTGGCGCCGACACGTATTAATGTTTGAGCCAGCAAGAGCCAAAGCGAAGCATCGGTCTCAGCAAGTTGCAAAGCCGTCTGGATAGCCTGGTGAGCCTGGTCGTTGAGACCAATGAGTAAGTAACATTCTGCCAACTCCTTAAAAACTGCTGGCTGCTTGAGCAAAGAGGGAAACAGTTCTAACAGCTTATTCAATTTGTCGATGGCACTTTGGGTTCCTATCGTTTCGTTGAGGCTGATATCGTTAAGTCTAAGCGAAGAAGCCAATCCACAGAGGGCAGCAGCATTGGAAGGATCATGCACAACAGCGTTTTCAAACGACTTGATAGCGGGAACAACGAGACCTAAAGTATTGGCACAGTTCCCACAGGCTATCCACGTTTCTGTAGCTGATGATGCGTAGTCAGAGAGCAGCTTGTCGTGGAGTCGCTGGCGTTTAGACCCAGGCGAAAGCTCCTGGGAGGGTCTTTTGGCAGCGTACATTCTATTGATTTATGAGATGAAAATGTGATTATACAAAGGAAAGTTGATTGTATATCCTCGAGTATCTTCTGGCTTTAGTGTAAAAAAAGTGGAAGAGCTGGTTGCACTGTTAGTGTTTGCTGGAACAGGTGGAAAGGTATAGCGGTAGAAAATGTTAATGTTGTGCTGGTATAGACAACGGTAAGTTAATTAGAGCTAGTGGATGAACAGGTGGTTACTTATCTATGATATGAGGGCCACTGTAAGATGAAAATTCTTAGATGAAAGTTCTGATAAAAAAATTATGGACTTGCGAACAAATAGGCGAGGATTCTTTTATAGTCAGCAGTTCTTTTTCCGTGACACTTGAAGGATCTATCTCGCAGAGCTAGTGAATACGCTGGGTTGCAGTTGAGATGACGTAGTTGTGAGCTCTAATATGAAATGTGAATTCAAAACAAAAACAAAAACTATAATACCGTAATGATAAGAAGAGAAGAAGTACATAAAATTCACAAATGGGAGTTGGCCCTTTTTTAAAAGCCATTTTCCAGAAATCATGAACATTTCGATTTGGAGGTTACTTTTGTCTGTCAGGAGCGCCCGGTCCAGAAATGCATGCATAAAAAATATCTGCAACATTAGCAGAAAAATAATCCCAGCAAGAGAATTATGCGAGTGACAAAAATAAATCTAAACTTAAAGCCTCTAGCCACTTCCAACAATTTTGGCTAGCAATGGGTGGCGACCTCCTGCACCCCCTCCGATCATAGGGGTCCTGTTTGTGGGGCTCTGAACTTTGGGCAACTTGATCCATAGTCTTGACTACGAGTGTAAGCCACAAGTATCAAGTCCTAACCACTTCACATTCCCTCTTAGCCAAGGTTGTTGCGTTCCAAAAACATCTGCTGATAGTTTCAATGCGCTACGTGATATCATAGGACCTGTAACAGATTGAATATCATATACGCACGAATGCATTTTTAAAGTTAGATTTGTACTTATATTTTTCTGCATAAAGGAAGAATAGGTATGCAACTGTCATGCAAACGCACCGGAGACTGACAACATAGAGATACTTGTATACTCAGCCTAACACGCGAAAATTTAACAATTCTCCTACACACCCCTAGTTTCATGTATATTTCGGGCTCAGCACCCCCCTCCAAGAAGTTTCGACAACATATGGTTGACGCTCACTTCCATGGTCTTGATGTGCGCCTTGCCTTCTATATTTACGGTCATAGTTTTTATTTTTTTGTCTTTATTTTTTTAATTTCTAATTCTGATTCTTGAGAATATTTTCTTCTTCCATTTAACGACAGGATGTCTTCAAGGTGATTCAGAATAATTACTTATTTTCAATGCCTTGCATATGTTGCATGAATTAAATGTTGATGTGTGGAAGGGTCACGTGATACATTGCATCCGGAATGGAATATGATGAGGTGAAGATCGTTCCTTTTCTACAGTGAAATTTGCCCGTACCAGACCTACAAAGAGTGTCTATTCCTCAAGTAGGTCAATAAACTCGCCATTTGAACACCACATATAACGAAATTGTATTACAGTTTGCTGTGAATTTTATTTACTGCCAGCTGTCGAGATTTACAATCAGAATGGCTTGTTTCTGTAACTTTCTCCTATTATGTCGTCCTCAGCTTCCAAACGCATAACGGAATGAAATTATGTACAGTTTGGCTTGTATTGTCCTAGATCGTCTCAGTCAATCGCACAAACAATAATGTCCTTCGTAAAACGTTGGGTCCAAGCAGGGGTCATGGAACCGAGCTGTCTTTAGCTTCACATGCCCTAAATTTTGACATTCCATAGATTTCTTTAAATTTGGGGGATGGTACTTACTAGCCGGCGCTAAGGCCTGTTGCAATTTGTAACGGACCTGATCTGTCTAATGAGCCACCACTATAGACCACAATGATGAGAAATATGGTGGTTTTGACAATTGGCTCAGAAAATTTGTGTAAGGCTACGATAATCAAAAAAAATATTACACATCATGGTGTACTACCAAAATAAAACTGGTTGCTAGATAAGAATCAGGTCTGATGTTCGGCGCATTGTATTGAATGTACTAAGACAATGAGAAAATAGCCACTGGTGGAAAATTGTAATTATCTAGAGCTAGCACTTCCCACAATCACCAATAATCGTATAGGTGACGCCCTGTCTTCTCCCAGATCCAGATAATTCTTCAGAAGCTGAGGCCGCACAGAAAGCAAACAGGAAAGAAAAGGAACAAGTTCCTATGCACAAAGGTGTGCTAATATGTGTGATCCTTTCCCCGAAGACATAGCACTAGATAAAGTAAAAAGAAAAAGATAATTATGGCGAAGGCTACAATCGTCTATCTGGTGTGGTCATTATATGCTGAAACATGTATAGAATAGAAAGTAAGGTTCAGTAACTTAATAGTTACAAAGCCGCCGCAAAGTTATTCACTGTGTGTCGACAACTAGAGGGGGCCAACCAGTATTTATATCCCACGGCAGAGCCAAAGCAAAAATTGATCTCCTTTTTACATGCAATAGTATAATAAACATGGGTTATGCATATAAAATACTTGTCATTGGAAAAATAATCCCCTCTCATTATGAAATATATGTACATCGGAAAAAAGACGTTGTAGCTCTATTTGTTGGAGAGCGCTCGATCAATAATATTCGGGAACAATCAAGGTCCATAGTTTATGCATATTTTGTAGAATTATTATCTGTGATGCAGTGTACTTCTGTCTTCGCAAATCCTATTGTTACGTCTGTAGATTCAGTTACGCATCAAATTGTGTTTATCTCAGTGTCAGTGACTTCCAGCAAATTGTGATATGAAATAGAAGATATTTAATTCCCTAGTAATAAAGTTTCGCATTTAGTCACTTTAGTGGCTGACTTTTTCCAAAAATGTCCTTAGATTGCCTCTCTTCCTAATTTTAGCCATATTTTTCGTTCTGCATCAAATTGAAAATAGTCGTCAGTATGTATGCAAGGAGCACTTTCCCAAAATTGGAATTTTTTGATTTAAATTTTTTTATTTTTTACGACCATTCTTCCTAATCTCAGTTTCACCATTGAAATTCTGAACCTGACTTAGTCTTTTAAGAACAATTATGTGGCTATGTAAGTGAGGATGGAGAAAAATCGTCTGCTCTTTGTTCCCCTCTATTGTTCTCCTGTACTGCCCATCACTTGGAGCTCACAATTCCGTAGCTTTTTATTATGATCCAAACAGTATTGATGGCAAGATATCAAGAAGTCATGAAATTCACCCCGTATATAGTAGCCCAGTCCTGCTGCCGGTTTATAAACCTTCCTGATTAGGCCTGATCTACATCCTCATCAAAGGGTATCTGGAATTCTAGATAGTTCAAACTATTCCAGAAATAATTTCATTTCCTAATAGATCTGTAGGCAAATAGGCGCATATGCAGTGAGTGCTTAGTAGTTCAGCAAAATAACAGCGCTTATTTGCGTGGCTTACCTGATTCTGTCTGAACCAACTGCTCTCCAACTTCTGAGTCCCCCGAGTACTGTGAGAATACTTCTATCTACTCCTATATACCCATAAATCTTAGTCACGTAATTAGATTTGTGGAAAAGTAACTGGAAACTATACGTATAGTATAATAGAAAAGAAATAGTTCGTTCTATGGGACAATCGCCAGCGGCATGGTGCATGCAGATAATTTTAACCTACACTATACATGAAATCTCCAACAAGGTTAGAATTACACGAAACTTTGCTTGAATATGTACAATTTAGATTATGCAGTGTCTAAATTATCACCACATGGAATTGTGATTTATTAAGTACAACTTTATATTTTGAACAAATGAAAACTGAGACTTGAACACGAGGAAGTCTCCATTCCAGCCGTGTAGGGCATCCGTGTACATTGGACAAATTCTAGTATCGATTGTGCCTATCTATACTTCGGCATAGTACTTTAAGTCCCAGAGATTAGGTCACAATCACAGTTTATTTTCTTTCTGCGGTTTCACGGTGTTATGAGAGATAATCAGCCCTACCGATATTATCTTCTTGTGTTGTTATTATTTGCACGAGTATGAACTGTTCATTTGTATTGAGCAATGGCCGTTGTTTGCTTTTTCTCTCGTAATTCAATGTATATGCGCTTTGTGTTGAGTCAAGATTTTACAATTTCCTCATCCGCATAATTCACATTTTTGCGTCAAACTTGTGGACAGATAGAACCGACGAATTTTGGTACCTGTTGGAAGTGTGGGCCGTTCCAATAGAAAAGGAGCCGGTACCGATAAGGTGCGTTGTTTTCTTTGGAATGCTCAGCCTTGACTGAAGGAGCAAAGAATCTCATTTATCTCTCGCGACTATATAACTTAGGCTAAATGAGATGCTTTCTCCATCCAATGCATTCTGCTCTCGTGTTAGAGATGGATCGATGACTGTTTGCGATTGGGTGAAAATTTTCCGTCTTCGAAGGCACCTAGAGAATTTTTATTTTTGATGCATCATCATATAGATAATATATACTACACGAATGGTAGCATGCAGTTACAGTACGTATGTAGTGCATAAGAATTATTCTTGAATGAAGTCACCTGTGCATGATATGTAAAGCCTAACCTTAATTTACAGATGATAAAAAATATTACTAATGGAACAATAAAATAGGAAGCATTAGCCAACTCGAGTAACTCTATAAAGTTCAATCGATTTTAGAACCCGTACACAAATAAGAGAAAGACTAAAGCTTTATTATCAGGCGACCGGTCACCTCGCTCGTAGTTAACCTTTTAGCAATAACATTCCAGTTAAGTCATTCCACACTTTTCTCATTTAGTATATGAACCTGGTACGATCTGCATTTCGTCTTTGGGCATCCTATCCGAGAAACGACCAAGCATGACTATAGCAAAACATATGCATTCGGTCCGCAATTCAAGATGTAAAGCTTACTGCACGCACCACATACTGGATACAGACGACAAGTGCAGTTATCAGTTTCATGTATGTAGACGCCTGCGGCGATGGATAAAGGCTCCCACTGGAATTAGACAGAGTGTGGAAAAACCGCGAATCTCAACTGAATGTTTGTACATCGTCTGGTATATGACTCTCTCTTGTGACTGAAGGCAGCAAAGGACAAGGTGTGAACATTTCTTGAAGGTACAAAAAACGTTGCTTGCATTATAGTTGCCCCCAGCAAACGTAATACAATGGGCAGCATGAATTTGATCGCTCATGTATGGAAACCAGTACAAAATGTATTTAGTTCCTGTGACGACCGATTAAAATAATGACGAAATTATTGAGCCCATCAGATCCCCCACGGTTTGTAACGAGGTGGCTTGTTGTGTTTTACTGTTTCATTTCCAGACTTACATTTGGGCACTGCCCATATGCGCACAGTTCTAAAACCATGAGTGGGCTCAGTAGGGTAGGGACGTTTGCTGGCCGTGGATTATCACACCTCACAATGCAACTAATTATAATTTGGTCACCGTAGGATGCAGCCTCGCTTTGTGCAGTAAGTAGGATGAATGAAACATTCTTTTATATTATTATGAAAATACGGTTGCCATCGACATTCTCCAAACTAAACCTTAAGGGGAACCTACGAATTTAGGTCTCAATCTGAGGATCAATAAATAACTACCTAAATGGGCAATATTAGGTTTAAGTTTCAACTAAAGAAGCAGGTCTTAGCTAGGTTCTATTTATGCACCGATGAACCTTCAACTGACTTTATTATTCCTGAAATTTCACTTGGAGCATATCCGCTTTTGATTGTTGAATTTTGTCCCTATTTTCCACCAATCTCTTCGAATTTTTCACAGGCTAATCTTACACTAGATCATGAACCAGAGTCATCAGGGACTACCGAATCTCGGTTACGTGGCGACGATAAGACTTGCGTATTGACAAAATTTTGTCGAACAATTTCATATTTTAACAGGGGAATTGGACCAGACAACACTCTAGCCCAGCATAACTCTAGCCCAGCATAGTGAAAACTGTGATTTTGCCCGTTTTATTATCTTTTGTATCATGGCTGGTAGTAGCAGAATTTTCTGTTCTAACGAGCGGTTCCTGTTCAGACAAGCGGAGGCAGTTCCGCAATTGAGCTTCGCATTCTAAAAGAGATTCCGCACCTGATGTGCAGTTCGAACAGTCGCAGGGTTACCCGGCCAGGCCACTAATCTTCAAATTTTTCACTCACATATAACGGTTTTTTGCAGCTTGAATTACTACCAGATATCTGCCGAAACTGAATGATACGATACAGTGGGTTCTCTGTAGTGAGGAGCTGTTTGAGTCGGACGTTTTCCCGAAACAACTCGGCGCTTTCAACTGCTATAACTTCTTCGCTATTGACAAATCTCTTTCCAACATGCAAATCCTGTGGAGTCAGATTGCAATCACTGGATCCCAAAGGTCCAGGCTACTATATTCTCGAGGAGTCAAAACCAGCTAAAAGATTTGTAAAATCTGAAGATCAAGTGTTTGCGAAGTATGTCAACGACTTGAGCCTAGAAGATAAAAAATTGCTTATCAATGAGGATTCTAAGAAGGTTTCCGATTCCGAATCTAGGTCTGAGTCTCAAGACTTGAGCAATGAAGCAGACATAGATTCCCTGTTGGTCAACAGTTTGGGCAACAAGGATTACTATGCTTCTGAGATTAAGAAGGTGTCTCAAAAGGACAAGTTCAAATTGGAAGAAAAGTATAACGATTCTGTTGAGTGTGTAAGATGTCGTGATGCTACCTACAGATCTAACTTCAAGAACTTCTCTCAGCAGGAATATCCTTTAGAGCTTTTAGACAATATTATGTCGAGAATCCCTCCTCATGAGCAGATAGTCTATATAGTCAATGCTCAAGACTTCCCAATGTCGATCAATCCGAAAATTTTCCAATATCGTCTGTCAAATGAATTGAAGTTCATTGTTAACAAGGCTGATTTGCTCTTCAAGTCGATCAATTTGAGCAAGAACTATGGCCAGACCTTCTTTTCGGACTATTTGTTCCACAAATACAGAGTCCCAAAGGAAAATGTCATGGTTGTTAGTGGTACCAACTACTGGGATTTTGACAAGGTTTTAGACTTTGTAGATGACAACAGTTACTTAATAGGAAATGTCAATTGTGGAAAGTCCACTATTATCAAGGGCATGCTCTACACTATTGATAAGCTGAATAAAAGGAAGAAATTTATGTCGAGTCGTGAAAGAACGAAAATGGAGAAAGAACAGGATATGTTGATCAATAGAGCCAGCAGAATGAAAGCCATGACAGCCGGAGAAAAAAAGAAGGAGAAGAAACGCTACGAAATGTTGTTCAGGTCCAAAGTGGGTCCTGGAGTTTCTCACATTCCGGGATTCACTAGAGGGTTTATTCAGATAGACTTGGAGGATATGGATAAGACAATCTACGATGTGCCAGGATTTGTTAATAGCGAAAACCAGTTGATACACCATCATGACATCTACAACAAGATCAGCTCGCCCAAAATTTTGAAACAGATCCACAAAGGAGTCAAAGTCTACGACAAGGGAACGTACACTTCTAAATACATCACAGCCAAAGGGGGACAGAGTTTGACGATTGGGGGACTCTTTTTCTTGAACTTTCCCCAGAAGTCAATGTATCAGTTGAGAAACTGTATCAATCACGATTTCCATTTGTTCAGCAACTTCTCCAGGGCCGTTTATATAAGTTCGAACTTGTCTAAATATCCTGGTATGGGCAGCAAATTCTTTATAGAACATGACGACAGTTCATTGAAAGAATTGAGGAGGTTCATCATTCCTCCTTTCCATGGCTCAATCGATTTAGTTATACAGAACTTGGGCCATATCAATATCAAGCCTACTGGACGTAAGGAGACTAATCAGCCATTGATCTTATACTTACCTCCTGGGGTTGAAGCGATTATCAGGTTGCCCATTACGAACTACATTGCTAAGACGTTTACAGGGCGCGATGCCAAAGGCAACCCTTTGAGAAAGGAGAATATCTTAACTAAGGGAGTATTGGCACTTCAGAGATATACTGCCAAGTACCCGTTCTACAGTACTCTCATAAGCGCCAATAAAGGAGCTGAAGTGTCCCTGGAATTGGCTCTTATCTTGAAAAGTGAAGCTACATGTGAGCCTGTGACGGACGCGGAACAAGAGAGATTGGTGAAGCAGGATTTTGCCAGAATTGGCGAATGGGCTACCATAGCCAGAGGCGTAGAATGTAACTATAACGAGAGAACTGTCGTAGACGAAAGAAACAAGTTCGACTACTGGATGGAATAGCGCGACTTAATTTGTACATATCAGGAAAGATTCCATCCGTGTACTATAGAATCCATTTGTATATAGATTGGGGCATGTATATATTGACGAAGCATGAATATTTCATGTTGGTACGAATAGGGCAAAATAGATTTGAAAACTTAAAATTGCACGTAATATCAAGACAGACACGGTCTCGATTGGCTTCGCAGGGGTCTATTTGTTTGTTATTAAGACATTTGGCACATCTAACTAAAGTAGACTAAGCGATTACAACGCCTCGAAATTCGTTAACAACGATTTAGCTAAACCAGTAGGCGAGTTTAAGCATGTAATATAGACGCGATATAAACACCCCTGTGACATTTGGCAGTAATACACCAGATGTCTTGAATCATGATGTTGTCGAGAATTGCGTAAGGACCCTGACCCCAGGAAATGTTGCAGAGTTGTCAGTGCAACAAAGTCGATTCTTAGTTTGAAACGTCTGTTCGTAGTTTGACCCAGCCATTCTATATTCCTTGCAGTTGACAATGGCTCTGTTTCATATACATATTGCATATTCCACTTCAAACCGTCCTGGATAGAATATTGTCTGAAAATCTTCAGGAGCGACAATCTTCAAACTGAAACGGATCTACGACGCCAATACGAAACGCCAATACGAGCCCACCATGTTCTTCGTCTATTTCATTCACAACCTCAGGTTATACCTTGCCATCACCAAACACGCAACACGGTACTGAAGCTTCCAGAAAGCGCCTTAATTACGTTCTACGCGAGATGTTTAAATTGGCTTCGAGGTCAAACTAAATGTCAAAGGGTTGTTTTAGTTTCGCACCCAAGGCGGCAGAGCAAGTTCCCCTTCATCCCTTGCCATGCAACGTCTTTTTAGAGGCTCCATTTCAAGGTGACAAATAAGTACGCAATGCAGAATTAGACAAACGGCACAGTGTCTCAAAGAGCCTACGGACCAATTAACAGACGAAACTTGGCCAAGTAGGAACCGCAGCAATTCACAATGACCGTTTCATTTAAAGTAGTCGTCGAAATCTTCAATAATGGTAGTCGAAACCAACAATATTAGCTACAAACATACAAAGCGGGGGGGAAATATTTTGTAGCACTAACAATCCCTTATAGTTAAACAGAATAATATACAATCTGAAACAATAAAAAATAGACTTAGGCATTCCACTTCACATCATAAAATACAATGGGTGTAGATAATATTATAATCACAACAATTCATACTCTGTCAAAACAGATTTTCTGTGCTTGAGGTCGGAATGAGACTTGTATCAGCGGCGTAATCGTTCTCTTCCTCTGATTACACCACTGCTATGCTCTTTATTCCTGGCACACTTATCGCCCCAGCAGGAGTTGCAACACCAGCGCGTACGCGTCTTCGCTCTCATGGCGGCTATCCACATCTCATTAACCCGCTTTTAGTTAGGTAATTCCGATCGTGCATGCAAGGAGTTGCGCAGAGAGCGTGTGTTCGCGGATGGTGTGCATGGAAACGCGTTATTGTCGCTGCAAGCGTGCGGCACTATGACGCACCCCTGTCCCGAATAGGCAGAGAGTAAACAGAATCAACGAAGAAACCTCAGTGCCATGGTAAAAAAGATCTAGAAAAACAACTCCTTGCAAAAATAGAAAGTTTTGATGTAGCATGAGCTGTTGGAATTATTCCAAAAAAATCACCACTTCTTCTTCCTTGCCATTATCGCGTCGTCTCAAACAATCTAACCTTCGCTTATATAGCCCTGTTACTGCTGATTTCTCGACAACTCGATTGTTCTGAAAATTTTAATTCAACTACTTGCTTCTACTCGCATACAAGCACAGAGCCTCCCACGGAGCCAATTCCTTGTATAAATTGAACATTAGCTTGCTTCACTAGACATCTACCCCCTATAAGTAATAGGTTTTGCCTCGAAGTAGACTTCTACTATCTAATTTTCTTTCTGAAGCTAAAGCACAACGGTTTCCCGAACAAGGAATATTCTCAAAGTTCCATCTCACTACTCTCGAACTACATTTCCACCCTACAATGTTGAGATCGCAGAGCATCTCCAATCTACCCGAGCAGAGAAAGTCCAGAACTGCCTCTGGCTTCTTTTCTTCGTTCAGATCAAGAAAGACTTCTACCAACGATTTGAACTCTATGCTCAAATCGCCCACGCCTCTCGAGATATCTGGCCCTATTGCTACTACACATTCTTCTAATCCCAACAGAAAGCTCAGACCTTTAAGCTCTTCGGCTTCATCCTTCAACCTTAGTGCTCCTGTAGTCGCTGGAGATACCCCTAGACTTCCAAGCGTCGCAGTCTACCATAACAAAAATACCAAAAGCAGAGCTTTGAGGATTGAAGAGTCGAATAAGGAAAATGTCTTAGAAGAGTTTGTACATTCACTAGGAGAAAAGGATCTTCCCAAAACCCCAACCAAAAACTCCCACAGAAGCCATGCCCATTATTCGCCCACCAAGGAATCTAGAAGTAGCTCACACACTCCGTTCTCTATATCTTCTGTTCATTCTGCTTCTATTGGTTCCAAACCGTCAAGAGCCCTTAAGTCCAGATCCAGCGCTCCTAATTTGAGCCCTGTGAAAGCCTCCAATGTGAACAAATCTCTCCTCACTCGCGGGCACAGATCTCTGATGTACTTAAATGGCATTGTTAATGTACAACACAGAGAAAGGGATGAAGAAGTACTTTTGGACAGAGAAAAGACTAAATCAAGAGATTCTCTTGGTGTAGAGTATAACGGCAGGATTTCACCCCCATCTTCACAAAGCCTGGACTTGACTCCAGACTCCGTCAATACTGTCGATTCACTCTTGGACCAGACGTCCATTCAGTTCATCGACTTGGAAAACACAACTCAAGAGCTCGTGGACGACGATAATATCAGCTACACCACTACACAATCCTCGGGAATGGATGAAACTGTAGTGGAAGAGAACGATCCTAAGGAGGTGGAGGCTCTCAAGCTCAACATCAAGGCAAAGAAGATACACCGTACAAACAACTCCTACAACATAAACGAGTTTATGAAGATTATCAACAACGACCAAGACATAGAAACCAACAAATTGCCCATAAGCAACAGAAGATCGTTGGAACTTGAAACCCAGGAAAGGAAAAACCTTGAAAACCTCCTAAACTCTGAGATCGAAATTGTTCACGACGAGTCGTTAGCATCACACCTTTCTTTAGTGGAGAACGGTTTGTTCTTGACAGTCAGAGAAAAGAAACCCAACAATCAGTTGACCTTCATTGAAAAATTAATGGAAGACATTGATTACAAGCACCTCTTGAAGGAGGAAAGCTACGACTTCTACGACAGTATTGGAGACGGTGTCGATAACTTAGTCTTAAGATTCTGATCGCGGATTTGGTATTTATAATGTTTTAGGCTCTTGTACAGTAATGATATCTTAATGAATATAAGTTTTCGGGATTAATAAGATGTATTAACATAACAGAAAGGTTCAATTCATCTGCTGAAAATGACTATTTAGTAGCAATTTGAATATAACTATAAGATATGCGACCACTAATAATTCCGAAGTAACGAGAGGAGCCAAAAATACAAGAAGGAACAACCTTTAAGTGTTCCAATACTTCCCAAATGTTCCCTTCAGTCAAAAAAGAATGCGATTTCTGTGGATCGAACACAGGACCTTCAGATTAACTGTGACTGAATCTCTTCAGTCTGACGCTCTCCCAACTGAGCTAAAACCGCAAATGAACCCACGGCGGGAGTCGAACCCGCAATCTTTTGATTAGAAGTCAAACGCGTTAACCATTACGCTACGCAGGCTACTTGTTGAGCAAAAATATCCTTTTTTTAAGAACTCATAATATTTCTGAAACATCCATGCCGCTGCCAATATGCAGTCCTATATGTTTATTTTGATATGGAAGAGGAATTATATAGTGCTAGACTCTATTCATAATACATGCTATTTCTTAAAATTTGCTTTCTCTTTCATCTTGCTATGTTGTGGTAATTGTAATATCTGTTCTTTTTGTTTTTACAGTAAATTCGTAGACGAAATCTAAAATAAGACAGGTCTTAATAATTTTCTCTACATCTTTGTAGAATTTCTAAAAAACTAAAACAGTAATCGTTCTAAAATATTAAATAATGGATGCAAATCAAATACGTTCTACTTGTAGAGATATAACAATGTCATCAGATTGCTCAAGATCTATCCATTCTCTTACATTTTCGTCCTATTTAGTTTTATTTAATTTCACGATTTTCACGTGACTTTCCAGAATCAATTTCCACAGTTATAGCGAACTGAATTAAAATCAAGTAGACTCTATTCAGCTACTTATTCGAACATAGAGATAGACTTCTCGAGAGCAATCCGAGATAACTACAGAAACATTTTAGGTGAATGTATATTTTAAGAGAATAATAGAAGAATACAATGTTCCGAACAAGAAACGTCTTGAAAGGGTCGATTTTTCCAACTAACTTTTCCAAAACTAGATATGCTTCTGTGGTAGGAGTAGCAGTTGCAACTTCCCTAGCAGCCAGTGCAGCCACCTACAAGTATATGCAATGGGAAAGCGAGAAACAGCAAGTGAATCTGATATGGCCCGAAAATGTAGCATTTAGTTCTACCACGAAACTTCTGGACTTACAAACTCCCAAGTATTGTAGTAATTTGGAGTTGGATATAGCAATACAAGAACTTAGGCTGGCAGGTGTTGAAGTAAAGAACACTGCTGTAGAGATTCAGCATCATACAAAGAATGAGTTTACACCTCATTTGCCATTGGAGCATGAAAAACCCAAACACATAATATATCCCAATTCTACTGAACAGGTTTCCCAGATAATGAAAGTGCTACATAAGTACAGTGTACCAGTAGTTCCCTTCAGTGGAGGCACTTCCCTCGAGGGCCATTTCTTTTCCACCCGAGAAGGTGTTGTAGTGGATACATCTAAGATGAACCAGATTCTCCAAGTCAACTATGACGACTTGGATGCTGTAGTTCAGGCTGGAGTTAATTGGCAGGATTTGAACAAGCACTTGCAGCCAGCAGGTGTGATGCTTGGAACCGATTGTGGGCCGAATGGGTTGATTTCCGGAATGATCAACACGAATGCCAGTGGAATCAATGCGTCACGTTACGGTGCTATGATAGCCAATGTCATCAGCATCACTGTAGTGTTAGCAGATGGAACCGTTGTAAAGACAAAAAAGCGACCACGTAAATCCAGTGCTGGTTACAATTTGACAGGGCTCTTTATTGGAAGTGAGGGAACTCTAGGAATTGTTACAGAAGCAACCGTAAAGCTACATGTCATTCCTAAATTTGAAACTGTGGTTGTAGCTCAATTTCCTGATATTCTGGCCAGCACAAAAACCGTCTCTGATTTGTTCAGAGCAGGAATTCAACCAAATGCCATTGAGTTGTTGGATGCAGATATGATGAAGTGTTTGAATTACAGTGGATACTGTACAAGAGAATGGCTCGAGTGTCCCACGATCTTCTTCAAGATCGGAGGAATCAACAAGCTAGTTGCTGAAGAATACGTAAAGGAGCTTCGTAGAGTCAGTTACGAGAATAACTGTAAAGAGTTTATTTTTGCCGAAAATGAAGAAGAACAGAACGAACTATTCGATGCCAGAAAAAATGCATTTTACGCTATGATCCAATATGGTAGGAACGAAATTCACGAAGATGTACGAATTTGGGTTACTGATATCGCTGTTCCGTTGTCGAAATTATCGCCTGTATTGACAGAGATCCACGAATTGATCAAAAACTCTGGTTTCGAGTCTATTATTTTAGCCCATGCTGCTGATGGGAATTTCCATGCCGATCTATTCTACAAAGAAGAAGATAAAGCGAAGTGCGAAGCTGTTATCAACAAGATGGTCAAACTTGGTTTAGAAAACGAAGGAACATGTACCGGTGAACATGGAGTGGGTAATGCCAAGCGAAACTTCTTACTTATGGAATTGGGCGACGACGCTATAGATTTGATGAGAAGATTAAAACTTGCATTGGATCCCAAGCGAATCTTGAATCCTGATAAGATTTTTAAAATTGACCCCGAAGATAAGGGTCAATATTAAAGGATAATAGAAATATAGAATTTATTTACTGATAGAGTATAGAAAAGATACAATTCAATCGCTTTAAAAAAAGAACTTAGTGCAATATGAAAAAGTCGAAAATTCGCAATAAAAATTGTTCAAGCCTAGGGCATAGGTAAACGCCAAAGCGAGACTCAAAACCACAAGTTCGGGATAGTGAAGAGAGCCAAATTAACTCAATGGCCAATAAATGAAGAATCAGGGAAGAAATTCATCAAGGATTCAAACCTTGTTTATCATAAACTAGATTCAAAGGCTATATTCACGAAACGATCCACTTGACAAACATGTCATTTACAATTTCGATACGACTATGATCAATACCAAATGTTTTTTCGAATTTACATATACGGGCTAATCTCCATCTGGGGAAAAAGGAGAAAATATATTATTCGGGCAAATTAACGGAGCCAGCGACATCTGCTCCACAAATTGACCCTGATTGGGATCAGAGGTGAATCATGAGATATTACGAAATAAATTTTTCTACAACCACGAGCAGCAAGCTATCTCCACTGTTTTTTGTTCAAAAACCACAGGCTCTGTGTAAGAAAGCTCCGCCTATCAGTGGCAGCCTTTCAACTGTGGGGAGATGCTTGAAGAGCTGCACAGGAACGGCTAACCCACTTAGGCAGCTGTTTCCGGAAACGCTAGATGTTGTTGAAGTTAGAGACTATACGAAAGCAAAACTAAAAAGGACTAACGACTTCGGATAATTTGTTCCAATGAGCAGAACTACGCCAGAGCTCCATGTATCCAGCGACTAGCACAGCAATCCAATAATAGTGCTGAAAAGTTGCACCCCAACAAGTGAAAAATTATCACCCCTACGAGGTGAAAAATTATCACCCACCGCAGAAGATGCACGATAAGAATAATAATAATAGTGACGAAAGTTTGCATACACTAAACAATACAGCAAAATTTGCAAATTACCCCTATCAATAAGTCGTGCAGCCAGCAGGCACTGAAAAATGGAGAAAGAGGAGGACGTGACAATTTAATGAGACAAAAACGGTAGCACTTACGTCAGGATCTGCAGTATGCTACCGAATAATGAAATGGAAACCGAAAGATGTAAGCTATAGAGTTGGAATGAACAGAAATATGAATTCGGACGTGGCCGACATTGCAGAAAAAGTCATACAACATCTGAAGAAAAATCGTAATGGCAATCGTGGTGCAAAACTGTAGTGAAAAATTTGAAAAATAGAGTTGAGAGGGTCGGAATGAAATGAAAAATCGTAGCAGTTCACAAAATTAATAAGTAAGCACACACCAATTAATAGTGAGAGATACAGAATTCAAAATCTACAAGCCGACTAATTCCATATAATCCCATCACGGCGAAATCAAAAATTCAAATGCAAATATTTCCACTTCCGCCCTATGCTGATACTGAAACAATCTGAAACATACCGATTTCTCTTCACATAATCAGTGAAAATCTCTTCTGTTCAATTTTATTTATCTATTCATTTTTGTCTATTCATTTTTATCTATTCATTTCTATATGTCTCTGTTGATTTTAAAATTTATTGCCGTATAATTTCTACTTCCTTAACGCCAACAAATTAAATGCTACTAAAAGTCCAAATCTCTCTCTCCACTATCAGGCTGCATTGGTAAAATCTGCGTGCCGCCATTTCGGTTGGTGGAGCAGAAAATTTTCCTTTGGCACCCTTTTATCGGCGGTCGTGTTCTGCACCAAAAAGTCACTCTCGCATCTACTTTTTTTATCTCTCGCACTTTTTTATCTGCTCGTTTTCATATGGGTGTAAAATTATCATCGAATGTTTGACAGCATAAGTGACGATTCTTTTTAGCCAGACGCTGCCACCGCCGTTCTTCTCTCAACCACACCGCAACACCGTAACCGGAGCTTCGATCTGCACCGCTACCGGACCCGACCTCTCTTTTCCGCGTCGCTGCTGTCTCAGAAACAGCTGTAACTGCGATCTCCCTCACAACAAACACCAGATATCATCCACATACTACACTCCAAAGAGGTCCTATAGCTCTGAAACTTGTCAGAATAATTGAGAAAGTCAAGACGAACACATTCTCCCAGTTTCCTGTCGATTTCACAAATATTAGCTGAGTTATACGTAATTATCTGCGAACACCACTGTTGAAGAAAAGGAGCGAACTTCAGTAACCCTTTATAAGTTGCTCAAATCAGTAACTAATAGTCTTTAAAGACTCTCATAAAACAAATTAAAGACTTTTCAAAGCATCTGTCGATTTTATAGAGACAACGTGTCGATCATAGTGAGTCATTATTGAATACCACGAGCTGAATTCCGACAGTAATCTCATACTATCCACTCGTTTCGTCATCACATAGAATACCACAGTTGCTGTCAATATGTCTATCATGTCTTTCAATACAGATCATATTGATAAGAAGTTGGATAATCTCACTTTGGATTCTTCTAGCAACTCCAACAATAGCAGCAACAACGTACAGGCATCTGTATCTAGCCAGAATCCTGTCTCTGCTGCACAAACCACAGCAGAGTGGTTCTCCTTTGACGGCCAATACATACCGCCGCAGCCCCAGCGTTTCAAGCAGCCGAAAAAGTCGCTTCTTCTGAGTTCTTTGGCCGGCGAACGTAATCATAGCTCTTCCAGCGGGTTGAGCCAGCCGATTACTGTAAACTATAATGCGACCAGTAACCACGTAAATCAAGACAGATCTGCTTATTTCAGCTTTGATGAATCTGCTGACGTAACGCTGGCAGATTCCACGGCAATTGAGATACCGAGTGGTAGATATACCGATGAACATCCTGAGCCAGAGCTTTTGGCCAGCTCTGTAGGCAAGGAAATCGATGGCAGATTGATCCCGTCGTCTTCTGCGATTTCGCTTCTTTCTCTAAACTCACATCAACTTCCTTCCATGCATCCGAACCCCATTTACCACTCTTACAGTACAGAGTTGCCAGAAAAAGTGGTTTCTCCCAAATTTCCACAGCTGGCCCAGTTGCAGAACCACAACCAGAATCTGCCCCAAATTCAGAATGTTACTGCTTTCACGGATCGTAAAAACTCGTTCACTAATATAAGAAGCAGGAACTCAATTACCCATTTGAGCCAGCAAAGGTTACAACCTTACCAGAGGTTTACTTCTCCGCCTCCAGTGTTACAGCAGCAGAGTTCCGCTTCTTTGGCGCAACAGTTGCATCAGCCACAACCTCAGAATGGGTTTTCTACTGACTTCTCGATGAGCCACGCTACCGCACAAAGCATTCCTATTGCCAGTGGAAACAAAACAGAACCTGATTCGCCGAATCTAGATCCCGTTTCAATCGGAGGGTCTCCATCTCATTTCTGGCTCTCTTCACAAACGCCTCCCCGCTCTTTAGCCAGTTCATATAATCGCAACAGCCGCACCCATTTGTACCAGATGCAAAACCAGCAACAGCCACAAGCAAATCAACATCAGCAACAACAACACCAACACCAATCACAGCACCAGTATCCACAATCACATCAATCTCAATCGCATCAACCTCTTTCACAGCCTTCACAGCAGCCAATGTACATTCCTTTGAACAACATCAACAATTACACTACAGCCACACCTAAACAGGTTCACCAGGGTGACAATTCGCCAGTGATAGAACCTGTACAGACCCCCTCAGAGGAGATGCCCATGACGCCGTTGTTCTTGAACAAATTGTCAGGATCAACAGCAACTACAGCTCATCACAGCGATTCTTATTTTGGTGAATTTGCTTCTAGTAATATAGAGGGAAGAGCTGTTTCTATTATAGACGAGAAAGAAAGTGAAGATGAAGATGAAGATGACGAGAGCTATAAGCGAAACGAGGATTACGAAATGAACAGCTGACTCACATCAAATACAGCACAATAGTATAATAGAATAGGTATAGGTATTGGTCAATATAGTATCACAGGGTAGAGAAAGAAGTAGAGGTGTAGAGAAGTGTTGAAGAAAAAGACGAAATGGACGAAGTAGAATCCACCTAGAGCGACAGTTTCTCGGGATATGAAGAACTGTCTCTATCACATGTTTGTATGTAAGCTGGTAAATGAGGTTTCACGATTATACTTCTCCATAATTCATATTTCACAATCTAAGAAACATTTCTACATACAGGATAATTTTTCAGTTTGATATTAATGGCAAATTGTTAAATCTAGCCATATTAAACCAAAATTACCTCTCTAGAAACCACAACGATGTCGACTTACGAACGTAAGTAAATAACTCAAAATAATATTGTAAAATAGAATAACTTTTTAAAAATTAATACTAATTTCCATTTTCAGAGGAACATAATATCACCAATAACAGAAATTCCAATCTGAATCAGAATGGTGGTAGAACCAGACAGCACCAGACTTTGACATCACTTATTGATTCGTTTCTCACTCAAGACGTTTCGCAAAACAGCGAAAACAGAAATGTGGACGAAGACAGACAAGCTTTTACCAGAGCATTGAGGATGTTGGAAAGTGAAGAAGGAGGTTTGACTAGTCAGCTAATAGAATTCATAGAAGATCATGCCAATTTGGACCCATTAAATCCCGAACTGGTTGGAAAGGGCTCGCAAGGGGTTTCACAAGAATTTTTAGACTCATTGGAAAGAGTACCAATCTCCAACTTGGCTAACAAGGAAACTTCTGATTGTCCTATTTGTACCAATAGGTTCGTAGATGACGAATATCCACTTGTAGTGAAGTTGCCCTGTCTGGTTCAAAGCGGCAAAGACCATCTTTTTGACTTAGAATGTATAGGACCATGGTTGAAGGTGCATTCAACATGCCCATTGTGTCGTTTTGATGTATTAGAGGTGGATAAGAAGAGACGCGAGAAGTTGGAGAAGGAGTTACAGGCAGCCCAAGATGCCGATTCTGAAGAGGAGGAAGAAGACTGGGATGTATATGGTTAGAACTAGAATCAGTTAATAATGTAGAAGTACTTGAACGAGTTTCTGAAAACAATAAAGAATCAAAAAAAAATAGAAAAGATACGTCTATAGAGTAGTTCGAGTAAGGAAAGCAAAAAGACTTAGAATCTAGTACTATCAGGGAGAACATGTGCTAGAAGAGAAAACTTACGACTATATCTACACTTTAATTATGTTGGTGTCTAGATTGACGATATATACAGATACGAACAGCTATGTACTTACTTCTCTTCTTCGAGAAGTTTCTTGAAGGTGTCTGATTTCAACAACTCTTCGACCTTCTTGGCTACAGGATCGGTGATGTCGTTGTAAGCATTTGGAAGAGTGTAATCTTCAGAAGCCAAAGCATCCATCTCTTTGTTATAGTCTAAAGATTCGCTAGTAGTCATAGTAGCCTTGTAACTAACGTCTTCAATCGCGTATTTGTTGATGAAAGACAACCACAAGTCAAGAATTTCTGGATTTGCATCGTATGCTACCAACTCCTTATTGAAAGTGGTTCGATGAAAATTCTGCTTCGTCTTTGCTTGAGCAAATGGAGACTTGATCACAGTATATAATCTCTTTTCAGTTTTCTTAGTGGTAAGTTTCGAAGTAGGAATGCCCAAATAGTATGCGGAGCGAGTAGCAAACTCTCCAGCTCTAATCAAATTGTCTTCGTCATAGCCTCTGAACTTTATCTTAGCTACTTCGTGACCGTGGGTCTGTTTCAACTGAAGAGGTTTATACTTCAAGAGTTCTACGTTTATAGGCACAGGTCTTCCAGTCACGGGGTCAACTTCATTGGCGCTTATGTACTTAGGCTCGTATTTGAACTCATTCTGGAGCAAATTGTGCCTATAGGCTTGCTCCTCCAAATCAGCCTTCTTCTTGTGCTCGACATATTCTTGTGGAGTCGAGAATTTTTCACTTTGGCCAGCTTCTTTGAAGACAGGCGTGAACGACGAGAATTGACGGCTCACCACACGCACGGCATTCAGTCTGCTCTGTAGCACACTTTTGAACATTCTGGACGTGTACGAGACGGAACGGACTGGTTGACAGAAGGATCGTTGGTGAAAGATACGGTACCATTGGGCTCAAAATTTTCAGATCTTTCAGTAGTGTCAGGTGGTGTATAGTCATGTGATTCTGAATGGTATGGATTCCTTAACTTCAAACGAATTTCTAGAAGATAGATAGATTTGATCCATAGAAATATTCTATTGAAGTTCTCGATTTCTTAGATATTTTGGTATACAATTCCATTTGTATTAGTTGTTTTTCTCCTACTGAGTTGGTACACTATTTTCTTATACGTGCAACTCCATAGTTAAGGTGAAGCTGACTCTCATTATTTCGCAATCGTAAATTTTTTGGCTGAAAAAAAAAAAACTTAAGATGTGCAAGAGATCTATTTTTCACAAGTAGTTAAACATCTCTTCACTGTTCTACTCTTTCAACCTCCACAATTTCTGTACGCTATGGGAAAGTCCAGTAAGGATAAGAGAGACATTTACTACAGAAGAGCCAAGGAGCAGGGCTGGAGGGCTCGTTCCGCGTTCAAATTGCTACAGCTCCACGATGAGTTTCAAATCTTGCATGGACTCAAGAGAGTCGTAGACCTTTGTGCTGCTCCAGGCTCGTGGTCACAAGTTTTGAGTAGAGAATTGTACCAAAAACAGAACCAGCCAGATGCCAAAATTGTAGCTGTGGATTTACAGCCAATGACTCCTATAGATGGGGTTACTTGCATTCAGGCAGACATCACTCACCCCAAGACTTTGCACAAAATATTGGATATCTTTGGTGGAGAGCCAGCTGATTTTGTTTGCAGTGATGGAGCACCTGATGTGACTGGTCTCCATGATCTCGATGAGTACATCCAGGCACAATTAATCTTACTGGCTTTGCAATTAACGACTTGTATCTTGAAACCTGGAGGAACATTCGTAGCTAAGATCTTCCGTGGAAGAGATATAGACTTGTTGTACAGCCAGTTGAGCTACTTGTTTGAAAAGGTGATATGTGCAAAACCCCGTTCATCAAGAGGAACGTCTCTAGAAGCTTTCATTGTCTGTATAGGATATACTCCAAGACCCGGCTGGAATCCCAAGTTGGAGTTGAACAAGTCAACTGAGGAGTTCTTCGAGGGTGCTAATATCGGAAAAGCAACCAATTTGCAATTTTTGGATCTTCCAGATCCAGAGGAACGTAAAATCGCCAAATTCGTAGCCTGCGGAGATTTGAACGATGTCGATTCAGATGCCACCTATTCTTTAGATAATGAATCGAGACTTCCAGCATTGGACCCAGTGCAGATGCCTACTGCTCCACCATATAAGAAGGCGTTGGAGATGAAGAGAAGAGGCGATTTAGTGAGAAGGTAAAACACTTGAATTATTAAAGAAGATAAGGAATTATAGAGACAGGAAAACACAAGATGCCATTGAGACTATATATATGTGTAACTGTATATATCTATACTGTACTATAGAAACGAAACGATATAATGGAAACTATCTAAAATGACTAGCAATCAGACAAAACCATCACAGCTAGTTCTCTTGCTTTTCTTCGCCCTTGAAGAAGGAATCTGGCTTCAAGGTTGGGAACAACAACACTTCTCTGATAGTGTTGGAGTCAGTCAAAAACATGGCCAATCTATCGATACCACATCCCCAACCAGCAGTAGGAGGCAAACCGTATTCCAAAGCATTGCAGAACACTTCATCAACCAATTGAGCTTCATCATCACCTTGAGCCTTTTGTCTGGCTTGTTCTTCGAATCTCTGTCTCTGGTCGAAAGGATCGTTCAACTCAGTATAAGCGTTACAAATTTCCTTAGTAGCTACGAAGACTTCGAATCTTTCACACAAACCTGGGATGTTTCTGTCCTTCTTGGCCAATGGGGACATCATCTGAGGATGACCAAATATGAATGTAGGGTTAATCGAAGCATCTTCCAACTCACCTACCAATTTGTCCAACATTCTGGCGTTGGTCAAAGGAGGAGTACAATCCAACTTGTTGTCAATCAAAATCTGCTTCAAAAACTTTCCAGTTTCCTCTGTGTGCAACTGGTCACCAGGAGGAAACTTGACGTTGTAGACTTTTTCCAATTCCTCAATCATGTTGACTCTCTTCCAAGGTCTGGAGAAATCAAGGGTCAAAGCTTCACCTTGAGGACCATCTGGATGGTAGGTTACCTTGTAGTCACCAGTGATTTCCTTGACCATTTCCGAGAACATCAACTCAGTCATGTCCATCAAGTCATAAACATCAGCATAGGCTTGGTAGAATTCACAAGTGGTGAATTCGGGGTTGTGGGTCATGTCGATACCTTCGTTTCTGAACTGACGTCCAATTTCGTACACTCTATCCATACCACCTACGACCAATTCCTTCAAGAACAACTCTGGAGCAATACGCATGAACATGTCCATGCTCAAGTCGTTGTGGTGGGTGATGAAAGGCTTAGCTGTGGCACCTCCAGCAATGACGTTCAAGATGGGAGTCTCTACTTCGACAAAGTCTCTGTTGTCCAAGAACTTACGGATGTAGCCGATGATCTTAGATCTTACCTTGAAACGGTCTCTGGTGGCGTCGTTCATGATCAAATCCAAGTAACGCTTTCTGTATCTGGCTTCCTGGTCCTTGAATCCGAAATGCTCAGTTGGCAACATGTGCAAACATGGAGTCAACAACTGGACAGAAGTTGCAAAGACCGAAACTTCACCATCTCCACCCTTAGCTGGTGCAGTTCTACCGGGGTAACCAGTGACACCAATGACATCACCTCTTCTCAAGTATTCGTGCATCTTTTCGTACTCTTCAGCCAGGGCTACGTCCTGGGCTTGAGCCATGATCTGGACTTCTACACCATCTCCCTTCAATACATAGAATCTCAACTTGGCACCAGATTCTCTCTTGGTCATAATTCTACCAGTGACCTTGACTTCAACGTCCTGTAAAGTCTCACCTCTGGTCAAACTGCTGTACTTTTCAGCAAATTCTGGCAACGTGATGTTTCTGTGGAACTTGTGAGGGTAAGGGTTGAAAGCAGTGGGGTTCTCATTGTTTGATTCTCTCAACTCGTTGATCTGACGGGATCTGATCTCGAAATACTGGTTGGGGTTCAAGTCAGCCAATTGATCTTTGTTCTTGTTCACCTTGGGGGCAGTGGCGGCAGCCTTAGCAGCTTTCTCGGCCCTCTTCGCTTCCAAAAGTCTGAGCTTCTGTCTCTTCTTCAACTCGGTCTTGGAAACTTGTTCGCCAGTGGCTTCGTCCAAGTAGGTCTTTTGCAATTGTTCAGCTGCCTGGTTAACTTCTTCCGACATCGTGATACTAGTGGTGGAACTATCCTAAAGGGAAGTGGTGGTTGAAAAATCTATCTATTGATTTTCAGCAAAAATTTTCAGGATTTTTTTTTGACTATCTCATCAACGCTCACGTGACGAAAGACTCATATCTAGAGATAGCTAGCTATAATCAGAAGCTAAGTGAATCATACTTGAAAGGGATTATAACTAAGGATTGAAATTATGAATCTATGTCAGTTTATTCAAAATTTCTAGTTTTTCATCAATATGTTCCAAGTCCATTTCTTTTTGACTTCTAATCTGAAACTTTCGCCCTCTCCATATTATCCTGAGATGACTGCGAAATTCTAGGGAAGATTACAAGAAATGACAAACGAAAATTTCAACCATTTCCTGTCAAAAAAAGATGCCGTCTCCAAAACACCAATTGAGACGCCTCCTTATCCCACAACAGTCTCTAATACGACTTAGATTAAAAAAAAGAACAATTGTAATCCAAAAAAATGCGATTTCTGTGGATCGAACACAGGACCTTCAGATTAACTGTGACTGAATCTCTTCAGTCTGACGCTCTCCCAACTGAGCTAAAACCGCCTATTTGTTAACAAAACCCTCAAAAAATGCGTGCCACTGGCGATAAATCACGGGATTTTGATCACGTTAATTTAATGTGGTTGGAAAACTTTTATGATTTATATACTATGTAGTAAATAGGTTGGATCTTAATACTTGCCAATTGGTAAAGGACCTGTTTTCCAATAACACTATGGATCTGAGGAAGATTTTATGTATTGTGTGTAGTAGTTGGTTACACTTTAATCGAAATTCTTGTTAATTCGTAGAAAGAAAAAAAAATTCTTGGAGAAGGCAATGAAATCGGCTATGCTTTGGTTCGAGTAGGTAGAGAGACTGATAGAAGCAACCAAAACATAATTATGTCTTTAGAGCAGCAGAATAGTGCTAGCAGGTAATGATAGCCGTCGTCGTCTTTTTGAATTTTCCAAGTATTGTCACGTGACGCGATAAGGGAGCGTGTCTTTCTATTTCACGGAGTTGCTGGACATCTAGAAAGTCCCATTCTTCTCTTGTTTTAGCTTCAAGAGAATTAAGTAATTGTGTCATGAACTTGGATCTGTTTGATGGACTGGACTTGAACAATGCGTTCCGCATTACTAACTTGGTCGTTTCTGGATTAGCTGTAAGTATTGACGATTTGAAGAACCAAAGGACCATATACTAACTGGAATTTAGGTGTTGGCAGGATTATCTCAATTGTTCAGTGGAATGTAAGTAAATTTGGAGAGAAGTACACTAGATAGTATAGTACTAACTGCAGCAGACATTCAGTAAGTTGAGGGATATCGAATTGGATAAGCACGGTCTCTGGATGTGAATAGAGTATCGAATTAGAGGATGTTAAGACTGGAAAAAGAACTTATCGAACATACATTTCAAAGATATAGAATCTCATTGATGTAGTTGACAGAGAAGAGAAGAGAGGACATAATTGGGGTGATAGGGCACAGAAAGATAGCGATACAGATCAACCAGAGATGTGTGGAGATACCGCATTTCATCAATACTAACATGTTCAGTTTCTAGTAGGAGTATACGTTATCGCCTTTGGTGGTATCATTGGATTATTGGGTATGTAACCTAGAGAATTGTGGTGATTCAGACAAGTTTTCTACAGAAATACTAACTATTGCTTATAGAGTTTAGAGTTCCAGCCGAGGCTTACGCTTATGGGTCCTTCTTGTTCTCGTTTATCGGACGAGGTGTTTGTACGTATTTTTTTGATTTCCAATGTTTTAATTATCTTGATTATTTCTAACCTTTCAGTCTACACTTTGATTGGTGTGAGTATAAATGGAGCTAGCATTTTCAGAGTGTTTGCTGCACTCATCATTTTTGTTGTTGGTTTGGTATATATTGGGTTGGAGGCTATTCCTAGCATTTCTCCTCCTGAGAACATGAACCCAGAGGGAATCTCCATTGGTATCAATGACGAAGATATCGTCTGAGAAGGGGGAAAAGCTACAGGGCTGCCGCGGTATTCCCAGTAATTACAAAGTAGTGTGAAAGTGTAGGTTTAGTATTGGACTAATAGATGCTGATGTCTGAGTAGAAGTGCAGCAAGCAGAAACAGTAGAAATGGTAGAAGTAGTAGAAATAGAGAATCGATGGTGAGAGAGAAGAGAAGCAGAATTTCAAAGAGTAGTTAATTAGGGGTTCTCCATAAATTATGGTGTCATTTTAGTTCAGTTTAATCAGATATTGATTGTTGAAATTCTTCCTGCCGCGTTTCAGAAATTATGGGGTAGAATTTATGTGAACTTTTAGTATATCCATAATTTCTATTGCAACTTCACAAGCAAATTTGCAACACACACGATTAAACAACAGTATATACATATACACCTTCAGTTACGTTTGTAATAGTGTCTCCATTCCAATACCATCAATATATAACTTCAGAAATACTTCGCCATCATCTAATATGTGCAAAATAACACTTTGAATCAGGCAATGGAAGAACCAGCAGCATTTTCCATCCCCAAGTCGTCATTCACTGCCTTCAGACTTACGTACGCTTCTGCTGCCCAGGTTTCACAATTGTCGAAATGCATTTTTTTAGGAAAAATACCTGATGTCTATCTGAAAGATGAAGGTCCCAGCATCGTTTCTGCTACTTCCCATTACGCTAAGAGTATGGTAAAAAATCGATTCAAAAGCGCCGCCAAAGTCATTCGAAATACCATCAGAAGTGCTGCAGAATTTAATGAAAGTATTGCGGATAAGAATGACGAAGAGGAATTCAATATTTTTTCAGTCTCGAGGAAAGGAGTCAGTCATACAGCTGCTGAAACATTGCTGAAGAAGAGAGATTTGGATTATGATACGAACATCTATTCCACACCAGAAGTAACCATTAGAACTTCCTATGGAAATGAAGGAAATATCAAAACCAAAGATGAGAACTTCTACAGTAACACAGTAGGATCTACTACGGATAGTTCTTTACTCGATCAACATCTGGATACCATAGAATCCATTAGACGATATCTTCTCGATCATTATTCTTCTGATATGATAGTGTCGCCTGTTAAAAGTTATTTCAATGGCAAAGAAGAGAAAACTGAAACCAACGCTCTTGCCACTTTTGGTCAACGTAGATCTATTCACTATTCACAGGGCCAGGAACCAAGGTATGGAACCAGTCCTGAAGAAAAGTCTAAACCAGAAAAACTTAACCTGGAATCTGCTGAAATAGCTATTTCAAATATTCCTAAACTTCAAGTGTCTAACAGCAATGTATATGCATCTACTCCTGAGTACAAAGAATTAGAACACGAAAAAGTTTCCACAAACAATATCCACCAATTTATTTCGAATTCCCATAGTTTTGACACTGGCGTGGTCAACGAAGTTGGTTCCATTGGTTCAGAATTAACCCTTCCACAAAGTAAAAGGAGCCAGAAGTCGAAGGATCTCAGTATTTCTATTCCACATCCAACGGATAAATTGGAAGACAAAGAAAACTTCGAGCTTGCAGAAAGAGAGTACAGTAGATTTATCAAGAGATTGCGACACTTTGCAGATGCCTCTAAAGGTAGAGCCAGGAGGAAGAAGAACGACATGAGAAACAAGATCTACGAAGCTGTGATTAAGAATTTCAAGGCTGGCGAAATTTTACAGGTAGAAAAGATGTTGGTATTGACAAAAGAGTTAGATCGACCTACTTCTCAGTTCACTGACGAAGAAGAAGGCGATTCAAGGGTCTTTGAAAGATGGACAGAACAATTTGCTGTTCTTAGAAAGACAGATAGCGTAATCGATCCTTTGGTTTTGCAGTTCTACCATATCAATTCAGTCACAGATGATGCAAAGAACAAGCCCGAATTTGAAGTTTCATTGCTAAGTGTAGATGCCTATTTCTATAGCGATGTTGACAGAACGATATCAATACTATGCAAACAGAAGAGTGAATTCTTTGCGTATTTGATGAGAACTCACGACCAGATCTCTGCATTTCGATGGCTATACTTTATCAAGAGTGCCCAGGGCGAAGAAATGGATTCTCGATTTCGGGTCTATCTTCCAAACTTCAACTTTCGCATTGATATTCGAGTCCCCGATACCATTTTGGAACGAATGTTAGAACATTCAGGGAACTTGAATGTGAAGGAAACAAAGTATGGGTATTCTATAGAGTATGGGGTTCTCATACAATACTTGAAAACAACCATATGCAACGAGCTTCAGAGAAGGAACTATTCTTCACTTGATTCTTGGGCCAACTATTGGTTCTGTTTCAGGCAATATGATCGATTAGAATGGATCCAGAACAACTGCGAATTAACCTTTATCCAAAACCAGTTAATGAATCGGACGTTCGCTTTCGAGTTCAGGGACTTGGGCAGGGCTGAGGCTGTTGCACTCGAAAATGGTAACTGTATAGGAGAACCGATCCCAGTCGAGGGTTTCTTGTCAAGACTAACAAACACTAAAGGCAAACTGAAGTCTTTGCTTCGGTCTTTTTACAAAGTGCTGTACTTCTATACATGTGACAATATTATGTTTTACACCAAGTATTATAGAGCGAGTCCACCTACCTTAGAATACTTGAAGAAGTTTTCAGCTTCGTCTTCTTACACTGATATTTGCGAGCATTGTCCTTATCCATTGAATGAAAAAGGTCACATATCGTGGTTGAATAAAGAGGATTTCGAAAGTAACGATAAAGTAGCACTTTCAGAAATGGGAAGAAGAGCAGAGCAGGTTATAAAATCTGAAGCAATGATAGATCTATGTTTAATTAAGGAGATCAGGAAAGTCCCTGTAACAGAATTAACAAACACGCAAAAGCTATTGATGAGCACCTTGTGGCACTCCAACTCTGCTCTTGCAGACGACGTGCAGATAATTGACTCTGCTTTTGAAATCGAAATGATTAATGGAAGCATTGTTCGTTTGCAAGCACAAAGTAGCTTTTTAAGAGATCATTGGATGTTGAATCTTCAGTCCCTTCGTGATTACTGGTTTCTCAGAAAACAACGTGACTTGAGACAGACAATGATTGTGAGAGCTCGAAATGAAAAGGCTCTTCGAATTCCCGAATACGTTGATTCCAATATCAATCGGGAACTCAATAATCTTGAGTTTCAACATTCTGTAGCAGACCCCAGAATCCAATCTATTGAGTCAATTGCTATGTCCAAATGTATTTTGATGAGTGGGTACTTGTATCAGAAGAGTAAAAAGCACTCTAATTTCTCACAGTACTTCGTGATCTTGTGCCCTGCGTTCATTGTTCTTTATTCAATTTACAAGAGAAGAAAAACAACTGGAGCTTGGAAAGCAAGTGGGTTGTTTGAGCATCATCTAACTATACCACTTTCTAGTTGCTATATTTATTCCGGAGCTGCAACCAGTATTGACTTGTTGAATAGGCAGAAGGAGCTTGATCCAACCAATCCAGCTCGACAGTGTTTGCCTCGACTCTACCCAGATGGGTGGAAATCATCGGAAGAAGAAGAAGTTCGCTGCTTCACTTTATGGATTGGTAGGAAGAGGAAGATTACAAAACACATCAAAGATATTCGCAAAGCTGAGTATACAAAAGATTCAACATTAGCTAGAAGTAACAATACTCAAAAGAATCCGGGAATGGCTAAAATGATCAAAAAGTTGGGGTTTACAGGCCGAAGCATTGTATTCATGGCAAGGTCTAGACAAGAAAGAGAGATCTGGACGTCTAGAATATTAACAGAGATCGATAGATATTCGAAGCAAAATAAATAGAAAGTAATAGATATTATTAATTAAATTATTTTGTATTATATTTACTCAGTATGAGAAAATGATAATGCACGATCAATCTGAGTTAAAAGATCATTCCAGGTATCAAGACATGTGGGCTTTGTTTTCATTTGTATGGAGTATATGAGCTCAGCATCTGAATCTTCATCAGTTTCAGAAGTGTATTGGTCTTCTTGTTCGCTGTCAGGAGTGCCGTTAATAGTGTTATGCAGCTTATCTTTTCCTATAATTCCTCTAATGGCTTCGTCGTCTGAATCGCTATCTGATTCGGTGTCATTACAAGCTTCTTCATTGACTATCTCCATATTTGTGAAGATGGACTCTTCCAGAGATTTAGCCACTGTATTACTATTCATCAAGCTTTCTGAAAGCAGACGGGTCATTTTGGTTGGTAACGAAATTGGCTGCGAAAATGTCTTTTGTGTATCGGCTGCGAAATTATTCAGTAGAACAGAGTCAACTGTGCTCACTCTAGCTGGCGCTGAAAACGTTGGAAGAATAATCGTCGAAGTCAAGAAGTCAACGGGGAAATTAAATTGGAGATCTGAAGTAGCGATAACCCATTTCTCAATCACGGAATTCAGTTCTGATGTAAACCACACATTGGAAGTAGGGGATCCTTTATCAAAACCTGAAATGCGAACTATGGCAGGTTGAGTAATGTGGACCTTACTTCCTGTCAAGGAGTATAAGAGTGGCTCTGAATGAAGATCCCATATGGCGAGGTAGTTTTCAAAAAGATAGACTATCTTTTTTATGAAACAGCTTTTCTCGGGGCCCTCGTAGCTTACAAGAAGATGGTCAGCCAATCTCAACGAACCAAACATCAACAAACTGGTCAATCTGAACCCTCGAGAGTTTTCCAAGATATACTTTATAAAGTGATTCTTGAGTGTATCTATGGCTAAATTAGAATACAATCTCATTTTAATAGTAGAATTATGAGCTGTGGAGTTGCTAGGAGAAGGTGAGGGTGACATCGAGAGAAGTGAGAAGGTCTCGTAGGAATACCCGTTTGAAGCTCTAAAGAATGACATAGTATCTCTGGGGATGTTGTACTGTGGGGTCCTGAATTCTATATCTTCCTTCAACGGATTCAATGATGTTGACCTTAAAGTCATTCTTGAAGTTCTGGCTGGAATAGGGCTAGACAATGTAGAATTTAGTGCAACTATATTGCTGCTTCTTCTGCCTACATTCTTCCTATTGAAAGCGACGACTGCACTGTTAACCCTTTCTTCTAAGAGATTCTCATCCAATGGGACCAAATTTGACGGGTTTGATGCAGTAATGCACTTCAAACCTCGACAAGAGGGGAGTACAACTTCCATGATTTCTGACAAGGAGCAACTGGTAGCGACGATTTGATTGGAAAAAGCGGATTCGATCTCGTAATCTACAGTGACTTCGAAACACTCTCCATGGATGATATCCCCACATTTCAAGGTTACAAACTTCTCGTTAGTCAAAGTCGACTTCAAGTACTCATCACAGATATGGCATTTCCTATCAAGGGTGTCAGCTGCAGAAGGTTTATTAGTGTGAGTGCCCTGACTCTTAATGAAGATGAAAGGTTTGACCTTGGGACCTTTTGTGGGAGTTATGGGACTACTGCCTTGCAGAAGCAGGGGAGGAATGGGAAAAGCTGTTTCCACTAGAGGACTTTTTGGGTCAAGGCTGGTGAGTTGGTAGGAATCGACGAATAGCTTTTTACCTTTGAACTTTGACTTTTTCGAAGAAGATGAAGCCGGGGACAGAAATTTGAAGCCTCCATCAAAATAAGAGTCTGGATTGGTGCAAGGAGTATCGAATTGATCAGTATTGTCAGCTGAGTTCCATCCAGACGGCCCAGACCAAGACCTTTTTGGCAGACCCAGAAAGGTAGGAGTAACTGGAGGAAGAAAAAGTGAATTGTATTTATTAGACGAGGATGGAGAAGAAGACGCTAGGGCAACAGCTCTGTGAGTATCTGGGGGAGTAACTACAAGGAGGGTGGATAGTGAAGTATTCGAAAAATTCTGCAGAAGGTGGGACTGAAGCAGGTTGGGGTTGCCATTGGTGGACGAGCGGGGGGTCCTATCTGATTTTCGAGTAGTTAATCTCTTTTTCCAGCCACCTTTGCGGGAGTTTGGGGAGACGGGCTTCATCGTGATAAAAACATACAAGAGTTATATGTTAATTTTACTTAGGAAAGGTGAAAAAGTAGACAAGATGAAAAGAATCTTAAGCAAAAAGGGATGAAAGAATATTTAAAATGAATGATTAGAATTATAGGAAAATGTAGCTCCTACAGTAGTACAGAGAAAGACAGACATTTTGAAACCATTCTGAGGAAAACGTGGAATATATAGGACCCTGAGATCAAGGGATTTTTAATCTCTAAGATAAGATTTAGAGTTTTCTCTCCTCATTTAGGGAGATGTTTCAGAATACGAGGTACATAAAGCTGCGACTGCGTTGCCTGATTGGGACGCAAATTTCGTGCGTCTAAGAAAGTCTTCGATAGGGAGATTGGAGAACTGAGAGATAAGCCGATCAACACAAACAAGGAGAGCTTGATAGAGATACAAGTATCAATGGAGATAGAGCAGGAGATAGAGACAGAATCGGATATCGCGATAGCGAGTTCATAGCGAGTTCATAGCGAGTTCATAGCGAGTTCATAGCGAGCAATTGAATATGGAGAGCATGAGGGGAGATGGCACAGGGGTGTGTGGCTTGCTTTCCGAGAAAGACGTTACTAGCAGACAGACGATACACTTCACTCACGACATATTAATGGCAGCTCAATAAGAGGGTTCGGCGAAGGTGCAGGGTTTCAAATGAGGAGTCAACCGTGAGCACATATTATACATAAACTGCCACACAACTAGGATGATAAGCTTTTTAGATTGGTAAGCATGAATTACACATTTTCCAGGTGGAGATCTCAATCTACACGATAATTTGGCCGGTCTGCCCCTTTCTGATATCTGTAGAGTGACGCTGGTTCGAGCTGGAAGTCCAGGGGCACACTGTTAGCCAGCATTGTGGATTCAGCAGTTTCTTTCTTGCAGTCCCTTTGACAGGTTCACTATTGTGCATTATGTAAAGCGATGCAAGAGGGGACTAATTATTTGAAGACGTAATTAACGGGCTGCCGGTAATTACAGATTCTGCGTAATTGAAGTATTGTAGAAAAAGACAGCAGCCGCATACATTTCAGGGCACGTCTCCTCGATCAGGAATTAATGATTCGCCGAATAGTCTTGGAAATGCTACAATTTGCCAAAAGGAGACTACAGAGACCAGTTTTCTGAGGTATTCCTCAGACAAGACATTCCGGATATGGAATACCAGGCTGGAGATTCTATGGTAGGTGTTCCATGGACATGCTGGTATAGTTGTACAGTATAAAGCCAGGAAATAAGGTATTTAGTTTGCAGTAGCCGAGAGGTCTACTTTATAGACCTACTAAATTCTCACTACTGTAGGTACAAAAAATCGTGCGCCTAATAATGCACCGAGATCTGCAAGCTCAGATCTCTGCAACCGTGGCACGTGATTTGCGCGGACAATTACCACCGACGCGATATTGCCCGAGTCTGCGGCACTGGCCCGCTGCGGATGTGTGCTTCCCGTAGATGAGAAAAGTTTTGGATAAATACAGAGATCTGTTTGTCGGTCAGACGTCTTCTACTTAACGCTGCTGTTAGTTCGTCTGTGTGATTCTACTAGTCTGAGTCTTTATCAGTTCAGTTGTAGTGTGAGTTCTGAATTGTTCTAATTGTTAGTTCATTGAATTCATAGTTCTTATAGTAGCTCATCTAATATGTTACGTACTGCTGCTGTTCGTCCTCTTAAGGGCGGTGTTGTCATCGCCAGAAGAGCCATGGCCTCGTCCAGCGACTTGGTCAGCATCGAATTGCCTGAATCGTCGTTTGAAGGCTACAACTTGGAGATCCCCGAGTTGACTTTCGAAACCGAAAAGGAAACCTTGTTGAAGATGTACAAGGATATGATCATCATCAGAAGAATGGAAATGGCTTCAGACGCCTTGTACAAGGCCAAGAAGATCAGAGGGTTCTGCCACTTGTCTGTTGGTCAAGAAGCCATTGCCGTTGGAATTGAGAACGCCATTACTCCTGAAGATACTGTCATCACCTCTTACAGATGTCACGGTTTTGCTTTCATGAGAGGTGCTTCTGTCAAGGAAGTTCTCGGAGAATTGATGGGTAAGAGATCTGGTGTTTCTTATGGTAAAGGTGGTTCTATGCACATGTTTGCCCCAGGCTTTTACGGAGGAAACGGTATCGTTGGAGCTCAAGTTCCATTGGGTGCTGGTTTAGCTTTCTCCCACAAGTACAGGGGACAGAAGGCTGCTGCCTTCACTTTGTACGGTGACGGTGCCTCCAACCAGGGACAAGTTTTCGAAGCCTACAACATGGCCAAGTTGTGGAACTTGCCTTGTATCTTTGCCTGTGAAAACAACAAGTACGGTATGGGTACTGCTGCTGCCAGATCCTCTGCTATTACTGAGTACTACAAGAGAGGTCAATACATTCCTGGTTTGAAGATCAACGGTATGGACGTTTTGGCTACCTACCAGGCTTCCAAGTTTGCCAAGGACTGGGCTGCTCAAGGCAACGGACCATTGGTTTTGGAATACGAAACCTACAGATACGGTGGTCACTCCATGTCTGACCCAGGTACCACCTACAGAACAAGAGAAGAAGTGCAACACATGAGATCCAGAAACGATCCTATTGCCGGCTTAAAGGCTACTTTGTTGGACAAGGGCATTGCTACCGAAGAAGAAATCAAGTCCTATGACAAGGCTGCCAGAAAGTACGTCGACGAACAAGTCGCTGCTGCTGAAGCTGACGCTCCTCCTGAAGCCAAGATGGACATCTTATTCGAAGATGTATATGTCCCAGGATCTGAAATCCCAGTGTTGAGAGGCAGAATCTCGGACGACTCGTGGGACTTCAAGAACAAAACTTTCTTGAACAAGGTCTACTAGAAAAGAAATATAGACGCACATAAATATATCATAGGCAGGAGTCTCTTGTGACTGTAGAGTTAGGAATAAAAGAGAAGATATATAAATAATACGAGAAATGTAGTGACGAATAAATATATAGAAGTCCATATTGCAAGCAGACTGTTCACTTCACGTCTCGAGTGAAAATCATGTATGCAGGATACTCCAGAGAGATGAGATTCATTCATATCGAAATATCATAGACAACCAGTATCTGTTTCTTTATTGTCTTATATATAAAAAGTTATCAATTGTATCATTACATCCTTGAATCATGTCAGGTTCGGGAGAGGCAAAGCTGAACCAATACAGTTACGATGAGATGTCTAACAAAGTGATTCGTAACTCACACAGGCCGCGACAAGATGATGAAAAGTACAATCCATCTTCATTGATTGGACACATTTCCGTTCTGGAAATGGGGAGTCGAGTTTCAAAAGGTAGCAATAGCGACAGAGAAAAGAAATCAAGCTCGTTGGTGAAAAAGTCAGCAAATTCTGGAGAACCCAAATCCATTGCACAGTATACTTCAGCATATGAGAACATTTCGTATCAGCCTACGAATGAAGAAACGGGACACATATTCGACCTCTTGATGGCGGAAGTGCGACAGGTCTTGCCTGATTCAAACCACGAAGTCGTTCTATCAGCGTCTGACGCAATTTTGGAGATTTTGAAAGAAAAAGACCTGACTGTAGGAGAGAAGAAGAAACAGATAATAGAGCTTATAGACTATCAGATTTCTGACGTTCAATTGAACGAGTTGATAAACTTATCGAACCGAATTTATGACTATGATATCGGCCATGTTGATTTAGAAAATACTGCTAACGATGAGTCTCCTGACGAGATCGTAGCGGTAGAGTTTGACATGAGTGATGACGATGGAGAAGTTGAAGAGGACATTCCTGAAGAAATAGAAAATGATCACAACAATATAATAAATAGAGAAGAGGAAGAGAATGACTCTCAGGCATTAACCAACGAAGTTATAATAGCCGAATCTACAAAGAAGGAAGCAGAAGATTATACACTTTCGATAAAAGATATCGATGAGTACTTCCTACAACGGAGAATACTGAAATTATTCGACAGTGCAGATGCTGCCGAGAGTCTGGAAAAGGCAAAGGAAGTCTATAAGATTATGATTGACAAGGATGTGTCTGACCGAGACTTAGAGAACGAGATTATGGAGTTGATGGATTATGACCATTTTGATTTCGTCAGACTTTGCATAGAAAACAGATGGAAGATTGTATATAGAATACAGCTATTGCAAGCTGAAGACTCCGATGGAGAAAATAAGCTATTTGAGGAGATGAAAAAGCTTGGATTATCTGACTTGGTAGCCGAATTTGTCGAAGGAACACAAAAGAAACGAAGGCTCTCTGAGGCTGAAGATCCGACAAAAGGTAAAAAGATTAAAAGTGAAAAGAAAACAAGAGAACCAAAAATTGTTGATTTGGATGCTCTTTCATTTGACCAGGGTTCAAGGTTGATGACCAATACTTCAATAAAATTACCCCAAGGATCGTATCAACAGAATAAGAAATCATACAACCTGATCTACATCCCACCACCTAATCCTCCGCCTCAGGAAGAAGGGGAGAAACTAGTCTCTATAGAAGACTTACCACAATGGGCAAGAGTAGCATTCCCAACTACAGAAACAACCCATTTAAACAGAGTACAATCCAAAGTGTTTCCAGAAGCATTCCACTCGGACAGAAACCTTCTACTTTGCGCTCCAACTGGTGCGGGTAAAACCAATGTAGCCATGTTATCTGTGCTCAGGACAATCAACAACTATAGAAACGCAGAAACAGGAAAAATTGACCTTAAAAATTTCAAAATAGTCTACATCGCACCATTGAAAGCTTTGGTTCAAGAACAAATGCGTGAATTCCAAAGAAGATTAACTTCCAATTTCAACCTTGTTGTCAACGAATTGACAGGTGACTCCAGCTTATCAGCTCGTCAGATCCATGAGACTCAGGTCATTGTCACGACTCCTGAAAAGTGGGATGTAGTAACAAGAAAGAATGATGTTCCCTACGTTAAACTTGTCAGATTAATAATCATTGATGAAATCCATTTGTTGCACGACGAAAGAGGGCCAGTTCTTGAGAACATTCTAAGTAGAACTTTGAGACAAGTAGAAGCTACGGCTGAGCCTGTTAGACTTATTGGACTTTCTGCTACCTTGCCTAACTACAAAGATGTTGCACAATTCCTCAGGGTTGATCTTCAAAAGGGTTTGTTCTACTTCGATGCTTCGTACCGTCCTTGTCCTTTAGAGCAACAGTTTATTGGTATCAAGGAAAAGAAGGCCATCAAAAAATTAACAGCCATGAACGAAGCCTGTTACGACAAGTTGCTTGAATGCATAACAAAAAAACATCAACTAATCATATTTGTACACTCTAGAAAAGATACTTTTAAGACAGCCAAATGGCTCAAAGACAAATTGGAAGAAGATGGAAAGTCGTGGAATACTGAAGTTAGTACAGCAGAAATCTTGAAACAAGAGGCCAATGGTTTCAAGGATTTAAGTTTGAAAGAAATAGTGCCAGGAGGAATAGGAATTCACCACGCTGGTTTGATCAAAGGGGAAAGGAGTGTGGTTGAAGATTTGTTTGCTCAGGGCCATCTTCAAGTTCTTGTTTCTACTGCTACGTTAGCGTGGGGTGTGAATTTGCCTGCTCATACTGTTATCATTAAGGGTACAGAAACTTACTCCCCTGAAAGAGGAACCTGGATTCAATTATCACCTCAGGATATTTTGCAAATGTTGGGTAGAGCTGGTAGACCTAGATATGACAAAAGTGGAGAGGGTGTTATAATTACGTCACAAGATGATATCCAATACTACTTGGCCATCCTCAACCAGCAGTTGCCCATTGAGTCGCAACTAATGAGCAGATTGCCTGATAGTGTAAATGCTGAGGTTGTTCTTGGTACCATTAAATCAAGAGAAGATGCTGTGAGCTGGCTAGGATACACCTATTTGTACATTAGAATGTTGCAAACCCCAGCATTGTATCACGTCGGTGCTGATTATGGCGATGACAAGATACTTTATGAGAGAAGGGTAGATTTGGTACACAGTGCTTTGACTATTCTCCATGAAAGCAAGTTGATCATTTACGATGAACTTAGTGGAAGCGTTAAGTCAACCGAGCTAGGGAGAATATCATCGCACTTCTACATCAACTACGACACAATTAAATTGTACAACACTCAATTGAAGTCGTGGTTTTCTGAAATCGAGATCCTCAAAGTTTTCGCTTCTTCAGGAGAGTTCAAGTTCATTCCTTCAAGACAGGAAGAGAAATTGGAAGTGGCCAAGTTGATGGAAAAATGTCCTATTCCTATCAAAGAAAGACCCAATGAGCCACTTGCGAAAGTAAACATATTGTTGCAGACTTACATTTCCAACTTGAAGTTGGATGGATTCGCGTTGATGGCGGACATGACATATATCTCCCAGAATGCAGGTCGTTTGCTAAGGGCAATGTATGAAATCGCTTTGAAGAAAGGTTGGTCCTCGGTTTCGAAGACTCTTCTCAACTTTTGCAAAATGGTATCCCGTCGAATGTGGACAGCCAATTCTCCATTCAGGCAATTTGGAGCGTTCGTTTCCAAAGATATTGTTAAAGCAACAGAAAGTTCACATTTACCTTGGCTAAGCTACTTTACTTTGGATGCCGCTGAGCTTGCCGAAGCAATTAACTTTAAGGGTAATAGTGGGAAGGCATATCAGCTCTTGCAGAAATTTCCTAAGCTCTCTCTAAGTTATTACTGTCAACCAATTACTTCAAGTTTGGTCAGAGTTCAAATCGAAGCCATCGCCAACTGGGAATGGGACTATGAAATACATGGCAATTCCGAGAGTTTCGTAGTCCTTGTTGAGGATTGTGATGGCGAAAAGATCCTTTACGCAGACAAATTGGTTATCAACGAAAAGTATGCTGGCCGCGAACATTTGATTGACTTTGTTGTGCCAATTTTGGAGCCTGATCAGCCGGCTTACTTCGTCAGCTTGATTAGCGAAAAATGGATACAAAGTGAATGGAAGATTCCTATTGTTCTTTCAGATTTGAGATTTCCGAAGAAATTCCCTAGTTTGACGGAGCTGATAAAATTGCAAAATGTTCCTACAACATCTTTGAGGAATCCACAATTTATCGAATCATTTGAATTTTCTTATTTCAATAAATTCCAATCTCAGATTTTCCCAAATTTATTTGGAAGTAATGAAAATATCTTCATTGGAATATCTAAAGGTGGTGGTAAAACTGTTTGTGCCGAGCTTGCAATTTTGAACCATTGGAATGAAGCTGGTGGCCGCATAGTATACTTAACACCAAATAAGAGCAAGATCGAAAAGCTTGCCAGGGTTTGGACTAAAAAGTACAACAACTTAGAAAAGTCTGTTTCGAAACTATCTGGTGAAGTTGCTAAGGATGTTTCTGTTCTTGGATCGAACCATTTAGTTCTTGCTACTCCAGTACAGTTCTATCGTCTTTCTAATCGTTGGAGACAAAGAAAAGCAGTACAAGCAGTCGATTTGATAATCGCTGATGATCTTCACACACTCGGTGCAAACCGAAAAGGGTCTATGTACGAAGTTGTCCTTGCAAGAATGAGATTCATTTCTGCTCAGAAGCAAACGAACTTAAGAATTGTAGCACTTTCTTCTTCGGTTGCTAATGGTAGAGACATTGGTGAATGGCTTGGATGTGCAAAGAATAACATATTTAATTTTGATCCGAAGGAAAGGTTCAATGAAATCAAGGAAATTGAATTACAAGCAAGCAGCGTTGAAAGAAAGGATTTGGTAGTTTCTTCATTTTTAAACCAAACATATGACTTTTTGAAACTTGACTCAGAAGGAAAAAAAATTGTCTTTGTGCCATCAAGAAAGCACTGTATTGAAATTGCAATTGAATTTGTACAGAGAGCTAGTCTTGACAATTTGCAATTGTTGAAAGTCGAAATCGAAGACTTGAAGCCATATTTAAAGAGAGTAACCGATGAAACTATTAAAGAGATGCTTTCATATGGGGTTGGCTGCTACTACGAAGGGATGAATGCCACGGATAAGGTGATTGTGGAAAAAATGTTTGAGAATAATGTTCTCAGTATTCTTTTGGCCGCAAAAGAGACATCCTCATACGCCCCAGCTGCAGATGGCATAGTTGTTCTAAGCACGCAGGAGTACGATGGCAAGGAGCATCGTTATATTGACTATTCTGTTAATGACATATTGGAGATGGTAGGTTGTTGCAAGAATGGTTTGATCAATCAAGGAAATGTATTGATTCTCACCAACGAATGTAAGTTGAAGTTCTACAGCAAGTTTTTGAATGAGCCAGCTCCTGTTGAAAGTTATGTACCTACAATGGTCCATGACTTATTTCTCAGTGAGATCAGTTGCAAAACATTCACGTCCAAACAAGATTGCATGGATTGGTTTACATTTACCTACTTTTACCGTAGATTGCAAATTAATCCAAGTTTCTATGATGCAAAAGACACTTCTCAATTGGGCATCTCTGAATTCCTTTCTGAAATGATTGAATCTACACTTTCAGATTTGGAAGGTGCCAAATTGATTGAATTTGAAGGTAATGAAGGTGATGAAGATGAAGAAGATGAAGAAGATGAAGAAGATGAAGAAACGATTGTTCCTTTGAATGGCGCTATGATAGCTGCTCATTATAATGTCCTGTTCAATTCTATGAAGTTATTCGCTGGTCTTGACAACCGTGTGAAGTTGAAGGGTATTTTACAGGCCATCACGTCCGCTGAAGAATTTGAGTTGATTCCTGTCAGATATAATGAGGACAGTATTCTTTCCAGAATCTATAACAAGGTGCCATATAAGGTAGATGATGAAAATTATGAATCTCCGTTCTTCAAAGCTTTTATTCTCTTACAAGCGCACTTTTCCAGAATCCCACTTCCAGTTGATTTACAAATCGATCAAAAGATTGTATTGAACACCATCTTGAACTTGCTATATGCATGCATTGATACACTTTCTAGTGAAGGTTACTTGAATGCTATCAATGCTATGGACTTGTCACAAATGGTGGTTCAAGCCGTATGGAACAATGATAGTCCTTTGAAACAGGTTCCAAACTTCACCAATGACATCCTCAAGAGATGTGCAACGTATAAGGTTGAAACAGTGTATGATATCATGTCTCTTGAAGATGATGAAAGAGACGACGTCTTGCGATTGGAGGGGGATAAACTCAACCGTGTGGCTGAGTTTGTCAACAAGTATCCTAACATAGACATGACCTACGAGCTTGATGTTAGTGAACCAATTGTCGCCAATGAGCCCAAGCTTATTACCATTAAACTTGAAAGAGATGAGGAGTTGGATGACCTAGATGCAATTACCGATTTCTATCCTGGCACCAAGGCTGAAGGATGGTGGGTCGTTATAGGAGATGCTGCTACTAAGCAATTGTATGCGATCAAGAAGACGACCATCAAGCAGCAATCACAGCAATTGCAGTTGGAGTTCACCGTTCCTACTGCTGGCCACCACGAGCTTACGTTATGGTGTATGTGTGATTCGTATGTTGATGCTGATAAGGAGGTTGGATTTAGCGTAGATGTAGAACCAGAGGATTAGTTATAGAAAGAGAGCAATCTAGTACAACATTGCATAGTATCAAAAAATATAATAGACAGAACATATTACAGTATAGCAACAGAAAAAAGTACAATAAAGAATGGTATATAATAAAACTAGAGAACCAGAGAAGTAGTTTGTGGTATTTATGTATTCAACTCTATCATAAAGATCTAGAATAGCTCAGTACATATTTATATAATCATGTGATATGCAAATTGAGTTGCAACCATTTCCAGATTTGTCTCGAGGACAAGTGACTCACAATAGTAGTTCGCAATTTAAGCAAAGAAATGCCAACCACATTATACCCAAAAAAGTTGTAAAAGAGACTCAGAATGGTGAAGAATACTCAGCTTCACATTTTCAAGCATTTTGGCCCACTTGATTTACTCTACCATTTTCATAACTTTAAGCATGTGCCCATATTACTAGATTCCAAACTTTTGCACCCATGCCGCAATGGTGACTAACATTCCTGAAAATTTTTGGTGAGATCGAGCCTCTATATAAGCATATAGAAATATCCGATATTGAAATATGAATATTGAAACTTCAACAAACCCACAAACTCCACAGTAACTTCTACCCTTCAGGTAAGATGACTTCCGCCAACAAGAACATCTTGACTCCGTACATCAAGTCGTTGTTCATGGAGCCTCCCAACTTGACTCCGGCAGATTTGGCAACGGTGTTGCGATGCATCTTCAAGAACATACCCAGCGATATCCAATCAGCTGCGTTCTTGACAGCCCTCAGAATGAGAGGCTTGGACCAAGAGTCAGAGTACATCTCAGCAGCAGTACATACTGTGTTGGAATTTTCCAACGTAATTCCTCCAGAATTGGTGGATTCGCAGGGCTATATCGACATTGTAGGAACAGGAGGTGATGGCCAGAACACTTTCAACGTCTCAACTTCAGCTGCTATCGTCGCTGCCGGTATGGGGTTGCCCATTTGCAAGCACGGCGGTAAAGCTTCAACGTCTACTTCAGGTTCTGGTGACTTGCTTCGCTCGTTAGGCGTCAATTTGATGAATGTCAATGAGGTGACCACTCCTGAAATCGTCAAGAGATCCAACTTCTGTTTCCTCTTCGCTCCAGCATTCCATCCGGGTATGGGCAAAGTCGCAAATATCAGATCACACTTGGGGATCCCCACTATCTTTAACATCTTGGGTCCGTTGATCAATCCGATCCCACTCAGAGCAAGAATCTTAGGTGTGTACAGCGAGAAGCTCGGAGAAGCCTACGCACAGGCAGCAGCCATACTAGCCAAAGAAAACAAGGCTCACAAGAGAACTATGGTCGTTTACGGTGACATTGGGCTCGACGAGATTTCACCTATAGGAACCACCAAGTTCTGGATGATTGAAGAAGATGGTAGTATCACCAAAGGAGTCTTACTGCCACGTGACTTTAACTTGCCGGAACATCCATTGAAGTTTGTCAAATCAGGCACTCCCACGGAAAACGCCGAAATACTATCGCATATCTTACGTCAAGACAGTGACCTCTACAAAGTATCTGCACGCATGAACCATCCCCTTGTAGACTACATTCTCATGAACAGTGCTGCTGTAGCTGTTGTTGCTGGCATTGCCCAGACTTGGGCGGAAGGTGTGGAGTTGGCCAAGGACTCCATTCTCAGCGGTGCTGCATTGTTGGCATTGGAGAATTTCAAGTCAGCTGTTGACGACTTGTCTGTTTAAAAGATAGCTTATTTAAGAAAAGTAGAGTATAGCCAGTATAGAGTAATCTAAATTTCTAATATACTAATAGAAATATTTAGTAGAACACTAAACAGGAATACACTCAATGGCAACGTCTCATAGACTTAATCTTGAATTTAGTACATCTTCCAATATACCCATGTTCACTTACATTAGTCCTAGCCACATTCATATTCGCTGTTGCTCTACTATACTTGATTGTCTTCCATTTGCACCCAAATCAATCAGCAAATATTTTTCTGAAGATTCTGCATATTTAGTGTGCCAAAAATGTCTGTGCGCGTTTGTTTACTTTTAAAATTTATATAGCATCAAGATTTAATATTTGAATCCATCAAATTTCACTTTTCTCTTCTTTCTTCACAACATTGCCATGTTTGTGAGAAACGCATTAGTAGGAACGCCTCTACGTGGCAATAAGAGTCATGACAATCACGGTCAAGAATTCACTCCCATCGGTAATCGTTCGCGCTACCACTCGGATGTACTCACAGAAAACAACACTATCAATAAGTTCAACAGCACCAGCAAAAGCAATAACAATAATAACAACAACAACAATATGAGACGGCTTTTTGAGCCAATCACAGAGTTTCCTACCAATGGAGACGGACGTATGAGTCCGCTGTTTGACATGACAATGGACAACTTTGAAGCTGTTACCTCGTTTGACCAAAGTCCCCGTAGATATGAGCCAGAAGCAGCCAAAAGCACCACTGTCAGACATATAGATCCAGCTGCGGTGCTTCCGCAGAATTTCATCAACAACAATGGAGTGTCGCTGATCAAAGAGCTGGAAGAGCGAGTGAAGGAGCTTCAGACAGAGAATATCAAGATGAGGATGAGGATACTTGAGCTCCAGAAGATGCTCAATGGCACACCCGAAGACCAACAGCAGCTTCTTAACAACAACAACCAGCTCCGTAATGATGTGTCAGACTTAATGGCACGTATCGCTGTTTTGGAACAAGAAAATGCCGAATTGCGTAGCCTGTCAAATAAGGAAAATAGCAACTACGACTATAATAAGGACCAACAGCTCGCGGAGTACAAGCTTCTTATCCAGAGAAAAGGTGATGAGCTTCTCCAGAGTCGTCGGCACATCGAGCAGTTGGAAAAACGGCTCGATTCCAATTATGATGCAGAACAGCACCAGCGCGAGTTGGTGTCAGAGCTTGAAGCAGTGAAAAGTGACTACCGTTCTGCCATGGATACGATTTCTGAACAGAAGTTGATGATGAATGAACTCTACAAAGATGCTTCTCATAGAGAAGAAGACAATAAGGAGCTCCAGCGTCAATTAGATGTATTAAAAGAACAATTGAATGCTAATCATGCTCAAGGAGAAGACAAATTGAACGACTACCTTAATGAGCTTGAGCAGGCAAAAGCAACAATCAACCATTTACAACACGATTTGGAACATGTAGAGCGTGAACAATCGCAATGGAAACGCAAGCACGATGACATTGAGAATGAGTTGAAAAGATACGAAACTGTAGAACACGCATCCAAGAAAGAGGCCGCTGCCACACTTCACGATTTGCAGAGTTTACAAGCTAGATTGAGAGACTATGAACGAGAACTGGAACATAAAGAACAGCAATTGCTGGAAACAAGAAGCAAATTAGATGAAGCCAGACAGAAACTACGTGGTGTAGAAGACCAATCGCATGCATCTAGTTCTGAAGTCAGATCGCTCAAGAGAGAACTAGCTGATTTACAGAAAGAACTACAACAAAAGAATGAACAGGAGTTCAATCTCAAGCATGAAGTCAAGAAGTATGAGTCTCAAATCGGGGCCCTAACTAAACGTGCCAAAGAGTTAGAACAGAAATCAACTCAACCACTCTCGAACACTCGTTTGATAGAGCTTGAAGAGCGGGCTAAATTCTACGAGCAGGAGTATGACCTCTTGAGGGAGAAAGAACAATCTACTTCACTGAGAGCCAATGAATTGGAAGTCAAGCTTTCAGCATGTGACGAACAGATTCTAAACTTACAACAAGAAAACTCTGCTTTAGAGAATAGACTAGAGCTTGATTTGGCCTATAAGAGAAGCAACTCTGGAAGAGAGCACGATCTGTTGGAGGCCGAAATAAGAAGACTTAACAAAGAAAACCAGTTTTCGAAAGACCGGATAGAAGTGCTTCAGTTGGAAATTTCAAAATTGGAAAATTTATTGGATCAAGAAAAACTCACACAGAAATCAGTGTCTAATCAGAAAATTTTGGAAGCTCGTATTGGACGTTTAGCATCTGAAAAGACGGAATTAGAAGAACTTGCTGATAATTACTATAACAAGGTTCATGAATTGAACGATCAAGTGCTCCGCTTGAGAGATGAGTTGCAGTCTCAATCGTTGAATGCTAATAGCTGGGAAGACAGGGCTAGAACTTTACAGAATGATCTCAATGAAAGAGAAAGGATGCACAGCTACTACCAAAGTCGTCCTCAAGAGAATTCCGGCAAGGACGATTTGACTGCATTCTTGAAGTCCAAAGCAAGCAATGACGATATAAAGATACGCAAGTTAGAGTCTGAAATAGAGGCACTTAGGAGGGGCCATGATTCTGAAAGTAATCAACTCAAGAATAAAATCAGAAGCTTGGAGAATCAATTGACCCTTGAAAAAGATTCCAGAAAGAAGATGGATACTGATGGAAGACCGTCTGCTGTTCAGGCTCTTTTAGAATTGCAATTACAAGAGGCAACTAGACTTTCTGACGAACTCTCGAAACTGCTATCGGATTCAACAACATCTAAAGAAGATGCATTGAGAAAGTTGGAAAGATTAGAGAAAATAAACGAAGAGTTGGTGGATCAGATAACGTCTCTTGAAGCTGACGAAAAGGCTGCGCAGCTCAAAAGCAGAAGCCTTGACGGAAAGGTTAGAGACTTGACTCAAGAATTGTTGAAGGTAACATCACATTGCAAGAAGCTTGCCAACAAAGTAGAGGAGCTCGTTCAAGACAAGGCTGTGCAAGCGAAATTGGGACAATTGAATATCAAGAGCGACAACGAAGTTGCCAGGTTGAAGTCTTCTAATGCTCACTTGCAGAGGAGGCTTGAGTCTTTGAGCAAGAAGTTCGATGTCGGTAACGAATCTGACAAGGTGATTGTTCTTGAAAACGAGTTGACCTACTACAAGGCAAGGCTCTACGACATTAACCTCAAGGCCAATGATTTGCAATTGATGTATACGTTTCTGATTAATTCCATACGAAACTCAGACAGGTTGATAAAGGACGATATCTACAAGTTGGTTCAGTGTGGAATCTATCCTGACTACTCTTCAATGAAGTTGGAAAAGTTGAAAAAGGGGAAAACTATAACCTTCAAGACTGTGGCCACCTTTGTGCTAGCAGCTGTAAGAATGAAGAGAAGGTTTGAGAGATCAGAAAAAAGAAAAATCAAGCTTTCTGAGTTGAAGAGTGAGATCGAAATAGGTAAAATAAAGGCTTCTCCTTATTGAATTATGGTTTTCATTTCTATTCATGAATTATTAGACTATAAATGTACAATTATATTAGTAATACTGACGATGAAGTAATTAGCGGTGATGTTGTAGTAGTAATGACGTATGGTTTGTAGCTCAACGATCTACACAATAATGTTAGTTCGTGAGGTTTGTAACGTCGTAAGTATCTGTATGCCTCATTTGCATGACTTTCAATGCTTCAGTTTTGGGTACTGATTTACCTCATTATTCTTGTAATGGGTGTTTGGAAACTTTTATCGGTAGATGTTTGTCTGGTTCTTCCTACTCGTGGGGTCTGCACAGCCGCAACTCCTGCTTGATTGCCATACCCTATTGAGTTGGATCTGGCATTGAAAAACGTATTGTTGGCTCCTCCTGGAAGATCTGATGTCGAGTTCAATGAGATATCTCCATGGTGAACCCCCATTATGCTATCATTAGCCATATCAGTCGGTGATAATATATCCATTGTGTTGTCGTTCATTGTGAACCCATTAGAAAGATAATCTGCTACTGTGAAGCCGTTTTCTCTTTTGACGATATCCTCGCCTCCATCGGCTATATCTCCATCAAAATGCTCATTACTTTTCGTGTACATCGATCCTAGTATAGTCTTATCAACCTGTTTGTTAAGTGAACTCGATTCGTTGAGAAACTTCTCAAAAATGCCAAAGTCATTCCAGATCTTATCCTTCAACAATTGTCGATTCTTGTATGCCTTTGCTCCATATGTGGCAGGCTGAATCGGTATGGCCCCATCTTCCTCTTCCTCTAACAAAAGCTGAGGGAACAAATTGGCTGTAGCTTCTAGCAACTGCTGTGTATCAATATCGTCAAATGGAATCGGGTCATCCTGCCACTTCTCCATGTATATCACCTGATTGGGGTCATCTATATGGACATACGAATAGGTGGAATCTCTGGTAGACATGTTAGTGTAGAGAAGATTATCTCTAAAATAATCAATATGAATTAAAGGAAAACAAATATTGGTATATAGGAAAGTTCGCGCTACCAATATTTATATCCTGGGATTCCTACTAATGAAGCCCATGAAATGATTCCTGTTGTGTTTTCATTTGTATACAATATATGCTTGTATTCTGTGAGACGAAGGCTGTTGCTGATTATACAAAACTGTCTTTCCTTGAATTCAAGCACATTAATCCATAATCGTTCCAATTTAACTATTTTTCGCAGCCATTAATATACATGTATTGCTACTAAATCTATTTATGCAGTGGAAGCCACTTCACACAATCCCTCGAATAGGGTGGGCTTCATTTTCAAAACCTTTTTGTCGTAGTTGGACGACTTGACCAATTTGAACGAACCAGTCCCTATGCTCATGCTTTGCCCCAATATAATACATTCAGAAACACCTTCGATCTTGTCGCTCTTCATGAAGAAGGCTGCATCAAACAAGTGGTCGGTGGTCTTTTCGAAAGATGCCAATTGTAACACCGAATCTCTCATCTTACTCAAGCCGAATCTGGTGATACCCAATACTTCGCCCTTGTAAGTCATCACATCACCCAAAAGCTGGATGTGACGAGGATCGACACTCATCCCGTGATTACTCATGGTGTAGTCAATTTCCTTGATGATGGATGCTCTAGCAGCTTCAATTCCCAACACTTCAAACACCTCAAGAACATGGTTGGTGGTAGTCTTGGTGCCTACAATACCGTCGGTACTCATAACATCCTTCAAGCCATAGCCTTCAACCAACAATTCCTTCTTGCCGTCATCACGAATGTTGATAACAGCACGCATGATGTTGGGCAACCCTTTGATGCAGATGTTGGGTAACGATCTTCTGAGTTGTTGCATTCTGAAGAACAACTCGTTTGCGTTGGAACCATTCTTCAAGGCATCTGCCTTGCTTTCTCTCAACGTTGCCAACACGTTGACTCTGTCTTTTCCAGAAACTGAGACATCTCCAGGTGAGATTTTCAACTTAGGGGCATTGTGTATGGCTGTGACGATGTCGTCGATCGTCAACTCGAGCTGCAACTTTTCAATAGTGCTCATGTCGATCTTGATAGACAAGTAGGCCATTTCGTTCTTGTATACATCTTCGATGAAGAACGCAACATCCTTCAACAACGTTTTCTCGACTCTACCCTTTACCACACGGGCTGCGATCTCGTCGTCATCGTTGACCAAAACGGAGTTGATGATAGGTGTGGAAATCGTCTTGGAGGCATTGATAATTTCCTTAATACGGGGAACACCCAAAGTGACATTCATAGAGGCAACACCAGCGAAATGGAAAGTCTTCAACGTCATCTGAGTACCAGGTTCTCCAATAGACTGTGCACCTATAGCACCAACAGCAGTACCTGGCTCAACCTTGGCCTTGGAATATTTGTAGAGAGATTGCTCCAAGAACTTCTCAATGGTTTTGGAAGAAATTTTGAGAAGTTGATCTACAGCATTAACTGCAGATTCGTCAGAATCAAAGAGTATATCTTCACTGTCTGGTCTTGTGAAGAATGTACGCAATCCTCTATGCTCTCTAATCTGGGCAAGTTGTTCGGCCTTGTCAGTAACGAAATCGCGAAGCGACTGGTAGTAAGCTCTTTCAGCATCGTTCTGGTCAATGTACTCTATCTTGTCGAAATCTTCTTCTGGCAATATTTTGCCTACGTTGTCATATCTGATTAATCTGTCTTCCAAAGGTTCAAGGATGGAATTCACCAAATCGATGATTTCGTAAGGAAGGAGGCTCTTATCTTTGATGTTGAAGGTAATGTTGAAGGCGTGGTCCCATTGACGTTTGAAGTTGACCGGTCTGGCATCCCCTTCCATGTCGTATGGATCCAAACCGTCTCCACCGTATGTGAATTGTACAATACCATTTGAGGAGTTTCTAACTGTAGAATCGTACTGCGAAGACAAATCTTCCAATGACTTCATCAATCTTCTTGACATGTACCCAGTTTCAGCAGTCTTGACAGCAGTATCAACTAACCCTTCTCTACCAGAAATGGCGTGAAAAAGGAACTCCGGTGGTGTCAAGCCACTGTAGAATGAATTTCTCACAAACCCCTTAGACTGAGGAGTCTTGGAGTTCTTCGTGAAGTGAGGCAAAGATCTATCTTGGAACCCATCAGGAACACGATTACCAGAAATAATCTGTTGCCCGACAACTGCAACCATCTGTGACACGTTCAAAGTGGAACCCTTGGAACCGCAAGTGGCCATAATGAGTGGAGCATTCAACGAGTCAAGCTCTCTAATACACACTTCACCTACTTCTTCTCTAACCTTCGAAAGCAAACCGGAAATCTTAGCTTCCAAAGTCTGTTCCTCATTACAACCAGGTTGAGTTTCTAACTTACCTCTGTGATACAAGTCAATCAATTCGTCACACTTCAAGTAAGCCTGTTCTACCATTAATTCTTTCTTTCTTCGCAAGTCAAAGCCAGGAGTGACATCGTTGATACCAATCGAAAAACCACGGTTACCCAAGAATCTGGCACACAACTTGGCCATTCTGTTCATGGCGGTAGCTGCTTCTTCAGGGCCATAGTCTCTCAAGATAGTATAGAAAACGGAATGCTTCTTACCATCTCCCAATAACGACTTGTCCATGACACCAGCCAAAACCTGGGAACCTCTGATAATGACAAAACCATCATTTGGTGACATTTCGCTTGGCAATCCTTTTTCCGGAGGAATGAAAGTTTTGCATTTAGCGTCCAAGTTGATGACAACATTAGACTTTTTGTTTGGTTTGATCAACAACGAGAATACCTGCTTACCGGTCCAGAGCATTACTGGCTTGAAGATTGATGGAGGCGGAATGTCAAACTGTACATCAGCATCCGACATCATACTCAAGAGCTGAACCAACGAGGCTCGATCAAAGAACGAATCCTTGTGCGAAATCAAGTATGAACCAGTGATAAAATCCTGGGTAGCAGCAATGATCGGTTCACCGGACTTGGGAGTCAAAAGATTATTTTTGACCCCCATTAAGTTGATGGCTTCAGCACGAGCTTCCTCTGTTTGTGGCACGTGTAAGTTCATTTCGTCACCATCGAAATCCGCATTATACGGAGTACAAACACATTCGTTCAATCTGAATGTTCTCCAGGGTCTGATTTTGGCATAGTGCGACAAGATGGAAAGTCTATGTAAAGAAGGCTGTCTGTTGAACAATACCACATCTCCGTCCTCGATATGTCTTTCTACTAGATCGCCTATTTGTAAGTTTTTGGCCAATTTCACTCTGTCACCAAATCGCAAGTTTCTCTTTGCCTGCTCGTTCTGCTTCATGACATAGTTGGCACCAGGATGGATATCGGGACCGTTGACTACTAATCTCTGAAGCTTCTTCCTGTTATATCTGGTACATCTCTCGGGGTATGTCAACACTTTTGCAACTAATTCCGGTACGGCAACTTCATCAATCTTAAGATTAGGATCTGGAGAAATGACTGTTCTACCGGAGAAATCGACTCTTTTTCCGGATAAATTTCCTCTGAAACGTCCCTGCTTCCCCTTTAGTCTCTGGCAGAAACCACGGATAGGCTTGGAAGACTTGGAGCCTCCACCACCTGAAGAAGGTAAAAGTGCAGGGTTGGCAGAGTCAGAGTTGATATACATGGCTACAGACAACTGCAAGTAGTCCCATTGCTCCATCAAGTTATTGATAGAAATACCCTTTTCGATCCCGGCCTTGATCAAAGACGAAGTCCACACGATTTCTGTTAACTTGACTGTGAGATCATCTTCGTTGGACTGGCTATCCATCATGACTGAAGGTCTGATACACACTGGGGGAGCTGGTAAGTAACGCCAAATGTACATTTCTGGTCTTCCTCCTCTGGCTGGATCCAAGCCAAACAATTCACAGTCTGAGGGGGTTATCTGCTTGAATAAATTAAGCGTTTTTAGAGGATTCAAGTCATCATAGACTCTTTTAGCGAACTTCTCAAGTTCGGGGTTTCTCAGCAACACCTGGTCGAATTCCTTATCCCAGTATTCTTTTTCGGGTGTTGGCTTCTTTCCGATCCAACGGAAAGTGTCGTGTACGATTTTCAAGGCAGCAGGCCCAGCACCACTGGCAGCCTTCTTGACTACACCATTGACATGGTTACATTTGAGACACCTTCTTTGTTTCTTACACTGGTCCAAGACCTTCTTCAAAATCTTCATTCTACGCAAGTTGTCGATGTTGGGACGGCGCAAATCGGAAATAAACTGTCTCTTGGTGTTTTCGTCTAACAACACAGCTGAACAATTCTTACAGATACATTGCAAAACTTGGATAATCAGCTTGAAGTAGCCTACATGAAAAACCGGCAACGCCAATCGTATATGGCCGAAATGCCCATGGCACGAAGCCAAATTTCCATGACAAGTTGCACATTCGTTCAGATTCAGCGATATCCCCATTCTCGTATCGAGTGCCCCAGCTACTTTAGGAGTTCTTCCCTTTTCTAAATCATAGAGATCTCGTGTTTGCACCTCTACCTCACTCTGGGCCACAATGTCTTTGGCCGAAAGAGCGGAGAACTCGAGCCCCTTGATACACTTGGGCGCGATGTCGACTACCACTTCCTTCATGGCTGAGAAATCAGACTGGGTGGAAAAGATGATGGAATGCTGTAATGGTTGATTCATAGTAGAGATTTTTTGAAAAAATAGAGATGTAGTCACGTGTGCAGGTTTGGATCTGAGAAGAGGCGAGAGTTGGAAGAAAAGGCGAGAAACAATTATGAGATACGAGTTGAACTTTTAAGACTCTCAAAGATTTACTATACTTTCCTCAATTGGGATTTTATAGCTCATATACTATAACTGTAAGGGTAGTTGGACATTCTGCTTCTTCTGCTTACTGTTGCGATGATGGGAGTGTATGTAGATGAGTTTGCTCTGAGACTCCAGTTTTCTCATATGATCACGTGATAATGTCGAATTGGTGGCAATGTATAGAATAGGATAAACGAAATATGAAAACTACTATTCATGTAACTTCTCTATATCATAGTCAGCATAATGTCAGAACAGACTAACACACCAACGGAAGAAAAGGTCATTAAGACTTTGGAAGAAGACGACGAATTTGAAGACTTCCCAGAAGACGACAAGTGGACTGGTGAACCCAATTCCCATATCAACCCTTCCAACTTGTGGGAAGAGGACTGGGACGATGACGACAATCAGGACGAATTCTCTAAGAGATTAAGAGACGAGCTCAGAGCCTCGCAGAAGACAAATTAGAGGCAATGAGAAAGTTATTGTAAATTAATATGATACTAAGTTCTGAATGGATGTCCGAAATGATGGCATTTGAAGTTTGATTTTCATGATGTGATTTCCACAATTTGAAAAAAATTAGAACTTGAGTACAATCTAATCTACAATAATCCATGTCTCTGCATTATCAGTTGTATCTGATATATGCGGTTTAATATCAATTCATTAGGTGTCTTCTCCTAGCGAGAGGTCAAGTGACTCGTGTACCATAGAAAGCTAAGATAGATCTACATAATAGCTAGCCATAGATATATCTCAAAAACATAAGAATCTGCAGAACTTTGTACTCCATTATTATAGCAAGTAAATGATTTGACCGCTGTTCAATAATATATTTTTAATAGTTATAATACTTTTCTGTATCCAAAATACCATTAGAGTGTCTTATTGCGTTTGAATATCGTTACAGTTATAACCCTTAAAACCATTATTCTATGGTAATGGGTAGCTACTACTAAATTAAAGATATAATGCATTCGCTATGAAGTATAATATACAATCAGGCGTAGAAGTTGACCGATTTCGACTTTCTGGCCTGGACTTCGCCGATAGCCTCAACAAAGTCTTCGTGCTTTATTATAGACTTGCCGTTTCTCAATGCAATCATACCTGCTTCGACAGTGACAGCCTTCAATTGCGCTCCGTTGAATTCGTCAGTGGACCTGGCCAATTCTCTCCAGTTGACTGAGTTGTTGTCGCAGTTCAACTTTCTGGCATGGATCTTTAGAACTGACTCTCTGGCTTCTTCTGAAGGTAAAGGAAATTCAATCTTTCTGTCCAATCTTCCCGATCTCAAAAGAGCGGGATCTAAGGTATCTACACGATTCGTTGCAGCCAACACCTTGACTCTATCATCAGAATCGAACCCATCCAACTGGTTCAATAACTCCAACATGGTTCTCTGGACTTCTCTGTCTCCACTTTTATCAGAATCGAATCTCTTTGTTCCGATAGCGTCTAATTCGTCGATAAATATGATCGTAGGAGCCTTCTCTTTGGCCAAGGCAAAGGCATCACGAACCAACTTGGCACCATCACCAATGAACATTTGAACCAACTGGGGAGCTGCCAACTTCAAGAAAGTAGCCCCAGATTGGGCAGCACATGCTCTGGCCAACAACGTCTTCCCCGTACCTGGTGGTCCATACATAAGGGCACCCTTCGGTGGTTTAATTCCGAGGTTGGTGAACTTCTCTGCCTGTTTCATGGGGAGAACTACGGCTTCAATGAGCTCTTCGATCTGTTTATCCAACCCACCAATGTCTGAATAGTCTTCCGTGGGTTTCTCATCCACTTCCATGGCCTTGACACGTGAGTCGTATTCCGAGGGCAACGTATCCAATATCAAGTACGAGTCCTTGTTGACACCAATTAAGTCATTGGGCTTCAATTTGGCTGGATCTACGAGGCCAATCAACGGCAAGAAGATGGTCTGTCTCGTAGAAGTTTTGATCACGGCAGACTTGCCAGATCTGGCAGCGTCTAAGTCTACATTAGCTCCTTGTTCCGAGGCTTCCTTTTCAGCATCAAGATCAAGTAACTCTACAACGTTACCAACCAAATAAGGCAACTGTTTATTATTGTTGATCTTTTCCTGGTTGTCCTTGATACGCTCTAACATCACCGTCTTCTCGTGGGTTAAACGCTGTGACTCCAGTCTCATCACCTTGATGTCGTTATCCAATAGTTTGGTACGGTTGATGATGTCGGAAGTGGCCGAGTTCAAAATCTCCTGGTCGAAAAAGTCATCATGGTTGTTTTCCAATTCTTCCAAGGTTGACATTGTGAACAATTAAGAAGAAGCAAAGAAGGGGAAAGAAAGAAATTGAAATATCGTTAATGTCGAGATAAATCCAAATGTATAAATCAACTTTGAAAAATAGATTCTATTATGGTAGTAGGGATAGTCACGTAATATGGAATTGACAGCTGGACGTATCTTCGTCTTCTAGACAGATATTGCTTATATCGTGATATGGTACACGTATACAGAATAACGTGTCTGGGATGTGAAGTGTTTGGAGTTTGCTGAAAAACTTCTGGAGACATTGATATTAGTTGAAATCACTCTTGTAGTCGCCACTCACTGGGTAAATTATCATGTGTGTTTGGTCATGTGATTTGATTTGAAAATTGTTATATGTAGTATTGAATTTATATGGCCATTTCCAAAGTTTAAGATTTACTCCTACTTTCGTATACAAGAGAATTTAAAAAGTAAGTTATATACGAAACAGACGTTCTTTGTTGAAATGTATTTATACCACGACACTGTCCGGTTCGTCATGTGTACTTCACGCCATTCATGTGTCAGTGTTGGCTAAGAATAAGAACTCCTGCATAATATCCGTCGCTCCAGATCTCCATATCTCAGTCTTTTCTCCATAAATTGTCGAAAACTGTTCTCCATTCTCTTTCTCTCCCCCGCAATGTCCACTGTACCTATCCATAAGGACCACAACGAGATCTCAGTTGAGGAGTTTGCTACACTCAAGCAGAAAGTTCTCGAAGGTAAGTGAAAATTCATTTATGTATCTATATGAGTACATATATGGCTCTAGTACTAACCGTTGCAGCCAGAGACCTTTCGTACTCTCCCTACTCAAAGTTCAGGTATGTTTGTTTTGATGTCAATTGTTTCCTTCTCATACTAACCTAGTCAGAGTCGGGTGTACGCTCATCACCGAATCGGGCCAATATGTGTCTGGTGCCAATATCGAGAATGCCTCTTATGGAGCTTGTATCTGTGCTGAAAGAACGGCCATCTCCAAGGCATTAGTAAGTATAAATTAGACAAGGGTATCGAATCTGCATAGATTGTGTCACTTCATCTATCAATAGCTTGACTTTCATCAGAATATCGTACCTTTCTCTTCCTTATCATATTTTCATACTAACCTCGCAGCTTGAAGGGAATCGCAAGTTCAAAGTCATAGCTATTTCCAGCGACTCGAAAGAACCCATTTCGCCGTGCGGAATCTGTCGCCAGTTTATCCGCGAGTTCGGCCCCAATGTTCCAATATATATGTTTGGAGCCGATGGCAGCTTCATCAAGGTCTTTTTGCAGGACTTGCTTCCGTTGAGTTTTGGCCCTGAAAATTTGGGCGTAAACCCACAAGACGCTTGATAGAGACACAAAAATAAAGGTACGAGAGAAATTCATGAAGACACAGAAAATATGTGTAAAGATTGCAGCTTATGCCTGCAACATGTATGCATCATACCTACAACCGTATGACATTCATGATATTTTTCCATTGTCTCTTCACCAATGCCTCGTATTATGAACTCTACTCTGGTCGTGGAGTTGCAGCTGGTGGAAAATTACGCTTTTTAAAATCACGCTTTTAGTCTGGCCCACCTGCAGTACTTTCCATTCTGATTTGCATCGCAATTCTATCAGGATTTCATCTGTAGGAGGCATATAAAGATGAAAAAATTCCTACAAATATAGAATTACAAATCTCCATAGAATTCACTTATAAACACATAAAAACCCGAGATTTCGCTGTAGTTTGCTTTCGTGTTCTATCTGGTCATATTCTTATTTCGTATAAATAGTCGCATACTTTTATTTCTTACTCCCATTTAACCATGCCCAGTGTCTGTGCTGCTCCCAACTGTGGAAAGGAGACCGAGTCCAACTTGAAGTGCCCCATCTGTTTGAAGAAAGGCGTCTCCAACGTATTCTGTGACCAGTCTTGTTTCAGAACGTCTTGGAACACGCACAAGTCCATTCACACTGCCGAAGATGGCTCCGACGACTACAACCCTTTCCCAACATTTAGCTACACTGGAGACTTGAGACCTCACTATCCTTTGACTCCCAGAAGACCCATTCCAAAACATATCAAGCTTCCAGATTACGCCAAAACTGGTAAGCCCATCTCGGAAATCAAGAACGACCGGATCGGCAGGATCCCAGTGCATACCCCAAAGGAAATCGAGAAGATCAGAAAGGTAGCCAAGCTTTCGAGAGAGATTCTAGACGCTGCTGGAAAGCTCGTAAAGCCAGGCATCACTACTGAAGACATTGATGCCTTGATTCACAAGGAGTGTTTAAAGAGAAACTGTTACCCTTCGCCTCTTAACTATTACAACTTCCCTAAATCTGTTTGTACTTCCGTTAACGAGGTCATCTGTCACGGGATCCCAGACAAGTATGTATTGCAAGATGGGGACATTGTCAACGTCGATGTTTCCATCTACTACTTAGGATTCCACTCAGATTTGAACGAAACTTACTATGTTGGCGATAAAGCCAAGGCTAATCCTGATGTTGTCAGATTGGTGGAGACTACTAGAGAAGCATTGGACTTGGCCATTGCAGCCGTCAAGCCTGGATTAGCTTTCAGAGACTTGGGTAACATCATCGAAGAGCATGCAACGAAGAACGGCTTATCTGTAGTCAAGACCTACTGTGGACATGGTACTGGAGAGTTGTTCCATTGCCAGCCCAATGTACCTCACTACGCCAAGAACAAGGCTATTGGTATTGCTAAACCAGGCATGGTGTTCACCATTGAACCCATGTTGAACTTGGGATCTTACAGAGACATCCAATGGCCCGACAACTGGACTGCAACCACTTTGGACGGTAAATTCTCGGCTCAATTCGAACACATGATGCTTGTCACAGAAGACGGAGTTGAAGTGTTGACTGCCAGATTCGACGATTCACCTGGTGGGGCCGTTCCCAGGATCTAGTACTGCTAATATAAACTAGTACATAAACGTACGATATAAGAAAGTAGTCGTATTGAGATGTACTTAGACTTACAAATATCAAATGTAGAATAGCCCAAATGTGGAATAGTCCAAATGAATATTAAGTGCATGATTTATAGTGGTAATCTAATTTTACAAATATGAGATTATTTTGTCATAATATGATAAGAAATGATATTGTATCATTCTATTCAGTTATTGCCTTAATTTATATCTTGTAACGAAACCTCCTCTTTGCCTCGCACAAGCACCTGGAAAAGCGACTTTTCCACCTTCAGAAGCGACTGCTTGAACACCTCAAGCTTCTTGCGTAAAACAGATGCTCCTTTGGGATCGTGGCGATTGCTCCACTCCCCCTTGTATACCGATAACTTAGGGTATTTGTTCAAGAAACTGCATACCTCAGCATAGAGAGCTTTCATAAACGTGTAATTCTCAAAGGTAAACCCACTATCCAACTCCAGACGGTAATCTTGCAAGTTGGTAATGGTGAATCTCATGATTTCACCTGTTAGATCAAATAGGCCCATGAAATAGTCTGGTCTGTCTATGATAGCTAGCTCCACATCCACTTCTACTTCTTCTAATTCTTGCTCGTCATCATAAACACAAGCTTTCAATGCTTTGTCCAATATAAGTTCGTCTATGTTATTTCCAGTATTAGCTCGTATCATTCCTTTAATGATTTCCACCATCTTTTCGTAGCTCAAGAGTTTCTTATTGCCCACATAGTAGATGAAAGTCAAAGCTTCTATCAACTCTTCACATGCTGAGGCTATTGTCCCTCTAAGTGATCCCTTCTGGGCACTCGCAATATAGGATTCGTTTACTTGGGCTAGTCTCAAGGCTATTATTGAAAAATTAGTCTTTATTTCCTTATAATTGCCGGACCTTATTGGAACGGCTTTTATTCTCTGGCCAGAAAAGATGATCTTCTTAGAATAGGCTGTGATATCGCGACAATTGCGGATAACAATTTCTCTTTCATCTTGCAATTCTAGAAGCGACGCTCGCGCTGAAACAAATATAGAATCCATATTCTGTAGGTGTAGTTGAGCCAAGGAGTAATTAAGGAATAGTGACTTGAAAAAATAGTTGCAATCTTGAATTCAGATGAATTTTCGCAGCGAAATCAGACTGCAACCAAATGCCCTCAGGGGGCATTGAATATGCAAAGTCCCGTCCACCTATTTTGTTGTTTATAATCGTAGAAACAAGATCCTTGAGTGCTTGTTGGCAATATCGGAATATTAAAATGTAGAGTTTAGCAAAGTCAAATATAAATTAATGTAACTTATCAGACTCGGGCCTAACACATGCTTTCGCAACTAATTTTGCAAAATACTATTAACTTCATTTCAACACAAAACTTTTAAAAAAAACAAAAATAAATCCCACAATGGATAAGTTCTTCATGTCAAAAACATTTGACAATCAAGAATTCCCCATAATTACCCCATATAGCCTCTATAATCAATCATTGAAAAGGGTCAGCTGATATATGTCACGTGACAATAACGTAGCTCCTGAAGTAATTACTATTTTTGTCTGACATGTAAGAGGTCCCTTGGCCCAGTTGGTTAAGGCGTGGTGCTAATAACGCCAAGATCAGCAGTTCGATCCTGCTAGGGACCACTTCTTTTTTGTTTCCTATTTACATCCACTATATTCAAAGGTCATCCGAACCTTCTTATGAAGGAAGGTCCTCTTTTTTTGAATTAAATCAATTGACTAGTGTGTGGAACAATTAGAGAAGAAACTGGGTACCTACGAAGAGAGCAATGGCCAACTGAGACACAGAAGATATTCACAAACAATCTTTTCAGAACTGTGGAACTTGAAGGAAAAGAAACAATACGACATACATGATGCACAGATCCATAAAGCTACTCCGTTATCCACCCTTCCAATCACCGGCAACCTTGATTTACATCTATAAGTCTTCATATCTTTAGTTATATACACGTGATCCACATCCGGGTAACCATTTGTCAGATCGCGCGTTGAAAAATTGGTGTGAAATTTTATATGGATTCAGACAGGAAGATACAGCATAATTGCCTTGGAACTTCTCTCTTAGACAAATTAGAAACCGAGACTCATTCACATAAAGCCATGTCGACTTCGATCCAATTGTTGAATCCCAAGGCTGAGTCTATCAAACGTTCCCATGCGCTTAAGGTGAACACGTCTGCTGCCCAAGGCTTGATGCAGGTGTTAGCCTCTAACTTAGGACCCAAAGGAACGTTGAAGTTGTTGGTAGATGGCTCTGGTGGTCTCAAATTGACCAAAGACGGAAAGGTCTTGTTAACTGAGATGCAGATCCAACATCCTACAGCACTTGTTATTGCCCGTGCTGCCACAGCCCAAGATGAGATTGCTGGAGATGGTACTACCACTGTAGTTTTACTTGTAGGAGAGTTATTGAAGCAAGCTGAACGTTTCACAAGTGAAGGCGTGCATCCTCGGGTGATTGTCGATGGGTTTGAGATTGCCAGAGAGCAGACGTTGAAGTATTTGGAGACTTTCAAACAGAGTCCAGACACGTTTGACCGTGAGTTCTTACTTCAGATCGCCAGATCCTCTTTGAGCACCAAAGTTACTAACGAGTTGGCTGATGTATTGACGCCTATTGTGACTGATGCTGTATTGAGTGTAAAGACTGAGGAAGAAAGAGGCATAGATTTACTCATGATTGAAGTGATGACGATGCAACATGGCAATTCTAAGGATACAGAGCTTGTAAGAGGTTTGGTGTTGGACCATGGTGCCAGACATCCCGACATGCCTAAACGTGTAGAGAACGCTCACATGTTGATTTTGAACGTGTCGTTGGAATATGAGAAGACTGAAGTGAATTCTGGATTTTTCTACTCAACAGCTGAACAGAGAGAGAAGTTGGTTGCTTCGGAAAGAAAGTTTGTAGATGAGAAGTTGAAGAAGATCATAGAGTTGAAGAACGAGGTGTGTGAACTTGGATCCAACAAGGGCTTTGTAATCATCAACCAGAAGGGTATTGACCCCATGTCTTTGGATGTTTTAGCTAAGAACGGTATCTTGGCTTTGAGAAGAGCCAAGAGAAGAAACATGGAAAGATTGCAGTTGATCTGTGGAGGGGAAGCCCAGAACTCAGTCGACGACTTGTCGCCAGAGATCTTGGGATACTCTGGCTTGGTATATGAGAACAGCATTGGTGAAGACAAGTTCACCTACGTCACAGAAAATAAAGAACCCAAGGCTGCCACCATTTTAATCAAGGGAGCCAACTCTCACATATTGCAACAGACTAAAGATGCTATAAGGGATGGGTTAAGGGCTGTTTCCAACGTGTTAAAGGACCAGGCCATCTTACCGGGTGCTGGTGCCTTCTGGTTGAGTGCCAACGACTACTTATTACACAGCGAAGACAGCAAGAAGTTTGCTAGAGGAAGAAGTAAACCAGGTGTGCAAGCCTATGGTGAAGCTCTCTTGACAATTCCAAAGACATTGGCTGCCAACGCTGGTTTAGACTCGTTGGAAACCATTTCCAACTGCCAAGATGAAATCAACGAGGGTCACGTAGTTGGTGTTGATTTGAAGTCCGGTGAGCCTATCGATCCTACGGTGGAAGGAATTTGGGATACATACAGAGTGATCAGAAACGCCATTTCGACAGCCACGGGTATAGCATCCAATTTGTTGTTGTGTGACGAGTTGTTGAAGGCTGGCCGTTCGTCGTTGAAGGAAGGTGGTGCTGGAGGTCCAGGCGGTGCACCTATGGGAGCACCTATGGGCGCCCCTCCTATGATGTAAATAGGATGATAGAATATACCAACAGAAGATGTAGCAGTATGCATTGTAGGTGACACAATAGACTATAATCAAATACATTATTTGTAGAGTGTTGGAACTCGCATTTTTCATAATTTGTTATACTATTCTTCATGTTGTACAATTATTTCCTACTATATCATGAAATACTATAAAACCCACAGACCGATTAACATCTCCTAGAAATTAATTAAAGCAATATAATGTCTTGTTATACAATTAGATTTTTTTTTCAACAATTCTATACCTATACGAGAACAATACAACAATCCACAGGCAGTATAAAAACTAGTACATACCACTAAACACACTCAAAGCCATGTAATACCAATCAATGCCAGCAAACAATATAATGTCTAGTAGTTCCATATACTCAAATATAATTTATGTTCAAGCCTAAACCAATATAGTTCTCTACAGTATTGTATGGTGGAATTTTTGGAGTCGTACATAACCCCATATTCCAATTGACACCAACTTATACCAATTAATGTCACTAAATACTAACAAACACTGCTCACACAATATATCCATATATGTATACTGAAAAATAGAGGTCAATACGACTCTATACAATTACAATTGGTGCCATACACCATATAAAAGGTTGCAACTTCACACTACTTTTTGGTTCTCCACAGCCTGCCTATTGCGGCAGTCGAGCTCGCCCTACCAACATCAAACACGTAAATATTCCATGCATACTAAGTGAACATGAAAATTGACCACTCTCTTTCTAATTCTTTCACAGATAGCCTTAATTTCATCTGCGTTTCGCTGATATTTCGCCAGCTTCTCGCTAAACACTGCCTATGTCACTAGTAGACACGTCCTCGTTGCGAGGAAGACAGATAGCCACGTTGGAGCGAATGCTCCATCTCAACAAAGATGGCTCTCCCGACTTGACCCTAGCCTCCAAGAACGAGGATATCATCTGGAAAGTGCTCGTTTTGGATACGAAGTCGAGAGCGGTACTTTCGTCAGTTTTGCGTGTGAACGACTTGCTTCGTTGTGGGATTACTGTCCATTCATTGATTTCGCAAAAGAGAACGGCCTTACCAGATGTACCAGTGATCTATTTTGTCGAGCCCAACATCGACAACGTCCTCCAGATCATTGACGACTTAGAAAGCGACAAGTACGACAAATTCTATGTCAACTTCACCTCTCTGATCAACCGTGAGCTTCTCGAGGAGTTTGCGAAAAAAGTATCGATCTCAGGCAGACTGTTTCGTATCAAACAAGTCTACGATCAGTACCTAGACTTCATAGTCACCGAGCCCAACTTGTTTTCGCTCGACTTCAAGGATATCTTCACGCAGTTCAACAATGCGGGCACCGACGAAGACACCATCCATAGACTTGTAGACCAAATTGCCCTGGGCTTATTGCTGACGATAATCACCCAGGAGAACGTTCCAGTTATCCGAGCTCAACAAGGAGGGCCAGCTGAGTTTGTAGCCACCCAGTTGGACTTGAAGCTCCGTGACTATCTCAGTAATTCGCGCAGCTCTCTGTCGCTGGCCCAACTGATTCAACAAAGACCGGTGTTGATCTTGCTCGACAGAAACATCGACTTGGCCTCTATGCTAGCCCACTCGTGGATCTACCAGTGTATGGTGAGTGATGTCTTTTCCTTGCAGAGAAACACCATCCGCATCCACAAATACAAGGAAAACGAGTCGACACCGGAGTTCAAGAACTACGATGTTGATCCTCGAGACTTTTTCTGGAACAAGTACTCGCAATTACCATTTCCAGACGTAGTAGAAAGTGCCGACATCGAATTAAACGCCTACAAAACCGAAGCCAAAGAGCTCACAAACAAAACAGGTATTACTTCGCTCACCGATATTGATCCCAACTCCAACGACACCGCCAACATGCAGCAGGCGTTGGAGAAGTTGCCAGAGCTCACAGCCAGAAAGACTACCTTGGATATGCACATGGATATCTTGGCTGCGTTGATCAACGAATTGCAAGCAAAGAGCTTGGACAAGTTCTTTGAAATCGAACAGAATGCCAGCGACCCCAAGATTGAGAGCGAGTTCTTGGAGTTGTTGACGTCTCTGGCACAGAGAGACAATGCACAGGATAAGTTGAGAACATTCCTTATACTAGTGCTACTTGTAGACTTGCCCAAACAGTATATTACAAAAGTAAGAAACGTCTTTGTCGACAAGTACCCAACCATAAATTTGGCATCCCTTGACTACGTGCTCAAGTTCAAAGAGCATGCTAAGTTAACCAACATCTCGTCGTTGAACGACACCTCCACACAGAACTCATATTCCAACTCAGCCAATAACAACACCAATACCTCTGCATTGTTGAGCGGTTTGTCGTCCAAGTTGTATGGCTTGACGGAAGGCAAGATCTCTGAAGGTTTGACTTCCATCGCATCGAAGATTAAGAACTTCATTCCTGAAAAGAAGCAGTTGCCCATCACCAGTGTGGTGGAAGCAATTATGGATCCCAACAACGCCTCCAACACATCCACCCAGTTGACTGATGACTACTTGTACTTGGACCCCAAGTCACGGGGTGGACACTCAAAACCTCCCAGAAGACAATCATACCAAGAGTCATTGGTGTTTGTCATCGGTGGAGGCAACTATTTAGAATACCAGAACTTACAGGAATGGGCCAGCCAACCCAATAAGCCAAACAAGAAGGTCGTGTATGGAAGTACTAGCATTAGTTCGGCAAGTGAATTCTTGGATGAGTGTATTGAGTTGGGTAGCCGCTAGCTGTTCTCGTTGTATATACTTAGAGTAGAATAACATCATAAGCACAGATTGCAGGCACAGAATCACACGTCCTTAGTTTTTTTCTCGATCTTGTTTTATTACAACATGTAGAATACAATATACAAAGGCATCAAAGATCTTGTCAATAGAAGCTTAATCTACTTTTCAAAAACAAAGAACTTCAAATAAGGATGTCTATACAAAGATTTTGCAAATTCTGTCTTCACAAGGATGATTTTTTACAAAAACCCCTTAGTCTCTTCCAAGACCTTAATGGACCGACGCGAGTCCAAGAACAACAACTCGCATTCTTCTATGTCATCCACGGTGATTTCAGAACGGCCAGCAGTCTTACTCAACACGCCAGCTGGTGCTAATAATTGCAAGGCATAACGTAAAGAGATAGATACTCCATGGACAGCAAGTTTATCCAAGGCATCAGGGGTCACGGCCAACCCTTCCAAAGTAGCTCTCTTTGATACGATGGTCTTGATCTCTTCCTGGTTGTATGGCAATGTTCTGATAATCAACAACCTGTCGATCAAATCAGGAGGACATCCATGAGGAGCCTTTGTCGAGTCGTCATCAGAGCCTCTTATGGTAGTTAAACCCCTGTTGGAAGCAAGAACCACAATAGGTGCAATAGAGCTTTCTAAGGCTCTGTTCAAGTAGGTGAAGACCTCGATGTCCAACATGTTAACTTCATCGATGAACAACACACCTGGAATCAACTCAGCTACACCCTGGTCAATATACTTGGAGACTACCTTGTTGACTTCTGTTCTCAACTTTTCTGTTATTTCTGTCTTACGAGGTTTCAACAATTGGCCCATCATTGACAACACGTCCTGGCCACCTTGAGGTCTGGAATTGGCTACATCTAAGTCATGTAATGTGACATCCTGGATGATTTCTTTAGTCTTGTGTACTTCTCCTTTAGGCAAAGGAACATATTCTTCAGCCTCCAAGTCAAACTCCGTGGCATATGCATCGGATCTTCCTACTCTTTTAACAGCACCCGTGTTGGCTTCGATGTAAATGACGTCTCCTACAGTTACGCGCTCCTTCTGGATGCTTTCGTAGATGCTGGGGTCTAATCTCAAGTTCTTGGTCCCCTTAGCAGTCTTCAAGCCTACAACTACATGACTGATCGTTTTGCCATAGCCTCCAAGTGGATTCTCGGCTTCTTCTGGCGTTAATTCAATCACTTCACCTTCGTAGACTTCCTTGATTTCTTTAATTCTCAACCCAATCGCTCTTCTGAAGTTTTCCATCAATGCAGCCGTCTTCTTCACCTCGGCAGAGTACAACTCAGAACCAACAATGGGACAGAACGGTACCTTTGGGCCGAGCTCCTGCGAAATTGCAAGTGCCAAGGCTGTCTTACCTGTTCCAGGACCTCCGGCAAGTAAAATGGCTTTACCTGACATTTTCTTCAGCTTGATCAAGTCTACTATGATCCCACAGGCTTCTCTAGCATCTGCCTGGCCCACAAATCCACCTTCAACTTTCTTAGCGATTCCATGTTCATCCAACCCCAAACCCTTGATGTGTGTGTGGGCAGCGGTCCTGCTTTGACTGGAAGGCTGGACGTCATTCATTTCGTTTATCTGAACCATTTTGATATGTGTGGAAGAAGTAATGGGGATTAGTCCTACAAGATTGAAATCTCGAAATCTTGAAATAGCAGAGCTTGAGTCTGGTGAATTTTTCAATGCGAACAACAGTGTGCAGGAGTCATATTAACTATGGAGCTATAGTAAATTCTCAACTATGGAGATTACTCTGAGGGAGAGAGAAATGGAGAGAGAAATGGAGAGAGTATACAAAGTGTCTTACACGAAGTTAATGCTAATTGTAACTTCCATGAGAAAAATTAGACGACAATCCTGTAAACCAGAGTCTTCTCTACTAGAATGAAAATTCTATATTAATTTACTTAATGCTTGCTATATATACAGAATGTATGGTACACGAGATCACTCTCAATAATATGTCTTGCTTTAGATGATCTTGAATGCTCCCTAAACCGCCTGTTGTCTTATATCCACTGGAATTTAGTTATGTTACGCTTATTCATATTCAGCATCCACGTCAAACTCTTCGTCCACGGGTTCCTTTGGTTCCTGACTTTCACTCCATTGGGTAACGTCATCAATATAGCTCAAAATCGTGGCTACAGAGTCGCTATCTTTCGAACAGTCCAAGGGCAAGAACTGAACCATACCAAAGTCATCGACCAAGTTAGCAATAAGCTTGTTCAACTTGGAAAACTTCGGATTATACTCCTCATCTTCATTACTAAGAAGAAGAGGGTCTGGGTTCAAGAACTTCTTCAACTGCTTTCTGCTGAACTCGTCCTTGACCAAGTCGATCTTGGACAAGATGTTGATATGTGGCAACTCTAGCAAGATCATGGCTGACATGGCACTCAATGCTCCCGAGAAGAACTTAGAGGTGTCTATGATGAAAGGAGCCTCCAATAAATATGTAGCACAGAGGTTGAAATTAAGGGACGTCTGCAAGTGTTTGACGATAGTAGGCAATACAGGGATATGCGTGTAAAGTTCTATCTGACCTGGACAGTCAAAGATGAGATACTCATCGTTGTAATCTCCTATTTCCTCATCGAGCCAGTCCAAGTTGTTCAACAAAAATTCAAAACAATACACCAAGCCTCCATTGGGACCTAAATCCATTTCTTCCATTACGTCTTGCAACGAAATCAAATCTCGGATATCGATTGTGAACTCGAATTCAGTGGCTTCCGCTGCTGGATCAAGATTCACTATGTGAGCTCTACGGCCGATGGACTGCATGTGTGCTATTATCGAGTTACAGAAAGTCGACTTGCCCACTCCAGCAGGTCCCAATGCTAATACGCCTACTCTGGACATTCTGTGTGGTTTATGGGGTGTCTTGAAGCTCTGGAGGTGGACTTAATAGAGATGTCTTAATAAGCATTTTTTGCTTGAGGTCTCTAATTATTTCGTACCAGATGAGCGTAGTGCACCGACCGAAAACTCCATACTACAAATATACCCTTATAGTATAGAATGAATTCTACAATATTCTATTCCTATTCATTATGTCTCATGACCAGTTCGACTGTGCTGTAATCTCGCTACCTGAGCGACACCAACACGAATCGTAGTCGTTTTCGACCTGGATCATGACATCGATTTTTTCTGTCTCGAAGACCCGTTCGCATTGTCTCTTAATATAGGAAGCATTCTCTCCACGGTAGACTTGTATATGGATGTAGCCGTTGATGGTGTTGCTGGAGTTGGGCCAGAACCGCGGCGTTGTAAATGACTTGATGCCCTTGATATTGGTGATGTCGTTCAAGGCATTGCGAACTTTTGTCTCTTTCTTTTTTGTTAACCTCAATAGTAACGAGGAGGCTGTAGACTGGATCAATGGAATAGCAGATAACAAAATCAATGTAGCTATAATCATCGACGCTATGGGGTCAAATCCGTTCCATTTTACATACTTGGTCAAAATCGTAGAAACTACAACTCCAACTGAGCCTAAAGTGTCTGCCAAAATGTGAAGGAAAATGCCCTTCATGTTGTCGTTCATACCACCTTCTTCTTTACAATCTTCGTGCTCTTCACCATGGCTATGCTCATGGTTGTGAGAATGACCAGACTCGTGTTCGTGATTATGCCCATGAGAGTGCGAGTGTCCATGTGAATGTCCATGGGCATGTCCATGGTTGAAGGCAAATATACCTACAAGATTGACCCCTAGCCCTAAAAGAGAGACTATGATTAACTCTGTCGTTTTCTCAAGAACAACAGGATTAACCAAACGTCCAATGGCCTCAAAAATGATACCTCCACTGATTCCTATCAACAATGTACCGTTAGTGAACCCAGCCAAGATCTCAAAGTTCTTCAAGCCAAAGGGGTACTTTCCGTGGGGATTGATCTCTTTTTTCGAAAGTGCACCGGCAATCAAACCAAGTGCAAGCGACATACAATCGAGAGCCATATGCAACGAATCTGAGAGCAAACCTAAAGACTTTGATCTGAACGAGTGCAAGAGTTGCACAAACATGAAAGTAGCGTTCAAGAGAAGAAAGTTGAAAATGGCCCTTGTGTCTGAGTGGCTAAGCAACTCAGTCAAGATGGGAGTCATATTTTCAGTAGCCGACGTTGACCTGCTCATCATCGTGTACGCGTTAGCAATGTCGTAACTTCTATCTGGAACTATGATAAATGGAAGAAAGATTGTAATGAGCGAGTCTATGGAAAGAGACTTGGAAGCCACTACGAATTCGAGGGCACAAGCTATGCTCGATAAGATCGACGGTATGAATTTGGAGCTCTTGAGATCAATCTCTTGCAACGAGATGATGAACACTACACTGGCAGCGATATTGACTCCAATTATACTGGGACTAATCGTAGACGCGTCTGCAAAAAGAAGACATAACCCAAGTGCAATGGTGACAGGTAGAAAGATGTTCATTCTAATGTTTCTCACAGTGTTGGACACCGAGCTGGCTACGAACTTCTTGAACAAGATCTGAAACGATACCAGCACCAACACATAGCCCAAGCAGATATTGAATATGGAAACATAGCTATGGGTAGTGTAGGCCTTGTAGATGTCGACAAAGAAGAAAATGGGTGTGCAAAAGTTGAACCTGTGCAAATACAAGCCTAGATAGAGCACAGAAACACGCGAGATGGGCAAGAAATTGGTAGCAAGATACGAGAAAGAGATGCCCACCGCCAAAAGAATTGCTGACTGAAGTCCCTGAGACGAACCCGAAGTAGATATTTCTCTTTTTAGGGCCACTACATTGAATTTTACAAGCAAACTCAACATTAGCAACGAAGAACATGCTAGCAATGACAGAACTAGTAAGGCAAACACATAGGACGATACTGACTCATACGAATGCGGCACGTAGGCAAGATCTGCCAGAAGCAATATGGCCGGAAAAGCAGCGAGAACTGGCAACGCATCTATGAGAGTACCTACGAGCGATGTATCTCTTCTACTAGTTCTATCTGGGCCTGTGGTATTAACAGTTGGGCCGCTTGCTGCAGTAATTTCACCCCTATATTCTTCGGTCTCGTAGCCGTATTCGGGTCTTTTTTCAGTCCCAACATCAGTAATCGGGCCCCCGAACTCAAACTGCTTGTTCAACAGTACATCTTGTAGATCGTCAGAATTGTCGAATCCATTCACCCGGTCGAAACTCATCGCAGGGACGCTGCTGCGGCCGCGTGTGTGGCCGTTGGGTTTCGGATGAAAGGGGGTAGCCATGGACAACTGACACGTCTGTTTGCTCACTTTGATAAGAATGATAGCTGAATAGAAAAGGAATGGTGCTCTCTTCCATAGAAACGGCTATAGTAGAAGATAAAGGCTATATGCAGTCATTTGCGCGAAGTGAAAAGCCTGAGAATAAGCGAACAAACCAGTCATGTGACTTTCTAGAGTTGCAACCTTGTTGGTAAAGACCCTTTTGATGAGTTTTGGGACATATTGATAGATCCGGTAGATTTCATTAGATCCGAGTCTTAATATACAGTGTGCATATCAAAGAACAATGAAGCTTGTATGTCTTTTACCTCTGTAGTAGATCAAATATTTCTTACATATCCAACAACAATCTCTACACCCACTCTATCAATAAATACATTATATAACTCTATAGTGGTTCTATATATCAAATGTAAAAACGGCCATACAGCCACAACGAACTGAAACGCCAATTGATCCTAAACGGTTATACCCATTTTGGATATGTAGTCATTGGCCTCGGCTCTCATCTGCGAAGCTGTGGACTCATTCCACTTTAATTCCTGCTTCATAACCTCTACGACACCGTCAACAGCACTTAATGCTTCTCTGGCATTCAAGAACGCCAATCTTGTTCTTCTGGCCAAGAAGTCGATTGGAGTTCTGGCGTATTCGTATTTGACAGAATACTTCAACTCAGCTACGGTAAAGGGCTCTTCAAAGCTCTGGTAGTCCAAATTGTTGAGCGCTGAGTTAGAGGTTTTGGATGGATGGAAGTCCTTGTTGCCAGCAAGAGTCACTGGTAACTTGTTGTAGTCACTTTGGCCGTAGTATTCCAAAACGAGAGAAGCTCTGGAGCCGTAGTTAGAAGCTAAATGTGTAGCCAACTTCAAAGGGATTCTGTACTCGTGCACCAATCTGGTTGCATAGTTTGGAGCGTAATCTTCTCCTCCGATCAAGACGATGTTGTTGGTTTGACAAGATTTGATATTGGAATCAAAATCGAACTCCTTGACCAACTTATCAACGGTTTCCTGAGCCATTTCTCTATAGGTGGTCCATTTACCCCCGGAGATGGTGATCAAGTCTGAATTGGTCTTCGTGATGATATGGGAACGAACAATGCCTTCAGTGGCTCCAGTAAGATCAGCACCCTTAGGAATGTTCTTAGGATCACGAACTAAGGGACGAATACCAGACCAAGCAGACAAAACATCTTCCCTAGCTACAGGGAATACCAAGTACTTTTGCAATTCCTTCAAGATTTCCTGGATGTCTTCTTCAGTAGGTACTGGGTTCTCAGGCACAGACTTCAAGGCACGGTCGGTAGTACCGGCCAAGATCTTTCCCTGCCATGGCAAGAAAAACATGACACGACCATCAGAAGTAGAAGGATCCAACAATCCAATATCCTTTGGACCGTAGAATTCAGGCAAAACAACATGGACTCCAGACGATGGAACCACCATTCTGGGAGGATTGGCGATTTTAGGAGGCAATCCTTCCGGTTCGTCGTCCATTTCCAAGATGGTATCAGCAAATGGGCCAGTAGCATTGACAACAGCTTTAGCATTAATAGTGTACACCTGATTTGTTTCCAAGTCCTTAGCTTTGACACCAATTAACTTACCATTCTTATCCTTCAACAATTGTTCGACGTTGAAGTAGTTCAACACAGTAGCACCGTTATCAATAGCAGTGATAGCCAACGTCGAGTTCATTCTGGCATCGTTGAACGTACCATCGTGGTAGACACAAGTAGCCTTCAAATTGGCGTTGTCGATCATGGGAGCAATGGCAGAAGCGTATTCCAGCGAAAAGACAGTAGAGTTTCTTAAGTTCTGGTAACCAGCAAACCAGTCATACATCTTACAGCCTACAAAGAAGTAAGGCACCTGCCACCACTTGTAGACGGGAATCATGATGGGCAAGACGGTAACCAAATGTGGAGCTGTTCTCAACATATTGGCTCTTTCGTTAAGAGCCTCGATGACCAAGTCCAACTGAGCCTTGGACAAGCCAAATATAGCCTTTTCTAAGTAACGGACACCTCCATGGGCCATCTTGGTTGATTTGGACGAAGTTCCTGAGGCGAAGTCGGTCTTCTCGAGCAAACACACATTCAAACCTCTGGTGGCAGCGTCCACAGCAGTTCCTGTTCCTACAGCACCACCTCCAATGACCAATACGTCAAACGTTTTGGTGTTCTTGAGGTTGTCAATGAGCTGGGAACGAGAAGGAGGAGGAGGCAATTCCTTGACGAGTGGTTTATACGATATGTCGTTCAGCGGATTGGGAGCTTTAATGAAATCGAGGTAAATGACAGTACCTCCGACTGCTGCACCGGTTGCGATGGTGGCTTTACCCAAGGCAGACCTGGCAAAAGACTTGATGAAAGACATTAGTTGAAGAGTTATAATTAGGAAATGTCAGAAAGATCGAAGTCGATATGGAAGAATAATAACAGTATATGAAAGATCTTTAAAGGAAAATCAGTGAAATGAAAATCAGTGAAATGAAAATCGGTGGACGTTGACTAATCAATGCCGTGAGTTGAAGATTAAGCCACGAAAAGCACGATCAGATAAAAGACAGCAGTGCCAGAGTGTTGGTGGGGTCGAAGAATTCAACTGGATTGGGTTAGACTCTCGGAATCGAACAGTTTCCTAACTATGCCAGACTTTATTAAGATTTTTAGTGCCTACGTTAATAATAGAAACATGCAACGAACTGACCCGAAAAAAGTACAAATGCGCTTGACCAGCTGTGGTGGAGTAGGCGGCAGCGACGTGGAACGGGCGGTGAAACAATGATATGGAAAACCAAAAGGAAGAATAAATATGCTCAGCTGATCAAATTCAAATGTGAAAGCCAAAATCTGTAACTCACAATCTGTGCTTATATTATCAACCCTCGGTAAGATGAGATGGACTTGGATGCGTGGGTGCGCAAAAGTGCAACACAAAATTGTTCAACGGCTTAGTTTTTCTCAAGGGAATCCTCCGAAGAAGTGCCGATAGTAGTGGGGGAGGGGGAGACAGGCGGGTTGTCTTTTGTGGTTATGGTGGGGGTGGACTGTTAACAATGAGTCACTTGAGCGTTTCCAAGTGCCACGGAGTCACTTGAGTCAATATCTGTAGCTGAGATTTGCCAAATACAAATGCCAGTATCGCCAGGAAGTAAGACAATCAATTCTTCCAGCTGAATTCACCAGTAGTGATAGGCTGCCCAGGGTAAACGAGTGAAAAAGTTGCTGTAGCAAGTCGGTATTGCTGCGTACTCGGATACTCAATGGAGCTAATGTTACCGCGCGGAAGTGTGTTCTAGCGGCGAGTTGCTGGGGAGACTACAATAGAAAGGTAACCTGAACGGATGTTGGGGAACCAGAGACTTGTTAGAATTCTTTTCTACAAACTACTTCATATATAACGGCTTCCTTAAGTAATTTATAATTCTGCCACTGCTGAAAATTTTGACACTACAGCGATCAACATGCTACCCAAGGAGAAAAGGAAGTTTTTTTCCAATTATTATTAAGACACTATCTGTAGCACAAAAGAAGCATTCTGGAACGGATTATCGGGCTATCACTGGGATATGGGGTTTTCTGTCAAGCATCAGACCATTGCAACCCACAATGCTGTTCCATACTGGAATTGCAGCTTCTATATCCGTAGAACTCTAAACTCAACTGAATAAAGTTGATATCAACAAAATTAACCATTATTTCAAAGACGCACTCGAGTTTGGGTGCAACATTTTTCAATTTCAATACAAGAAAAATCCAACCAAAACGATCAGCGTCTTTTCTCTCATATTTGCTGATTCATAGTGCAGATCAAGCCCGCCATTGACTGTATTGGTAGCAGAAAGTCCTTTTCTCGACTTGTTTCCACCCTTACATCCGTCCGCTGAGTTTCATTTCATACCTACATGCCACCTTCTCTATTGGCTGATTTGTCGAGATATTCAACAAGAAAAATCATGATGGAAGACCAAGTAGTGCACGGTCTCAAGCCCCATGTGCTTTCTTTCATGAGTCCGGCTGGTTTTTTTGCCTGCCTGCTTTATGTATTTGTATGTATCTATCTATATGTTCCTCTCTTCTTTGCGTATTCTCACAGAGTGCAACGCTGGCTCTACCATCTGGTCTTCGAGCTCAAATACTCGAAAGTCGACGCATCCAGTCTGCTCTGGTAGAACTCGTCACACCCGCTTTCTTCCGAGTGAATTAGTCTCGTCGTCAGCCACCCAAGGGTCTTGTTATTGTTCTGGACACTATCTTGTGAATGGTAAATCTGTTAGGATAAGCCGAGGTGTCGTGCCAATATTGAACCGCGGTTAATCGACCAAAATTGCTTAGTGCACACTTCCGGGAAAAGGCTGGAGCGGTACCTTTATTATGAGCGCTAGTGGCTTGGAGTCATATCGCTTATCTATGTAGGTGAGTCTTAGCCGAATTTACCAGTAGGGATTCGTTTTGCATCGGCGGTCGCTGTGGATAAAAAGAATATAAAGGCCGATTCCTCTCTAATTTACTTTATCAGATTTATCTTTTAGATACCAGCACTATCTTTTAATACCGAGCTATCGCTTTCTGTCTTTCAGATTTATTTTGCAATTTGATTTATCTCTGTTGTATGCGGTTATCACCATCTTTATCTCTTAAAATTCACCACATATGCCCAGAGTTTGCTATCAAACGTGGGGGACCCAAAGCGCATAAATTCCTCTTTATCTTGAGGACGGAACTTGACTCCTGAACCGCTCCCGAACTTTTGTAATGTGGAGGGACAATTTGATTGACGGTATTGCTTACCCTGTAAAGCAATAGTTGCCAATTTGGCATATTTTCGCGCCATTCTGTGGTGGAGATATATGAAAAGATAAGAACCACAGTCCCTGGAGAGAACTCGGGCGAGACTTGCAATATTAGCTCCAAACCATATAAAAGCGATCTTGTAGTTCGTACATTTTTGTAAGTTGTAGATATCTGTAGAAAAATCTATACGACTATGTCAGACAAAGAAAAGAATACAGTGGTGACAGAATTGCACTCATTGGTAGAATTGAGCCACGACGAACATGATGTGAAGGCTGCAACAACCCATCGCAGTACCATTAGACACGAAATTACTTCTGAGAAGGAATTGGACGACGCTTACCTTTATACTACTGTTCATGAGCATGTCGAGCTTGACGAAGCAACAGACAGAAAGTTGTTGCGTAAAATCGATTTCTTCCTTATGCCAGTATTATGTACTCTTTACTGTTTCCAGTTCATGGACAAGTTGACCAACTCCTATGCTTCTATTCTTGGTTTACGTACTGATTTACATATGGTAGGAGACATGTACTCGTGGACCGGGTCTGCCTTCTATCTTGGGTACCTTGTGTTTGAGTTTCCTGCTGTGGCACTTTTGCAGAGATTCCCCGTTGCTAAAACTGTTGGAATATTCATTATCTTGTGGGGTGTCGTCTTATGTCTTCATTCTATTGCAAATTATGCTGGGTTCATTGTCCTTAGAACAATTCTTGGAATGCTCGAAAGTTCTGTGACCCCAGGGTTGGTGATTATTACCTCTCAATATTACCGTGGGGCAAGTCACCGTATCCGTGGACAAGAAGATAAGAAGCAATTTTCAGACGAAGTATTCCTCAGAACTGCGTGGTGGTTTGCCAGTAATGGAATTGGCGCTATCATTGGGTCGGGAGCCATTGCTTTCAATATTTTCAATAATGCTGGCAATTATTCATTGAAAGCATGGAAGTTGATCTTTATTGTAACAGGGGTTTGCACGATTTTTATTGGAGTCATTTTCTTTATCCACATTCCAGATAATCCCACTAAGGCCTGGTTTCTTTCAGAAAGAGAAAAGATTTTGGTGGTTGAGAGAATCAGAGTAAACCAACAGGGTTTTGGTAACAAGAAGTTCAAGTTGTATCAATTCAAGGAAGCTCTTCTTGACCATAGAACATGGCTATTCTTCTTTACTGCTCTCTTCAGTAATATCCCCAATGGTGGCTTGACCAACTTTGCTTCCATATTGTTGTCAGAGGACATGGGATTCTCTACGGGAAAAGCATTATTGATGCAAATGCCAGGTGGAGCAGTGGAAATAGCCGGTTGTGTCCTTTTGGCATACTGTTCCAATTTTTTGAAATCCAGGATGTTTTGGGCTGTTTTAGGTAGTGGAATTGCAACAATTGCCATGTTTTTATTGGCATTTTCCAATGATGATACCACTAAATATGCCGGCTATACAACCACCCTTATTGCTCCTATCGGGTTAATTTCCTTGTTGTCCAATATTTCCAGTAACGTCACTGGCCATACCAAGAAGGTGACAGTTAATGCAATTTTGTTAATTGGATACTGTGTCGGAAACCTCATAGGTCCTCAAACATTTTTGGCTACTGAAGCTCCAAATTTCAGGACCGCAAAGATCTGTATAGCTGTGTTTGCAATGCTTTCATTCATTTGCTTCAACCTTATTTGGATCTCATACTATCTTCTGAACAAGAAAAAGGATAGAGAGTATGAGGAGGCCGGTGGCGAATTTGATTTGGGAGAGAACTATGAGTTCACAGATTTGACAGACAAGGAGAACCCCCTCTTTAGATACAAATTGTAGATTTCTGAGACAGTGTAAATGGGTGCAAAACATCTTTTAGTAGTGAATGTACGAGCCAAATTCCTGTATATAAACACTCCGTCTTTTCCAATTTATCGTTAACTGAAGGACTACGTCACTTTGATTTCTCACATGTTGAGTCAAACGACTGTTGCGAAAGGATAGGAAAGAGACCGTAATTGTTAGAAAACCAGGACATCCACGAGCTTAAAGTGTCGAAAAATTCAACTAGTGTAGGTATAGAAGTTTTGTTTGAAACTCTGACCTCTTTTTGCCTAGAACGATTCATTTCCGGAGGTATTCTGGAGATATCAGGATCACAGATCACGATTAGAGGGAGTTCCAGTTTCTCGAGATTTTCAAAAGTTGGTGAATTGGAAAGTTTTCAATAACGTCATAGTCCTATAGAACAGCGTAATTGTGTTCCTTCCCAAGTTTCCTATCAATTGAAAGAATCCTGGTTTGATACTATTACTTATTCCTCAGTAATTACTCAGCGTTCTTACGAAGAATTCAATCTTATCTTATACCTCGTTAATTCGCTTTTCGTTAATCCATTTTCGTTTGTCTATAGTTTCGTCTCAAAGTTCATATTTTATTACATTTTGATTCTTATATTGAAATGTCAGAATTATCCTCCGAACATCAAGAGCTTGTCGATCAATTTAAAGCTATAGCGGGCTTGGAAGATTCAGAGAACGACAATAAAGTCTTCCAATTGTTGACCATCAATGATTTCAATCTCAACAACGCCATCTCGTTCTACTTTGACTCGGGGTTTGAATCGATAGAGCAGAGTAGGGCGAGAGCTGCGAATAGTGGTAGCGACATAAGTTCATCTCCTCCATTTACTCTGGCTGTAGATGTCCATGATGAACAGCAACTGGAATTGCATAGTAGAAGGGAACGTCGTCAGAGCCAAGACAATGTCGTCAATCTTCAGCATCAACTCTTTGTGGATAACTTCATTCCACGTTTGCCCAAGGCTCCCAGAATAGCCAATGGCTGGCAGTTGGACGTCGGAATTCACACCTCTATTATTGAAGAGAGAGAAAGAGAAAAGTTGAAACTTCAGGCAACTGAAAGCTCATCGATTTCATCTGCCACAACGGAAGTTCAATCAAGAGAAGAAATTTCGGATAAGGAAAAGTACAATCAAGAAAAGCTGTCATCTCCTCTTGGAGCCCTCTGGATCATTCTCTTGCTTGTTCCCAAAACGTTACTTCAATTGCTCGTGTCAGCATTCAAGCATCTTTTTGGATTTACATCTACGACCTCATTAAAGGGATTTCGTGATTCCGGCAGAGTACCCAAATCGTTCAACTACGAGCACTTCAAACCTGACTTCAATTTTGCTTCGTGGTTGACATCTGAATTACTCAAACCCAGCTCAAGCGAATTTGAAGACGACGATAGTTCCACCCAGTTCGAAAGCAAAACGCTTGTTGATGGAAACGAACATCAAGAACAGATTATCTTGGATAACTTCAACATTCACACCACCAATTTCAATGAAGTACACGAGTCTGCCCAAAAGAAATTTACGTGGGTCTATGTGATATTAATTAACGATACAGAGGAAGCTAAGCTGTTTCTCTTTTCAATGCTTAAAAGTCCATTTTTCAACAAACTATTCAACAAAGAAAACGGAATGTTCAAGGAGACTCTTATATACATTAATAACGTCGATGAGAATCCCGAGTCTCTCGAGTTGGCACACACTTACAAGGTCAAGAGAATTCCGTATGTGATGTTGGTTGGAAATATCTCTGCCAGTCCCCAGGTATTGTCGTCGATGTCGATCTTATTTAAGTCGAATTTGGCACAGCCCTTTTTGAGAACCCCAGAGGAGTGTGAATCCACATCCAAAAAGGTCCTCAAGAATACAGGAAAATTATTAGAAAAGTATGACCCACAATTGATCAGCTCCAGATTCGACCAGCAAGAAATCGAGTTTGCCAGATTGATCAAACAACAACAGGATGACGCATATTTGCAGTCTTTGGAACTTGACAAGCAAAAGAAACTCCAGAAAGAAAAAGAGGCCCAAACTAAGTTGGATGAGCAGAATACGTTAGCATTACAAAAATACTTCTTGTTGTTTTTATTCTCCAGCGATTACAGAGCGGAGATCACCGGCGGAGCTGACAGAAGTCGTATCGCCATCAAGTTGCCAGATGGTAGAAGAATCGTTGAAGCATTCAACAAATCCATTTCTGTATCGGAACTCTATCTTTATATCGAAGTGAAGTTGTTCATTGACAAGTTGATAGACGAGGATGGAGAATTAAACAATGAAGATGATTTAAAAGACAGCATCCACACAATCATGGAAGATCTTGTTGCAGCCAATCCAATTTTGTCAGGAGAGACGATTGATTCGTTTTCGAGAGAAATGTACTTCGAAAAGTATTCGTTTAAGTTCGAAGTGATCCAGCCGTATCCCAAGAAGGTTGTTACGGTTGGAGATGAAGCTATCGAAAAGGTTCCTGAGTTGAAGTCTGGAGCCAACTTGTTGGTAGAGTACAACGAAGAAGAGGACTCTGAGGAGGAGTAAAAGTATATAGCTCAGATATAAAATATACCCTTTGTGCTATGGACAGATATTATGGCCGAATGCAGAGACATCTATGTAGTCTATGGTGATATTCTCTCCGATTCTATGCAAACAAAGTTGAAGATATATTTATAGCAGGTTGGGGCTCGTATATATGTACACCTGCATATACACTTTTCTCTCAATCGAAGCCTGCAAAGGAAGATGCAAGTAGAAGGGGGCGGCTAAATGTGCATGTCCAGTGATCGCGAGGCTGGTTTCTCACGTGACCCAAATCGTCAGATTGGCATGTTTCTTGGCAGACTGAAAAGGCAAAGAAATGGTGATGGAGGTGAAAGTGGACAACAGACGCTCTTTTTTTCTGGGATTTGAAGGGAAGATCAGATCTGACGAATTATTGTGAAACTTGAGCTCAAAACACAAGTTCATTTCATTCCGAGAAAGGCTCTAAAGAGAATAGGCCCAAATTCGTGATCCAAAGAGATACTATCTACAGAATAGCGAGATACAACAGAGAGATTAGATATATCAGTGGTAAAACATAGGAACATACCAGTAATATTTGCTATAGAAAAGTGTCATATAAGGATAGGAAATTTATTGCAAAGCCATAATCATCTTTCCCAGAGAAATTATACTGAAGAGTTCCATTATCGGGTGCCATTACTGAAGCTAGTCAATTCGCTAGAGATAGATTATTAGCATATTAGTGGTAATCGGCTTAAGTAACACGCCTAGTTCTAGAATTACGTCGCGGTTCCACAGTTACCACGATTTTATTTACGAACCCAAGCCCCTTCTACGAGGCATTCCAGGCGTTCCTGCATTCTGCTCCCCACGAACAGTGACAGTACCAATTCCGCAAGAACCAAAGTACTAAATAGAGATGATGTCACGGCAATCTCGTTTGGAAGCCGAGAAGCTTCAAATCATCCAGAAGTCGATGTCGAACCGAGGAAGATCGCTTTCACCCACGGCTCACGGAGCCGGCGGCAATACTATCAACAATGTCAATTCGCGTTCTTCGTCTACACTGAACGAGGAGTTTTCGAAGGACTTGAAATGGTCCATTACGAACCACGATCCGCTGGAACGGATTACCGTTACACATGATGATGGAACTGTAGAGCAGCCAAATAACGACTTGTGGGCCAACGAGGTTTCGGACGAAGAACATATCTCCGACGACGACACTAACGAGAAGTTCCAGTACGATGACACTGGAAATATTCTCCCTAATTATGCTTGTCACGACGATAAGATAAACGAGATTTCGTCGATTTTGGAGAACTCCAATTTGGACGATCAGTCGACGATCAAGAAGCTCGAAGAGTTGACAGCTAATGAAAGAGCCTTTGCCAATGCCAAGAACATAGGAAGTCTTATCGATAAGGAAGCACTCAATAAGCTAGCCAATGAAAAACAGAAATTGACTGGCAACGAAATGTTGGACTTGAACCGGTCAGATCAGGATGCTTTGGAAAGAAAACAGAAGCTTGAGAATTACCAGGCTTACAGAAAGAAGATTATCGACCACGAGAATGGTAAGGATGGCACTGCGAAGGACAGTGCTACTACTTCCACACTTCTGCCGGTAAAGCTGCCAGAGGGTGAAGCGGTAGCTGAAAATGACGAAGACTTTATGATTCCCTATACTTCAGCTGTAGAAGACAAATTGGATAGTGAGTTTGCCTCCCAATTGAACGAAACCATCAAGGAAGGCGAGATTGACTCCAACAAGAGCCAGTCCAGAGTGATCCAGACCATCACGAGAGGAAACTTCTTCCAATTAGTCAATCCCAAGGTCAAGCCGAAGATGTTTTTGGTGTGTATGGACTTCTCGCCAGAGTCGATTTTCGCATTGGAGTGGTGTCTTGGTACAGTTTTGGTAGATGGCTCAGTGTTGTTTATAGTGTACGTCATTGAAGAGAACGATAACAACCACAACTTGAAGGGCAATACTAGCAACGAAAATACCCGTGAACAGTACCGGTTGAATATGTTAAACAAGGCCAAACAACAGGTGTTGAACTTGTTGAAGTTGACCAAATTGCAAATCCATATCGTCATCGAAATCATCCACCACCCTATTCCCAGACACTTGATCTTGGAGTTCATCGACAATTTACAGCCTACATTGGTGGTAGTGGGCTCCAAGGGCCAGAGTGCCATCAAGGGTGTTCTTTTGGGGTCGCTTTCCAACTACTTGGTCACCAAGTCGTCTGTTCCGGTGATGGTGGTGCGTGAGAAGTTGAAGAAGATCAACAGATTCAAGTCTGGTTCTTCCGTCTTTACCAACAACATTAAGCCGTTGACATTGTCGGAAGCCAGAATTGACTGAACTATGTTATGTCAGAAATTTCAGTTCTTCTACTACATTTACATTACTTTAGGTTACGTTACTTCATTCCTTAGTTAGACAGTTCTATCGAAGTATTATTTGTGTTACATAAGACCTTTCCTGTAAGTAAACCCTGTATTCCCATTATCATAAACCGCGTAGAGATGTACTAAAGAAATCATCAAATACAACTTCTTCAATGCTCAATAGTACAACATCTTCTTTACTGCTTGTCCGCTGCTTCAACTATTCTCAAAAGTACAACTCTGTAAATCCTTTGGCTGTGAACTTTCTTCCACAGTCCCCAGCTCCACACTTAGTAGGAGAAGAAAGTTGAGGATTATCAATTGTGAAACCAGAAGGAGTCGCTTTTGTTCTTCGGGCTCTGTTTCCGATATTCTTCACACATCGTCCACAAAACGTATGCCCACACTTGGCGATAAAGATTCGTTTCGAGAGTTCCTTATCAACCTTGGAACACTGCTTCACACAAAACCACGGTGCTTGCACCCGGTATTGTTTGGCTAACTTCTCGAAATGAAGATCGTACCGGTGATCTGATTTGAAATCTTCAGGAATGCCTTCTCCTAAGATAATACCACATAAACTACAGCAGAGGTTTGACTCAGGCTTGATATCGTTTACATACCCAGCGAGTTCTTCCTTGGAGACTTTCTTCTTCTCCTGCAATGTCTTACGATTGTAGATATTTTCGTTAGCGAGTCTGGCATCAAGTGCGTTTTCGTTATCTCTCTCTATTCGCTGCATTATAGACTGTTCAGCCTCCTCCAAATCAAATCTACTTCCAGGGAAGTCATACTGAGTAATTCCTCTAAGCGAAAACGGCACAGTACGCAAAATATCCATAAACCCCACCTGCCCATCGGTTCGGCCTAACAGGACAAATCTGCTGGCCCTACCAATGCGATTACGGCTGTGTTCTGGATTAACGTAATACCCAAATGTGTGATGACCAGGATCTACTCGGCGAGGATGAACTGGACGAGGCAAGGCAGATCCAAACGTACCAATGGGAGTTTCTACCCACGTGAGCGCTTGAGCTGGAGATGCAAGTGGTATCACGTCTGTTATCTCGATATCATCATCTCTTCTACGATCAGAAAAAGCTACCTCACGGCGACTGCGTCTTCCTACTCTAGTAGCAGCAGAATTCCCGGAATTATTAGCAGAAATAGCAGAATTAGTAGAGTTTGTAGTAGAGCCCCAAGGATTCACCCTTAGTGGCAATGGATTAGGGTTTGAGCCCGTGATCTGTATTTCATCATCTTCGTCCTCATCGTCGTCTATACCAACCACTTCGTTTGGTTGAATACTCAGGCCACGAATATTCGTAAGCTGCACTTCTTCATCGGAATCATCTGAGCCTATCTCTATGACATCAGATGGCTCCGAGGATCCAACATCTCGAGACGCCGAACGACTAACTTTATGCGAAGCATCAGATTCATTCTGTCGCATAGCCTCCATGTTGATATTGTGATATATAATATGAATAATGAATATTGGACTGACTGTATTGAAGGATATCCCGATAGTGGATATCTTATGAAAATGATAATGACGTTAACAATGGAAATATGAAGGTATGAAATTGTTATTTCACTCGATTTGTTTCAATTTGACTCTGTATTTTTCATGAAATCGCTGTGAATTTCCTAGTTTCACAGCAAGAGCGGATGAAGATGACTACCTAGTATAGATTGTTCTATGATGAGAAACAATATTTGAAAATTTCACAGAAAAAGTCTTGACGTCGCTAAACTCTAGTTTTGTCTTTAATTCTAGCGTCTTGTAAATACGGTGGCAACAAATATGCCAAAAACGTCTGTATGGTGTAAAACCTAGGTGATGGCTTTCTCAGCTAATCGTTAAATATTGGGATGATCTTTGCCAGGAGGGTGTGATTATTTCCGCTTCCAGATGTTTTTTTTAGTCGTTGATAGCTCTGAAATCGGCCAAACTACCTAAAGAGCACAGAGATGAGCTCCAATACACACAGAAATATATAAAAAAAAGTTGCTATCAGCAAATATGTCTGAAACAATATGTATATATGTTCAGAAGTGCTCATTTTTCTGATGATTGGGGCTAACTGTATCACGTGAGATGGTTTACCAATTAGGTAAATGCGACTAAAAAGCTGTTTGAGGCATCTCGGCCGAACACTGAAGAATCAAGGATTACTCAATTCTCCTTCTATTCCTAAACAGACAACCACCATATGAAACGGAAATTAATAGTTTCAAAAGAGAGTAGAGTTGGACTTACTAAGAATTCCCATGATCTGCTGTTCAGTAGGTTCATCGCTAATAGAGCTTCGTTTTCAGCGACAGCTGCTGGCACGCTACAACTAGATCAAGAATCTATACATCACAAAAGTACAACTAGCCTCCATATAAGATATTTATAAATACATAAGGTCTTTCATTTCTATGATCTACTCAGTAGAGAATAACTACCCAATTCTTGCCTCCACTAATCTTCTTCGAAATTTATGTTGCAACCATATGTTATATGCAGGTATCAAATATAAATCCGATTTTAGATAACAAATACCATGCTTTGCAAAGCAAAATAAAAAGCACTGTGGTCCGGCAACTTTTCCAAATAAACCAGTCCAGCAGATCGATAATGGTAAGATATGGATTCCACGTCTTTCTATTTGACCTTTGCTGCTTGTGTATAATCATACTATAGCAAGAGAATTTGTTGCATTCTATAAATTGAATAGGCTGCGAAATGGAACGCAGTAATTCATTTGAAAGCTTATCATAATATAACAGCCAACGGAATGTGTTCTACAATCTTCTTAATCAGTTCTTTATTGGATATATTATACAGAATTCTTTCAGAATCACGAAAGACAATAGAGGATGCTAAAGAGCTAGGAGAATGCAAGACATGTGAATAGAAGCTGGTTACTTCTTCAAGCCTGATCTGATGTACTTACCAACAACGATACAATGGTCTCTTTCATAAGGTTCCAAGGTCAATTGTTCCAAAGGCTTGATTCTTTCTTCTCTCAATTTCTGCACTTCTCTGGCAAATACGGTTTCAGCATCAACAGTAGAGTCAATACAGTTGGCCTTGATGGAGATGACAACAATACCACCGTCCTTCAAGAACAAGTGCGAGTTCAATGCAATGATACGGGCTTGATCTGGTTGGGCGACATCGGCGAAAACACAGTCAACCATACCGACCAACATTCTGTACTTCTGTGGGTGACGAGCATCGTCAATGATAGGGATGACGTTAGGTCTCTTCTTGGCCATACCGATCAATTCTCTACCAGGTCTGTGGGAGAACTCAACAGCGTAGACCATACCTTCTGGACCAACAACATCGGAAACGTGAGAGACGGAGGTACCGGAAGCAGCACCTAAGTACAAAACCTTCTTGCCTGGAGCAACACCTAACTCGTCAATACCACCCATGATACCGGCAGCCAACTTAGATCTGAAAGGGTTCCACACACGGTACTCGATTTTAGTGGCTGGAGCACCTTCTTCTTTGGCTGGTTCTTCTACCGAAATTCTCTTTTCTCCGTAGACAGATTCACCAGGAGCAATGTTTCTGGTGACTAACAAATCTTCCTTACCTCTGGCAATGAAAACACCAGCATGTCTGTGTGGCTCGATAACTACCTTGGCACCACCTCTGGCACCACCTCTGGCACCACCTCTACCACCACGAGCACCGCCTCTGGCACCACCTCTAGCACCACCTCTGGCACCACCTCTGGCTCCGCCAAATCCACCTCTGGCACCACCTCTGCCACCGCCGAATCCACCTCTGGCACCACCTCTGCCACCGCCGAATCCACCACGGGATCCACCACGGGATCCACCGAATCCACCTCTGGATCCACCTCTACCTCTTGGAGCGAAAGACATATCTGTTTTAGTTAATTGTTAGTCTTCTGGTTGATTTCCAAAATGAATAGAGAAGGGTAAAATGGTTAAACGAAAAATTTTCATAGATTTTTTTGTAGGAGAGCAGCGCCGGGTAACCGATGGATTACGTAAGTATTTGGAGATATGTGAGTAACTCTTATATAATCATGCGTATTGTAATTTTGCAGCTATCTCACACTTTGGAGACAGATAAGAAGATACCAAGATCATTTCAAGTAGTTGAAAATGGTATACGTGTATTAACGCAATAGGGAATAATGTAATTGTCTATTTATTTTCAAGAAATTTTGTATTTTAGTGTGACTTCAATGGACATACATGTGTTCAGATATGCGATTCAAACAAAACCATTCAGTTACGAAGATCTACACCTCAGAATTTCAAGAAAAAAGTAGATAAGCATATTGTTCGAAGCCATAACTCATGGATTGTGCAATATGAAGCCCGTTCATTTTCTGTGAACATAGTTACTTAAAGATATAATCCAAATCCATGGCCATGTCACGATGCCCATCATGCGGCTCACGTTTTATCACGTGACAATATATAGTATTTCTACCTTAGCAAGCTGTGATAGCTTCCAAGATATGGTAAAGACTTGGGTTTGGAATACATGATATTGACAGATGGTGAAGTACCTTGGTAGCTTGAATTAAATGCTCATACTGAGTATATATTTGTGGGAATCAAGCAAATAATGGCTGCGAAAATAATGGCATACCGAGAAATTATGCAACCACTTCCCATTTAGTATACCTTACGAATTTATGAATGTTATTGTCTCAGGTCTAAAATTAGCCTCAACCCTCTCGTGCGAAATAGGTATAGGTAGTGTGATTTCCTACGATTACCAGTATTTTCATCTCAGTACAAGATATGCAATAAACTAAATTGAATTTTCAAGAATTTGCATACAAAGTCTTTATAAGTTCTACAGAATCACAACTATTTAAAGGTAACCACACTGGGAATTTCTCTCCGTCCCACAATTCCTTCGGATACTTAACATGGTATGCCGAAGCAAAAGCTTCTCAGCTTCGTCTTGCCTAGATATATAGAATTGCACAATAGACACTAATGATACTTCTATACAAAGCTACTACAGCCATTATTCCACAATGTTCATTAAACACCGATCTGTAGAAACATGCATAGAATCTCCAACGGCTTTGAGGTATTGTGACTAAATCATTGCCGTCCAGTAACTGCCATTTGTGGCAGGTGCCGTCTCTAGCTAAGGCATCAAACGGCCGTTTGGCTGGGTGCCCCACAGAAGGATCACGTGACTGAAACAGTAATTTCCATTCTCAGTCGGGTAAGGTCTTTCTAAAACCGTTGTCAGTTGAATCTTTTTATGCCAACTTTGAAGCTCTGTGCACAGCTAAGTTTTGATTCTATTTCTTGTCGAAAGAAACACATAAGCATTTTTTTGTTGAACAGGTTCTTTGATTTGTCTATAAGTATCTTAACTAAAGAATATAGTAATAGCAAAGGCTAGTTAAGAGACAGTACCATATTCATAACCATATTGGTAACATTATTCACAACCCTCATCATATCATAACATATACTATTTGTATTATGGGATTATCTATCATTCATATAGTTGTGGCAGGAACTCTCATAACAGGGGCTGCGAATTCGCTCTTTACCAAGTACCAGGACAATGTTTGTGTTCACCATTGTAACAACCCGGATATTAGCAAACACCAGCATTTTGAACAACCGGGAATTCAGACCTTTCAGATGTTTGCTGGTGAGTTTGCAATGATTATTGCCTTTCTCTGGATGATAAGGTCCAGAAAGAAAAACGGCTATGTTGCTCTTGAAGGTCCTGAAGGTTCGCAATCAAAGATATCCTTAACTCAGAATTACCGTTTGGCGATTCCAGCTGTTTGTGATTTATGCTGCACCACTTTGTTGAACGTAGGCTTGATATACGTGCCCGTTTCTATCTACCAGATGATGAGAGGGTCCGTTGTCTTGTTTGTAGCCATAATGTCTGTGTTGTTCTTGAAGAGAAGGATCACCAGATTGGAGTGGATTTCGTTGGTGTTTGTAACGATTGGAGTATTCTTAGTAGGCATGAGTGGCTCGTCCAAAGCTCATGCTCCGGTAGACGACTCTGGTGCTGCTCCTGCTTCTGTTGACAATTCAGCAATGGTAGTGTTTGGTATCATCTTGATCGTATGTGCTACTTTACTTCAGGCTGTGCAATTCGTGGTGGAAGAACATATACTTGAAAAGCATCCAGTGCTTCCTTTGCAAATCGTATACACCGAGGGCTTCTATGGTAGTGTAATTCTTGTTTCGTCCATGGTAGTCCTTTACTTTATTGTGGGTGCTCTTACTCCTTCTTCCCAGTTTAAGGAGTCTCCTTTCAACCTAGTGGAAGCTGTTTCGCAGGTAGCTCATTCGAAGCAGATCTTTCTTTCTTCGATTTGTATCATGATCTCCATTGCTTTGTTCAACTTCTGCGGTATTACTATTACTCACCAGATCTCGGCCACTGCCAGATCCACCATTGATACCTGTAGAACCTTGATCGTATGGACTTTGGCTATCATCATGGGCTGGGAAAGCTTTCACCTCTTGCAATGTTTAGGATTCGCATTGATGGTGTTTGGCACTTTGTGTTTCAACGGCGTTTTGCAGCCGGAAACCTGGTCCTTCATTCCGCAAGCTCTTAAGTCCGACGTCCACCCTGGCGAAAGACTCATCGACGTAATCGACGAACTCGACGAACCCATTGAAAGATTGTAGTGGAAGTAGTAGCTGGTTGGGTCAGAGTTAGATCATGTGATAAAATGGCACGTGAACAAATTGTGAAATTATCGCGATTCTCAGTCAAAACCACCAGAACAAAAGTGTAGTTTGCCACTTATGGAACTTCTACTCAATAGATAGTATAGTCAGACCCTAAGTCATAGTCTAATATAGCACAATGGTATGTATGCGGAGTAAATCGAGGTCGAACAATTCGTCACTTTTTTCAAGGAAGTCAATCGAAGAATTGACAGGTATTTGATTAAATAACTGTATCTCTTTTGAAGGTATACTAACATTCGATAGTCTTTAAGAATCGTACCAGAAAACAACAAAGCTTCATCCATAAGTAGCACAGCATACGGGGAAACCGCAGAACATGCTCCCGGTTTACAGGATATCTTGAGAACACAAGAAGGGCCTTTGAATTTGGCATCTAAGTTGAATAACCGTCATCCTTTAGAAGGCAGAATAGCCAACTGGGAACAGACACAACAGGACACACGACTCGAGACCTACAGAAGGGTGTTTGGAGCTGGTGAGCCAATCAAGAGAACTATGGAGTTGGAGCTTGTAGAGGCCAGTGACTTCAAGCCCAGTGTGTTGGGAGGATCAGATAGTTTACATAGAGATGTTCTTTTGAACAAGGATGCTTCTGTGGATTGGGAGGATGTTTACAAGGGAGGCTTTGAGAGTGGCAATAATGTGAAGGACTTCCATTCTGAGATGGAGAAGAAGATGGGCCTCTAGATTAAAGATGTAGACGAAGAATAAAACGTTACAAATCAAGGATGATTGCGTAGTGTAGCTTGTGTAGGTAGTGTGATATGATTGTTACAGAATTGATTGTAAGACAAATCTCGTGTTCCACTATAGACTATATGTACTATATTATTTGAATACTATGTTCCTCTAACATATACCTCACAAAACACACACAAAGTACTGTTAGGATGTCGAATCAATAGTTTCGTACGCTGAAGTTGTTACAGTATATTCTTCTCTGGTACTGTATGGATTCTCTCTGTAAAGAGGGTGCAAAATGTACCTCTAATACAGAGATTTACACAGCTGAAGAAGCACTATTTGTATAAAACATTCACAAACTTTCTTATCTTTATCGTGCTCCACTTCCGAACAACTTCATCTCTTCGAAAATCCTTCTTCTCCAAATTCTCTAAAGCACCACTTTCCCGCAACATCTCTATTCATCCTCTTCCCATACTATTCTCCCCACGTCTTCAGCGCGCACTAGAAAAAATTTTCCACACTATTTCTACTAGTTAAAATCTACGTGTAGCAAATCTTCTTTTTCACTCCATTACCAATTGCCAAAAGCTCCCAGGTAAAACCGCCAACTCAGATCCAACTTCTCGCCACCATGATCTCCAGGACACAACGCAAATCGCAGCTCGAATTCACAAACGGAAACTCCGTTTCCGGCTCCACGGTAGAACTGACCGATTTCTCGCTCTCTTCGCTTCCTACTTCGACCTCAATTCCACCCACGCCAAACTCTGGCCAAGTCCCTTACACCATTCCACCCAACAGAGGCAGCAAACGTTATTCTTTGAACGAGGTTTTTGACGTGTGGTACACCAACAAAGAGAACATCGTTAACCCTGCTATCGAACTTCCTGTACTTTCGCATGAATCATACAAGCTCCATAAACCTCGCCAAATCTACCATTTGGACCTTCAGCCTACGCTGGCTCCGTCGTTTGTGTCGTCTGATTCGGCCAACTCAGATTCAGTAGCCTCCAGCGCTTCCAACTCAGACTACCCTTTAACTTCCACTGTAGATTCCGCTTCAGTAGCAGCTGGAAATCCATCTGGAAATTCTGGTGCAAATTTGTCTGGAAATTTATCTAGTAGTGGGATTTCTAGCAATGGTATTTCCGCTGTTTCGGCTGAGAAGAGCATCTTGCCGTCTTTGACCTCAGGTGAAATTGACAATTCTACCTTCAACTCGACTTTGGCATCACTTTCTCTCAACGAGTCCCCTGGAACGTTTCAAGCTCAAGCTCAGACTCAAGCTCAGACTCAAACTCTGACACCTTCAGCTTCGTCTCATCCTCCTCCCGGAATGACTTCCACTCTTCAGAACATCAACGCTGTTCCTCTTCTTACGTCTGACAAGATCAACTGGTTCTATGTAGACCCACTTGGAACAGAGCAGGGTCCCTTCAATGGAGATACAATGCAAGAATGGTTGACCGGAGGCTACTTGCACTTGGACTTGAACATTCGTAGATTGGAAGAATCGTCCTACAGACCTCTCAAAGAACTCTGTGAAAAAGTCCAGAACTACATCCAACCATTCAAGGTACCTCTTCCAGACTTGACCGTTCGTTCTGCTCCAGTGGCCGAGACCAGACCGCTGTTCCCTCCATTTGGATCCCAGGGCCAGGTTCCTCAGTTTAGCTCTCTTGGGCAACAGCAGCAACAACAGTCGCAGTTCCATCCCTTGTTGTCAGGAGGCCCCAACCTTGGCAGAATCAACTCTGGACTTGGCCATAGTCAACAGCAGTCGGGATTGTTTGGCAACGATTTCATGTCCAACGATCCTTTTTCTGCCCAGGGGTTCCAAAACTCTCCAGGAGCTAACCAGTTCGGAATCGACTCTATCAACCGGAACCTCGGCTTCAACAGTGGCTTGCAGATCAACACCATGCCAGCCTTGTTGCAACTGCAGATTCAACAGCAGCAATCACAACCTGGTTTGTCGAGAAACAACAGTGGCTGGGGCAGTTTGGACCATTCCACCGGTTTGATGAGTAACAGTAACCCTGCAACGCCACTATCTGTTAACCCGGTGTTGCCTGGCCAGATCACCCAGCCAACCCCAATATCTCCATGGATTTCTGGTGGGATCCAGTCCCTGTCCAGAGTCAGCTCACCCTTTGTTGCATCTAGCACTATTAGCAACAATAACAGCAATAGCAACAATAACGTAAGCTCTGCAGAAGTGATCGACACTGTTGCTGCCGACGATGTTGTGGTTAACGATGACCATGTTTTGAGCAACATGCATTCTTCTGTAGTGAACGACTTCTTGGACGACGATCATTTCAAGCAAGAAGTCCCAGCCCCAGCTTTAGCTACTGAAAAGTCGGAAAAGACTGAAAATTCAGAGCCAGCTGTCAATGAACAGCAAGCAAAGGCAGGACCGGAACAAGAAGCTGAGCCGGAACAAGAACTTGAAGACGAAGAAATTGTTTCCGCTCCAGTGGTTGAAACCTTGAAGCCTTCGGTGCCTAACCAACAAGAGTTAGCTCCATGGGCCAGCAGCAAAAATCCAGAAGCTGAACAAAAGCCAGCCATGACTTTAAAGGAAATCCAGCAATTGGAAGCGGAAAGATTGGAAAAGCAAAAACAATTGCTTGCTCAACAAAGAGCCGAAGTCAACCGTGCTTGGGCACAGGCAGAGGAGAAGGCTGCTGCTGAACAAAAGGTGCCAGCACTTCCTCCAACTACCAGTTGGGGTGCTGTTCCTGTTCAAACTGTAGCCAAAAAGACATTAGCTGAAATCCAGAAAGAAGAAGCCGAAGCTGCAGCTGCCAGAGCCAAGGCTGCCAAGGCATCTGCTGCTGCGTCGGGTCTTCCAGTTCAAAAAGCTTCATTCGCCAGTGCTTTGACGGCATCATCTACTCCAAAGGACGATGGAGTGTGGCAGACTGTTGCTGTTAAGAAGCCAACAGTTAAGAAGCCAGTTGCTCCATCTATTACCAATGCTGCTTCTTCTAGTAGAGCCACCCCTCAAGTATTGAGATCGGTTTCAGCTACGAGGCCAGCTGTCTCTGGCAGCAACTCTCTTGCCTTGAGAGAGGATTTCTTGATTTGGGCAAGATCCAACATGACCAATTTGTACCCTACCGTTTCAAAAGATGATTTGTTAGATATGTTTATTACCTTGCCAGCTTCCAGCAGCGACTCTGGTGCCTTGATTGCTGAGACCATCTACGCTTCATCTGCTACTATGGATGGTAGAAGATTTGCCCAGGAATTCTTGAAGAGAAGACAAAAGGTAGACCAACAGATTGGCAAGGATGACGATGTTTCATGGTCGTCTGCAATCATCTCTTCTGCTGACAAGTTGACTACTGTTGATGAAGACGGCTGGAGCACCAACGTTAAGTCCAAGAAGAAGAAGAGAACTTGAACTGTGGAGTCATATTGGTTCTATACATACATACTATCAATTAGAAATTGAAACATTCTGCATTGGACGCACCGTAGTAAAATGATAATATATTTCACTGATAATACAATAAGTCAGTATTATAGTTCATAGAATTATTGTAAGAAAGTAATATGGCATGTATTAGGTGCGAAATAAAATGGCTGCGAGACGCAACATTAAATTTCATGTTCTGTTCTTTTCTTCGCAAGTGTTTGAAAACACAACAGGAATTTAACATGTTCTGCTTTTTTAGAAGTGCCTTACGCGTGTCTTTAGGCATTGTTGTTCTTTCAATTCTCCTAAAATACTTGAACGTGGATTTCAGTGGAAATTCGTTAAATGAACATGTTTCAATTTCATGGAACCATACCCCACAACAGATCGCTGATCTTACGGAAGAATTGATAGAAACAACAAAAGCATTCAATGATCACATCGCTTCTTTAAGTAGTAATTTAACTGTAGAGGGAGTCTTGCTTCCGTATATCGATTTTGAAAACGAGAGCCAGCTACTCATCAATCAATTGTTCTTCTACCAGTACGTTTCCAGTGATAAGGATATCAGGGATGCCTCTACTGCTGCCGAAGAACTCTTTCTGGAGAAGATGATTGAGCAGTCATTGAGAACTGATGTCTACGAGGTATTTAAAAAACTACAAGAAAAAGTAGATTCTGGAATGTTGTCTATTGCTAGCAAAGAACACCAATTGTTCTTGAGCAAAACCATGCTTGGGTTTAGAAAAAACGGATTACATTTACCAGAGGACCAGAGACAAGTGGTCAAGTCGTATCTCCTGAAATTGAAAGAGCTCTGTATACATTTTTCCAAGAATGCCAACGAAGAAAATGGGTACATTCTTTTCAGCAAAGAAGAGCTTGAAGGTGTCCCTAAACTGACGGTAGATTCATTCGAGCAAGTAGACAAGGATGGCGTTCAATTGTATAAGATGACATTCAAGTATCCAGACATTTTTCCCGTTCTGGGATTTGCTAATAATGAAACGACAAGAAAAACAGTATATCTAGGCAATGGTGACAAATGCAAGGCAAACAATGTAATATTGGAGGAAATAATAGCGTTGAGATATAAGCTCGCAAAGCTTCTTGGGTTCAACAGTTTTTCAGACTACGTTCTTGATGAGACTTTGGCTCAGAACGTAACTACTGCTGTATCATTTTTGACGGATTTGAGAAGAAAATTAACTCCATTGGCTCAAATAGAACTTGAGAAACTTTCTGAGTTCAAGGGTGCAGAAGTATTCAAGTGGGACTTCAAATACCTCGAGAACAAGATGTTATCGAAACAATACCAGGTCAACGAGACAGAAATAGCCGAATACTTCCCCATGGAATCAACCATAGAGAAGATGCTTGCTATTTATGAGAAGCTCTTTGATTTGGAGTTCCAACCGGTTCTAACCAATACCTCGGTCTGGCATGAGGATGTCAGACAGTATTTGGTGTTGATTGGTGAAGGTTCAAACAAAAAGTTTCTTGGTGTCATTTATTTTGATTTGCATCCAAGAGAGGGCAAGTATGGTCATGCTGCCAACTTTGGAATTGCTCCAGGGTACGCAAAGAGAGATGGAAAATCTCGTGCTTATCCGATCACTGCTTTAGTTTGCAACTTTAGCAAGAAAACGGAATCAAAGCCTTCTCTTCTTAAGCATTACGAAGTGAAGACTTTCTTCCATGAGTTAGGACATGGTATTCATGATCTTTTGGGCAGGACAGAGGTGGCTCGGTTCCATGGAACAAATGTACCACGGGACTTTGTAGAGACGCCTTCGCAGTCGTTTGAGTTCTGGACGTGGGAAAAGTCGATATTGAAGAACTTATCGTCTCATTATCTTACCAACGAGTCATTGAGTGATACGTTGATCGACAACCTAGTATCTACAAAGCATGTCAACGGAGCATTGCATGCTTTAAGACAGTTGCATTTCGGACTCTTTGATCTTGCTGTTCATCAACTTGAAGACGATGAGAGCCTCGAGCTATTGAATATCAGCCGGTTATGGAACAACTTGAGCAATGAAGTTTCTTTGATTTCACTGGGTAATTACACAGTTGATTCGTACGGGTCTTTTGGACATATTGCCGGAGGTTACGAATCAGGATACTACAGCTACTTCTTCAGCGAAGTGTTTGGTGATGATATTTATTACACATTGTTCAAAGACGATCCCATGAGTGTAGAAAATGGAAGAAAGTATAGAGATATCGTTTTATCTAAGGGAAATTCAGAGGATATAATGGACAACTTGAAGTTGTTGCTAGGAAGAGAACCTACCTCAGATGCTTTCTTAAAGGAATATGGATTGGACAAGTGATACGTAAATTAAAATACTAAACTAAAAATATCAATAGACGGAAAAACAAGAAATGAAATGTAGAGTATATCTCTACAATGCAAGGGATGCAATATCAGGAATGGTTTTGAAAACCTTTTCCTGATCATTGTAGTCGATGTTATTGAGAATATCAGACACTGTTTCGACATTCTCTTGAGGAATCATGATGATTCCAGACCGCGCCATTGAGAAGTAGTTCATTTCGAACAAAGTGTTGTTATACTTCTTTATACCGTTTATCAATTTACTGGCTACGCCAGCAACAATACCAGTTGAATCCAAGGGCAAGTTGGAGAAGTCGATGGAGATGGGGATGATAATATCTTGAGTCGAACCAATGATACTCTTTGAGTCGAAACCTAAATGGGCACGTTTTTTAGACGACTTGGGCAAGATCAAAGACACTTCGTTGATAGAAGTTCTAGTTATGGCAAAGTAAGGAGGTATGATCTCTGGTCTAGCTAATACCGTAGCACAGTTTAGAATAGTATCATGCACTTCACCGGCTCTGGCGCCAGTCAATAGCAACTTTTCATTTGTGTTTATTGCTGGTTTGATATTGGCATCACTGAAAAGCTTGAATGTCTTTTCCTCGAGTATTTTGGACGCTATGTCTTCATCAGAGTGCATGTCATGATCTTCATTGCTTTCGGTATTTGACATAATGTAGCTGTTGGAGATGTCGGAGAACTCAAAGTTTTTCTTAGTGAGAATGCTGATGACCTTTTCTTTGAGCGAGGCCGGGAAAAGAACAATGTCGCTAAAGTGACTAGAGAGGAAGAATAACGAGATGTTGTTTTCGGACAATGGCTTGGTCAATTCGAGTATACGCAAGCTGTTGTCAAAACTGCCATCACTATCTACTTGTAAGCTTAAGAAGCTTTCTGAGATTACCTGAACTTCTTTCAAGTCCAACCTGCGACATATCTCTATAGGGTCTTTGAATAACGTTGTCAAAAGCAGTGTTGAGACGATCACAGTGCATTCGAGTGGAGTTAAAGCAATGTGGAAAAAATAGTTATCGAACTCAGACAAGCTGTCCTGGTCCGACTCGTAGTTTCTGTTGAGGCTGTCTGAAGAGTTATTGGATTTCATCTTGCTTGAGTTGTCTACAGATCTCCGATGCCCTCCACCACCAGAACCAGGGTTTTCGTCTTGGTGGTGTGAATCTACAGAGCTACGTTTGTTGGAAGCTGTCAGCCAACTGTCGTTTTCATTGGAGGCATAGCTGACGTTCTTCATCAAATTGGCTCTGTGGGGCCTGTGTCTTCTGTCTCTTGAATAGTGCTCTTCGTCGTCATCAGTGTCGTTCTCATCGCCACTTGAGTTTTCGTCATTGTCTTCGTCATATTCCTCTTCTGAATCAGAGTAGTCGTCCACGTTGTAATTGGGCAAGTACTTCACCACCTCGTTGTAGAGTAGTTGTAGAATAGAGCTGGTGAAAATCCAGTACCGGTCTCGAGGAATCGATATGATCGAGAGCTCTGTCGGGTTGAGATGGACTTGAGTATTCATATCGTGAAGGATGATTATATGCTTACTCGGTATAATACAGTTTAAAAAGTAGGAAGGAAATCTGAGTTGTTACTGTGCACATTAAGAGAAGGTAGTAAGGGTGAAATCTGGTAACTTTATATGATGGCGGTGCGAGCGGATAGATGGAAGTGGATCAATGATGAGCCAGATTGATGTTGAAAGATCACGAGAAAACGGATGGTCTTTATCAATTAAGAAGAATATAAGTCAAAATAATTGAACACGAATTGTATAAAAGAGTGGTGTGGAATTGTGGAACATGCAAATGAAGAGATATAAAAAGATTCAATTTTTCAACTGTACGACTGTGGAGAAGTCAAAAAATATTTTTAGAGTCATATGTTTTCCGGGGTTCAACAGAAGTTCCGAGGGGAGATCCGTGGGAGTTAAGAAATCCGCACAAGGTATAAACTGTAGGACTTTAGCCTTGGATAATGATGTGGAATATGTCTATCACGTGGAAAGTGTTCCGACCACCGATCGCTATGAACCGGAACTCATATTGTCAGATTTCATTGTGAATCATCCCTATCAATCCGAGGTGAAGGTTTACATTTGAGATAGAAGTCATGAGGCGACAATTCTACAATATCTATAATGATTCTGTGTTATCCGGAAAAGCGGGAAATTTCAGCGAGCGAAGTTGAGAGATAGAGAATTCATAATGAGTCAGAATAGATAAGACTGCGATTGACTCAAAATTGAAAAGCTGAGTCAAACTGAAATTTCATAGAAATATGGAAAGTTACAGAAAACTCTAGGTTAACTAAAACTTCTGAAAAAGCTGCCATTGTTTGCAGTCTCGAAGCTCCTCGGTGGTTGGATTTGCAACTGACAATGGAGGTTAGTGGTGTGAGATTTTCCAGGGAATATATTCGTTCGCAATTATACAGTCTATAGATAACAATCCGGCCAATAGCTCCTATTGAGATATGGCTTTATACATTCTCATATTAAACTATGTTCAGCATTGTTGCTGCATTTTCTTGATACATCTTCTTCATCATATTTCCTCGTTCTACTTAGTTCACGATACTAGTGCCTAACAGCACAATCTCAGTTTACACTCCTTGTGTAGAGACTATATGACTAAATGATTATATGAACTATGGAATTGACTATATGAAAATGAATCGACAATTTCAGTCTTTACTTTTCAAACGAAAGCTTTACTCTTAACCAAGTGTTTATGCTCTCATTGTACCAAATAGTAAATACTCTGTCATACACTGGCCAAATTCTGGCGCTCGTAGAAAGTCTCGTATAACTCAATGGCCTCCTTCTGCGACTCGATCGAGCTCTCGATGAAGATCTCGACACTGTTGCGGAAATCCTCGATCTTCTCGTACTCAAAGTTCTCCATTTCTTCCTTGATGGTCTCACTGATGCTGTTGAAACTGTTCTCAAATGCACTTGTCTTTTGTTTCAACTTGTCCACTTCAAATGTGAGCAGATTGACCTTGTCAACTGGTGCCTTATACTTTCTGGTTAACTTGTCGAGCTGGGACAGCTTCTTTAGCAACTCCTGGTTGAAGTTATAGTATTGCTGATAAATCTTGGATCTGGTCTCAAAGACAAACTTGATAGAGCCGATGATTCTCAAGTACTCTTCAATGGTGAACCCCAATGTCAATTGATCCTGCAAGTTAATTCTGTCCAAGTTTTCCTTGATCTTAAGCTGGACCTCGCTGAATGCACTCAACAACTCAGTGGTAACCTTCAGGATTTCCAAGTTGGCCAACTCGTCGATGGCCAACGAAATCTCGTCTAGAACACCAATCATGTCGATTCTCTGTGTGCCCACAAGTTCGATTGCATTGTAGAACTGCTTTAAATTATACTCAAGTTCGTCTACATATTGTCTCTTGTGAGAGAAGTACTCATCAGGCTCGTTAATCTTGGTGGAAATGGAAAACAACGAGCTCATGAATCCACTTCCACCACCAGAGATAATCGGCGTTGAGACAGAACTGCTCAACGAGGCAGTGGAAGCTGCCCCATCGTCTCCTAGAGTAGTGGCATTGTCCAAGAAGTCGTTGTTTTGTGTAGAAGCTCCAGAACCACTTAAGCGTTCTCTTTCACGAGACTCATTGATGAAGTCTTCGCTAGTCAAAAACATGACGAAGTCGGCATCGTTACTCAACACAGAGATGTTGCTTATTTTGTTCAACATTTTTTCGAGTGATAGTCTTCTGTTTTCAATGAAGTTCTCGTTGAATCTGCCAATGTACGTCTGCTTAGTAGGAGGAGGTGGAATGATTCTCCCTGGATGGTTGTTTTGCAATTGGTGGTATATCCACCTGAAGTCCTTGTATCTTCTGGATACCGTAATAAACTCATCGGTGGCACCAGGGAAGCTGGTTGCATTGGGGTTCTTATTCTTGGTCCTTATGGCATAAACGATATGGGCTGTAGTAATGTCGCCAACTTTCATAGGATCACCAACTGTGATCTCCAATTGATTCAAATCGTCTCTGGCGTCTTCTCCATTCTTTTGTTCGTCTGAGACTGGCTTTTGTGGGGAAGTTTTCAGACTCTGTGGAGTCATTTGCGGTCTAGATTGTGCTATAGGCTGTTTTGGAGCGTGAAGGCTCAATTCTCGTAACTTTTCTTCTTCAGACTTGTGCTGGATCTCATACAAAGGCGCTTCTGCTTCTCTGAAGAGGATTTCTGCCCTTGAACTAGATATCACCGAAGCCTTGTCGCCCTTAGAATCGTCTGATTCGCTACCTAGTGGTCCCAATGGGTTCTTTTCACTATTTTCTGTTCCCTGAAGGTGGCTGACATTGACTTTGGCATTGAATTTTCGTGGACGAGGTGTTTTGAACAGACTCGTCTTGAGCTTGATCTTACCTCGTGGAGATTTGAGATTTTCAGACTCTGCCAATGCTGCTTTGTTCATCTTTATGGGACTGTCCTTGTCATTAAAAAGCGCCTCAGCCAGAGTTACTGCCTTTGGTGAGACGGTTCCAGAACGCAAAAGCTCGCTGTCCTCGGCTCCTTGGGTCAATTCCGAAAGTAATTGATGGGTATGTTCTTTACGTTCTTCCTTCTTCAATTCTGACAACTGTGCTATCTCCAGCGGATTTCTCCACGAGTCGTCAAACACATTGTCCACTTGATTCAGATAGCCGGCGTTGAAACCACTGCTATTGAAGTTGGAATTTGTATTGAAATTACTGCCTGTGTTGAAAGTGTTGCTGTTTGTATTGAAAGAAGAATTGGTATTGTAGTGATAGTCTTCGTTGTGGTTGTAGTCATACGGACGATTTTGTTCTTCTTGATGATGATCATAATTCTCGTGATTAGTATCTTCATTGCTTTCTTTGTCTTCGTTTTCCTGCTCGTCCTGGATTGACATATCGTTGAATTCAGCGGCCAACGGGCCAGAGCTAGAAGATGCTACGTTTCCATACGTCGCAGGTTCCGAATGGGGCGAAACTACGTCGTCCCAGACAGAGGCAGTTAGATCATCCTGCTCCATTGTAGTTTGATTGATGTGGGATTAAAAGAAATAGCAGAGAAAGAAAAAGTGTAGATCTGCCTCAGGCTATATTTTTGCACTTGTATTTGGAAGTGTATGGAGTAGAAGTGGAAAATGTAGAAAATTTAGTTGCTTAACTAAGTAGATTAAGAAATTAGTATGGAGAATTGTTAGAAATGAGATAAACTGAAATAACTGAATGATACGGAATGTTGTCTATTGAGCTGGATATCTTATCTTTAATTGTATATAGCCAATTCTTCTGTCTCTCGATATTGAAGAAATTAACTTGAAAGTATGGAGAATTAACATGCGAGTAAAGCATGGGGTGAGAAAACGAACCAATAATTGTAGAAACTACGTGGATTTTTAAATATAAAAAGTCTATCAAAACTACATTTTCAATACGTCTCTTCGATTCTTTTCCAATATTGCTGGTATAATTTCTTCTGTTGATTCTAACCTTCAGACTTATAATCAGCATTGCAAAGTATTCAAATGCGAGATCGCTGCGCCCAATAAATATGGGGAAGTAGATTCAGTAATGTGTGAAGAACCGAAACAATCATCTATCCATTCCAGTTGAATTACCTCTATCTATTTTTGTCATCTTGTTATCTACTGATTGATACAAAAATATTTCCTATATGTTCTTGTTAAAAGGGACCTCTTTAACTCCTGGAAGAATTGAATTCTCCCGCAAAAACATCTTTGATTTCCATACTCCAGAAAACCCTATCACCAGGCACTCCAATTCTTGTGTTATCTAGCACGACAACGTCTGGGTTTAAGAAATACACGATTCAAACCAAATCAAATCAAATCTAATGGTTTGGCAAAAAACAAGGAACAAAAAAAGGGGCGAGCTGGGAATTGAACCCAGGGCCTCTCGCATGCTTGTAGTAATCAACTTAGTGTAGCTAAGTCGTCGCCCAAAGCGAGAATCATACCACTAGACCACACGCCCATATTGGTGAATTCGGCGAGTCAATTTCATACAGGTCGATAATATAGCGGCGCTACCAATTTGAACCGTTTTTTTGGAATTCTTCAACCCTTCGGTACTGATTAGAGGAATATTTAGAAACTTAGTAGCAGATTGGGTTGATTTTAGTCGTAATACATGCCATTTCGTAAAAAAAATTACAAAAAATTGGATTAGAGGATGATTTATATACTAAGTAGTAAATAGGTTTGACTTTAATACATGCCATATTGTTAAAAAAACCAATTGAAATTTCTCGACTTTCAATCTAGAAAATAGGCTACTTGTGATTATTACAGGTTGGCACTCTTGGAAGCAGTTATAGTTCGACTGTTATATCTGAGATGGTACATTGTTCCAAAAATCTTTAAAAAAAGTGTAATAGGTCTGATTTCTGAAAGAGGTCACTATTGTATTGGAATGTTCAAGAAACGATAGGGTGGTTTTTCAGCACAGACTCTTCATTTTCGAACATCCTCAAGCCCCTAAACATGTCACTGGAGCATACTGTATTGGGTAGGAAGGTAGGAAATTAAGATTGTGCATTGGCGCAAGTACGAGAAAGATGGGGTCCTGTGATCAAAATTCGAAGCCCGCAGCAGTATAACTTGTTAGAAATAGCAATTAAAACTGGGGAACTTCCACTAGCGGGCTATTAGGAAATGCCATACCCTAGAGATTGTGCCGGTGGATATTGTTTCTCCGAATAAGAAATCTACTCGTGCGTCGACAGGGCCGATGAACTAATGCAAGAAACAAAAGAAAGCAGGCTGAACTGGCGCGAAAGACGGGAAGTTAGTGCTGGGTCCTCGGAATTGACATCTCCAGGCTTCAAATCTGTAGCTCGAACCTGGCACGGCAGTAGACCCAACAGCCTGACAAGGTATTCTTCCGCCGACATTAAGCAATATACTGTGAGCAGAGGTTGGTGTGCAGGATGTCGTGCAATGTCTTCGCGATGATCCCAATTTTCGGTGAAACAGCACGGTTCTTCACAGTGGGGGGTGGCTAAATTTTGCTAGTGAATGGAAGAACAGCACTGCAACTCGAAAAACACTGTTTTGCCATAGGCTCGCCAATTTTCACATTGTGTTGCGATGACTGGATCTGCAATCTAAGGCAACCGGCTTGTAGGCGGGCGGTTCAGGAGCCGAGCTGAACCAATCGCGCTTTCTGGTGGCTGGAATCGCTGCCTTCTACGATCTTGTGGCTGGATAGGACGAAGTTGTACCAGTGACCGTGTCGGGGTAGATGTTGTGTCTATCTTGAATGACAGGTTTTTCCAGTTTAGTGGTTCCTCGAGTTCGGCAGATTGTCAAAAGAAACGAGCAGTTTTTCCGAAAATATGTTCTGTTTATAATTTAATTTTCTTTTGCTTCACTTATGCACGCATATATTTTCTGATTTTTTTTTGTGGGGGACCATCTGTAGATGACGACCAAAGAAAGGAAGAAATAGCAAAGGCGGTCTGGGTATAAATAGACAACAAACCCCCAGACTAATTCCAAATGAATATTTAGCTCAGCACTCTTCTTTGCCTCACAAATCCACCTTATATAAACATAATGACTGTCGAAACCGCCACCGCTCCACAATCCATGTGCAACACCGACATTGGCTCGTTGCCAGCTGCCGACCCAGTATTGCCAACTAACGTTCTTGACTTCTTCAAATTGGACGGCAAGACTGCTGCCATCACCGGAGGTGCCAGAGGTATTGGTTACGCTATTTCCGAAGCTTACTTGCAAGCTGGTATTTCCAAGTTGGCTATCATTGACTACGCCCCAAACGAAGCTGCCCTCGATGAATTGAGATCCAGATTCCTCAAGAGCACGATTGTCTACCACAACTGTGACGTCAGAAAGGCCGATCAGGTCAAGTCTGTCATTGACAAGATCGAAGAAGAATTCAAGGTTATCGACATCTTCGTTGCCAACGCTGGTATCGCCTGGACTTCCGGTCCTATGATTGACCAAGAAACCGATGATGACTGGCACAACGTCATGAACGTCGACTTGAACGGTGTCTACTACTGTGCCAAGAACATCGGTAAGATTTTCCGTAAGCAAGGTAAGGGTTCGCTTGTCATGACTGCCTCGATGTCTGCCCACATTGTCAATGTTCCACAATTGCAAGCTGCTTACAACGCTGCTAAGGCTGGTGTTTTGCACTTGGGTAAGTCTTTGGCTGTTGAATGGGCTCCATTTGCCAGAGTCAACACCGTTTCTCCAGGATACATTTCCACCGAGTTGTCTGACTTTGTTCCAACCGAAATGAAGAACAAGTGGTACGCCTTGACTCCACAGGGCAGACAAGGTGCTCCACGTGAATTGTGTGGTGCCTACTTGTACTTGGCTTCGGACGCTTCCACTTACACCACTGGTTCTGACATCAGAGTCGACGGTGGTTACTGTTCTGTCTAGTTAGACAGACACTAGGTAGAGTCATTGGACTCTGCCGTTTTGCATATTAAAAGATTTGATTTCTTCAGAGGAGCTTAATAAACTATATATGATATACATGCTCTGTATAATAGATAACGATAATGTTTAGAAGATGTAGAAAAGTCTAAATATTTTATGGGTGCAAAAAATGAAGAGAAGCAGCTGTGAACAATAGAATAAAGAGCACTGAGGACTGGAAAAAAGCAAGAATCATTCTATACATAATTGGAAACGTAATAGACAGGCTTGAGTACCGAATGTAGCAACAACTGAAACATACGAATACAATACTTCTTCTAGTCCAATGCTGGTCCAGCTCGACGTTATATCTTCTCCACATCACATGACAAAAGCCACATGATACTCTACAAATCGGAAGAAACTCGGAGTTGGTAGGAACAATACTGGCCTGCACACACTCTTTCTGTCCCGTCCAATCAACCGACCACTAATATTGCAGCATTAGTAATGGTAACCTACGTCTGTCTGCAGTCCTTCACTCCCGGAAGTTGTACTCCAGGAATGGGCTAAATAACGAGCAGTTGGATGTGGAAGCAAAGGGAGGACTGTATAGAGGGCAGCAGCTGCATCATGGCCGCGCGAAGCTACAGCCAATCACGTTGTTCCGTTTGAAATCATGGTTGTTGTCGGCGATCCGGGGCAATTTGGCAGGATCTGGCCTATGGGTTGCGGCATGGATGTTTGTCCCGCACTAATCCCAGAGATTTTCACTTTTTCCACTATAAGCATCGAATAGCAAGTCGGATAATTTATTTACTCTTTTTCTTTTCAACAGACTAGCACGTTAGCATTAATATTGTTTTTCTTTCTTCGGTTGTGTGTTGTCTGTCGCTGACGCTTTCGTACTGAGTGTCTTTTATCCGAATCCGATTTTCATTTATTCACTAACTGAAATCTATATCTATCATATTATAGTAGATTAGTTAGTTGTCTGATTGTGATTGTTGCGTATCATTCCATCTTACGTATCTCTTCACACTATCATTGCTACATACCGCTGACTTCGGTTTCACATACCATCGTTGTCTACCACTTAATTGCTGCAAACTTCGAGTAATTAGTTCATCATGTTGTCCTCGTTCAGAAGCAATTTCAAGACCTCTGCTATACAGAGAAGATTCTTGTCGTCGACAGCTGTCCGTCACCAAGTCATTGGCTCCAACGTCAAGGGTGCTGATTTCAATGCTGCCAAATACATGAGCCAAAAATACCACGTGATCGACCACGAATACGACTGTGTTGTCGTTGGCGCTGGAGGTGCTGGTTTGAGAGCAGCCTTTGGATTGGCTGAAGCTGGCTTCAAGACGGCTTGTATCTCGAAGTTGTTCCCTACCAGATCGCACACAGTTGCTGCCCAGGGTGGTATCAATGCCGCTTTGGGAAACATGCACAAGGACGACTGGCACTGGCACATGTACGATACCGTTAAGGGTTCTGATTGGTTGGGAGACCAGGATGCCATCCATTACATGACAAAGGAGGCTCCTCAATCGATCTACGAGTTAGAGAACTACGGTGTACCATTCTCCCGTAACGAAGAAGGCAGAATCTACCAGAGAGCTTTTGGTGGTCAATCGAAGGAGTATGGTAAAGGTGGTCAAGCCTACAGAACTTGTGCTGTAGCTGACAGAACCGGCCATGCATTGTTACACTCCTTGTACGGTCAATCTTTAAGACACGACACCCACTTCTTCATTGAGTTCTTTGCCATGGACTTGATGATGCAAGACGGTGAATGTATTGGTGTCATGGCTTACAACCAGGAAGACGGTACCTTGCACAGATTCAGAGCCCACAAGACCGTTATCGCCACTGGAGGTTACGGGAGAGCCTACTTCTCGTGTACATCGGCCCACACCTGTACTGGTGACGGTTATGCCATGGTTTCCAGAGCTGGTTTGCCCTTAGAAGATTTGGAATTCGTTCAATTCCATCCTTCTGGTATCTACGGATCCGGATGTCTTATCACTGAGGGTGCCAGAGGTGAAGGTGGTTTCTTGCTCAATTCTGAGGGTGAGAGATTTATGGAACGTTACGCTCCATCGGCCAAGGATTTGGCTTCAAGAGATGTCGTTTCCAGAGCTATCACCATGGAAATTAACGAAGGCAGAGGTGTAGGTCCAAAGAAGGATCACATGTACTTGCAATTGTCGCACATTCCTGCTGCTGTGTTGAAGGAAAGATTACCTGGTATTTCTGAGACTGCTCATATTTTTGCTGGTGTCGATGTTACCAAGGAACCTATTCCTATCTTGCCTACTGTCCATTACAATATGGGAGGTATCCCTACCAAGTGGAACGGTGAGGTTCTCAAGAAGAATGAAAAGGGAGAAGACGAAGTTGTTCCAGGTTTGTTGGCCTGTGGTGAAGCTGCTTGTGCTTCTGTTCATGGTGCCAACAGATTGGGTGCTAACTCTTTATTGGATTTGGTTGTTTTTGGTAGAGCTGTTTCTCACACCATCAGAGACTCTTTGACCCCAGGCGCTCCACACAAGCCTGCTCCTAAGGATATTGGTTACGAATCAATTGCTAACTTGGACAAATTGAGAAACGCTACTGGTTCCAAGACTACTGCTCAAATTAGAGATGACATGCAACACACCATGCAAAGAGGTTGTGCTGTTTTCAGAACCCAAGAGACTTTGGACAAGTGTGTAGAACACATTACTGAAGTCGACAAGTCGTTTGCTGATGTTAAGACTACTGACCGTTCTATGATCTGGAACTCCGATTTGGTAGAAACCTTGGAATTGCAGAACTTGTTGACTTGTGCTACTCAAACCGCCAAGTCTGCTTCTGCCAGAAAGGAATCCAGAGGTGCCCATGCCAGAGACGATTACCCTAGCAGAGACGATGAGAACTGGAGAGTGCACACCTTGTCTTACCAGACCGCTTCTGGAGAAGAAGTTAAGTTGGACTACAGAGATGTCATCAAGACCACTATGGATGAAAACGACTGTAAGCCTGTTCCTCCAGCTGTCCGTGTTTATTAAGCGCAGATATTGTTATAGATAAGGTTGATAGGATAAGATCTAAAGATGGATAGCAAATGTCTGTAAGATTATTCAAGATGATGATTAGTCTTTTAGCTTATGCTTAACTATCATTTCAAGCTTATCTTAGGTAGCTACATTTAGTACGCCTATAGGTATCTACTTTAGTGCCTATACATAGTCACTAAGACATTAAGGGCCATTTGACTGAACTTTACCTCACGTGGCTCTTGTATTTATTTTGAACTCATTCTATTTTCATATGTTGTTGAACGTTCGTATTGCTCTAAAATCTTTGCATATACTCCTGGAGTTGGGTCCAGCCCTCGGTGGTTGGTTTTGGCTGCTGTTATTTATTTATTTTCATCAATGCACGAACACTAAAGAAAAGACTGATTGTATTAATGTATTTGCTGAAGCCGGAGTTGGGAAATGAGTTGCTCCGAGTTCAGAAATTTAGTCGATTCCGAGCTTATTTAGTTTGCAAGTCCGAGAGGTCGGAACGGATTATGGAGGTTTCCCGATAGTGCGGCGGTTGCGCTCGGAGAAATATGGAACTTAGAATTGCTATAGAAGAATTGTGCTAGTAGAGAAAGAAAATCATTTGAGATGAAGGCACAGAGTAGGCAGGCGAGGTAGATACTCATATGAAGGTAGAAGTAGCAGTAGGTCAGTGAATAGCAGAATTCTCTACTGTAAAGTTCACATTTTGGACAATGAAGTTGACCGGAATAGAAACTATCTTTCCACCCCCGGAACACACATTTACTCGGTTACGACTCCCGAGAAGAGGGGTTCGATTTAGCTAGCCAACTTTGACACTATAAAAGGAGCAGGAATTCCCAGACTACTGTGAACCAACTACGATTCACGACAAGTCATCTTCACAAACTATACCTTCTCGCATTGTACGCTTTATAAAGAGTTGATTTTTGTGTGTACTGCTTAAACTACCCTGTTACCCCACGATTGAAAAACCTGCGCTCTGTCTTCGAAAAATTTCAGATTGCTCCAAGCCAGTTTCAACTTTTCGATTTCCACATTTCTTTAGTTTGTCACCCACTAAAGTCCACAGAACTGCTAAAAGCTACTATCTTACTTAAAATGACCAACAACCCGAGCATCACCTCTCATATCAACGCTGCCGTGGGTCCTCTCCCTACTAAGGCTCCCAAACTTGCGTCTAACGTGTTGGATTTATTTTCTCTCAAGGGTAAGGTAGCTTCCATTACTGGCTCTTCAGCCGGGATAGGTCTTGCTGTAGCCGAGGCATACGCTCAGGCTGGTGCTGATGTTGCAATCTGGTACAACTCCCAGCCTGCTAAGGAAAAGGCCGACAAGATAGCCAAGACGTATGGTGTACGTTGCAGAGCTTATAAGTGTAATGTTTCAGATCAGCAGGATGTTGAAACCACTGTGGCTCAGATCGAGGCTGACTTTGGCACCATAGATATCTTTGTTGCCAATGCCGGTGTTCCCTGGACTGAAGGCGAAAGTGTAGAAATTGACAACTTTGACTCCTGGAAAAAGGTCATAGACTTAGACTTGTCTGGGGCTTACTACTGTGCACATGCGGCTGGTAAGATCTTTAAGAAAAACGGCAAGGGCTCCATGATTTTCACCGCTTCTATGTCTGGTCACATTGTGAATATTCCTCAATTCCAGGCTCCTTACAACGCTGCCAAGGCTGCGGTGTTGCACTTGAGCAAATCGTTGGCTATAGAATGGGCTCCTTTTGCCAGAGTCAATACGATTTCGCCAGGATACATTGTCACCGAGATCTCGGACTTTGTCTCAGACGACATCAAGTCCAAGTGGTGGCAGTTTATTCCTCTTGGTAGAGAGGGAGTCACACAAGAGTTGGTTGGTGCCTACTTGTACTTTGCTTCTGATGCCTCTACATATACTACGGGATCAGATCTTATCGTCGATGGAGGCTACTGTGCGCCATAGTCAATTGGTTAATATAGGTCATAGAAACATAAATGCAGCAGTATAAGAATTAATATTAAACTATAATAGTGCAAAGGAGTGTAGAATGCTAGAAAGTATTAAGCATATTTAGTAGGAATGAGGAAAAGGAGTAGTTTAAAGAGCAAAGACAGACTATCTTAGATTTTTATCCCGTTAACGAGGGTTACGTCTGCTTTCATGGTTCAAATGGTTTGCGTTTCCAGAGAAATGACTTAAAACGTTCCCAGCTCAAGAGTCTGCTTCTACTCCCTTCCATCAATACAATTATAAGGACCATCTTGTCTAGGCATTACGTCATTTGGTATTCCTTGTTCGGTACTATTACGTAATATAAGAATCTCCTATACAATCAAGTGGCTGAAACGAGTTGTAGTTACGTCTTGGGCCAAATTACTGTGATTCACCGGAATAGAAATGAAGCAGTCGAAAGCCCTGTGATTTCTCCCTCTTCATCCTACTCCACCTTTAGATTCCATTAAAGAGTAGGCTCAGAATGGATACCCAAGCCCCCGGAAGTTTGTATTCCGCACTTTCGAGGTTGTGGATAGACCTACTGCTGAATCGAGCGATTAACTTTGCGGTCCCAATTTCTGTGATTTCCACATAAATACAGTATATTCAATAGTAAGAACTTCAAACTTGCTTGGAAACACCATCCATACATTGCGTAACATTTGAGTGCCGGCTCTGTTCAGTTCCCGTATGAAACAGACGAATGGCTGTGCTGGAATCTTTAGATAACGGCCGTCTATATGGTTATGAGCTCGGCACTGGCCCGGTCGATGCCTCGGAAGTAGCCAACCCCGATTTTACGATAAGAGTTTGCGGTCCCGGTGCAACAGGTTTCGGAGACACACTGGTAAGACAGGTGTACAAGACTGAGTTGCACAATTTAGAGTTATTGGTTGCACCCATTTAAAGACATTTCAGCCAATAACAAGGTTCAACAGAATATGATAACCAGACTTCCTCCTCAAGTCTTGACATAAGTTGCAGATCCAAGCGGTTGTCTCTTTTCAGAGATTTTTATTGGTTTCATATCTTCTTCTGCTCTCCATAATCTACGGCCCTATTACATAGATGAGTATGAAGAAAATGAACATGTAGACAGTCAAATCCCCCACCTGGTTCTAAAAGATGGGGTCACTAAATATAGTGCTGCAAGTAACATTTGGAACTTATGGTTGAAGCAAATAGAAGGAAATTCCAAAAACTGGAGCCATATTCAGAGTGAATCAAGATGAGTATTTCTACTTAGGTTTGAACAAACTAATGCTCGACTGAAGGAACAAAACTAGGCGATGAAGTGCTATTTCTTATACTGCTGTCTTTGACTATTTTCAAGGCCATCTGAATCCATTTCTTGAAACATTTGGCGGTGATGGAAAGGACATGAACTTGGAGAAAGTAGCTAGGAGAGAGAAAGATGTTCGGGGCAGAATGTACTTGTCCATGTACAAGATCCTTAGAGAATAGCTAGGTCCGAGCATTAGTGGAACTCAAATGGACATTCAGAGCAAGACTTTCAAGGAGGATTTACCGGAGAATAGGCCAGCTTTTCTCGTATAACCACGCTTTTAAGATCATATGGAAAGTATATTGATAGAGCCAAAAACTGTCCCATTCTTTGAATGAGGAAAATTGAAGTACAGAGACCAAGTTAAAGACAAGACTGAAGACAAGAGCCACAGCAAGGTACTTCCATTTGATAGAATTACTAAAGTGACGGATGAAATGATATCGAAAGAGATGTTGCTTTACCCTACACCGGTTCAACTTTTCGTATTGAATAAACGAGTACTATAGAAATCAACTATCTATTGAATGACATGAAATAAACGTAAACGTATGGAGAAATGAATGGCATACACCAGCGTACAAGGAGAAACAGAAGCAGAGGAGCAATGGCAACATCATTCTCTTCGAATCTTAAAAAGTCTCTATTATCCTAGAAAATCACATCGTCTTCATTTTCCTGGAGAATATCAGATTCGTCTTGAACTCCAATGTCCAACTTCTCGACTTGTTTCTGAATCTGGGACTCTGTTTCAGCCTTATCCTTGGCGGCTTCAGCCGCAGCTATAGCAGCAGCCTCGTCACCATCTCTACGTTCCTGCTCTTCGAGCTCCGCAGCAGCTTGAGCTTCCTGCTTCTTCTCTTGCACCTTCTTCAACCGGTAGAATTCCTCTCTGTCCAACTCATCCAACTCCGAGTTAATGTACGATATAGTGTTTTCTGTTCTGGGGATAATTACGTGTTCAATAGCGTTCACTCTTCTGTTGGTGACTTTGATGACTTCATCCAAGATGATGAATGCAGTTTGCAATGACGCCAACTCCACCAATGTCTCAACAGCTCTGGTATAAACCAACTTGGCCTTTTGAACTTGTTGTCCACCTCTTCCCAATCCAGTCATTTTGAAATCGTTGATTTCTTCATTGATAAAAGAGTCAAAGGTTGGCAAGTAAACCCCTGAAACGTTTTCTTGTTTGGCTTTAACTTGGAAACGAGCCTTTTGTACGGACTCCTGGACTTGATAGGCAATGTTGTCTCCGGTGGCATATTGTACTTCAGCCAATGAGAATGCAGCAGTCTGCATCACACGTCCCATCTTTCTTTTGGCGTCATCAATCCTCTGTGTGATGTCTCTAAACCGTTTGGTCAACGCTTCTGATTTTCTCTTCAAAAGCGAATGGCCCTGTTGGGCTCCTTTCAACTTCCCCTTCATCAACCCAAGAGTCATCCGGGTAGGAAAGACTTGCTCACGATTGCCTGCGCCAGACATTTAGAAATTTCGGATAAATGCAGCAGCAATTGAATTGCAGATGTAGCAGGAAGAACCAAAGTGTAACCCGAAACGCTGGTGTAGTTTCAACAGCTTTTGGCCAATTCTTTATCTGGGAGAATTGGATAATTGATGAGGATTGATGGAAAATAAGATACAGGATCTCTAATAATGGTTTCCGAGGTGACCAACCTCGGATTGGATCCGATAAATATCCGAAACAGAAATTCTACATTTCTTTTGTTGAATAACGCAACAAACTACAGAGATGAGATGAGGATGAAGAATATATAAAGCCCAGAGGATTCCCTCTAGTTTAAACAGATTTTAAATAGTTCTTCAGTGATTAATATAACTCCATATCCATTAATCCATTTCTAAGTCCAAAAGGAAAACCGGCCTACCCATATACAGGTTTCCCGTCAGATTAGAAGTCAAAATTGCAACCATTTTTAAGCCAACCCAAAAATGTCCTCCTCTTTAGCTGCTGAAGTTTACGACAAGTTCGAAAATGAATTCGTTGATTGTCAATCTCCAACTGAACCCAAGGCCTTGACTGATGAATCATTAGTCCCTGTCCTGAAGGGTGAGTTTGATAAAAAATTCAACGAAATCGACGAAAGGTTCAATGAGGTAAACAAAAACCTTACGAACTTAATTAACAAGCTTAATCTCGGAGAAGTTCCAAACAAGGAACCAAAGGGTAAGGAAAAGGCTGATGCTACAAATGCTGGTAATGGATCAGAGTCCCAATCAGATTCGGAGTCATCGCTGGATTCTGACGAAGACCTGCTGGAAAATATTAACACTCCTATATCCGAGACCCTTGAAAGAGGTAAGGGATATAGTACTTCGAATTCTAAAGAAGAAATTAGAAGGTCGGTATGGAGACTAATTGATAAATATGAAGACCAACTTCAAAAGTTGCCAGAATTGGATACAAGCCCTGAGACTATAGCCAAGTATAAGACCACACTCAAACGCGTCTACACTCGGATTCCGCCATTAAAGGAGATCGTATTGAATGACTTTAACCTCAAATCAACCTCAAAAGATACGGTTTTTCTTGACGGTCATAGTACAGCCAATAAGGTATACTTCTATAAATTAGTGGCCGAAAATATAGCAAGTATCCTAAGCGAAAACACAGCAACAGCTTTTGAAAACGAAGCTGGAAATGTTACATTGAAGAAAATCATCGGATACATCGAAACTCACGATGGTAATGATTGTTCAGCACAGATCATTGAATATATCAAGAAGTTTAAAAAGATCGAAAGACTCACCAATACTTCAGATATTGAGAATCATCTTGTACGTATAACTTCCGTTACCGATCGTCAGATTACCCAGTTCTTAAAAACATTAAACTCCCGCGATGCTATTGCCTACTTCATATATGTCAACAACAGTAACGAATCAAATGTCAAAGCTTTAGGTAGACAACTAAATGAACAATACCAAGCTTTTAAAAATGATTCATCAAAGGTTGCAGCTCCACTCAGACATACATTTCTTAAAATGAGATCCGATTCAAATTTTATTGATATGCCTCTGAATTCGTCGGATAAACAACTTCAAAATAAGAAAAGTCATACACATGGATACAAAAAGAACCAAAATTACACTGAATCACAAAAGAACAGTGGAAATAAGAACTTCGCCAACAATTAATGGTTTGGTGGTCACCCAAATCGTCAAATCTTTTACTTAGGTGACGGACCACTGCTGTCAAATGTACTATTTCTATACGATTCAGGTTGTTCAAGAACGTGTGTTAATTCCACAAAATTATTGCATGATATAACCTATGAGCCTAAAGGCCAAGGTACATCATTTCGTGTTGCTGACGGAAGAACCGTACGAGCTATTGCAAAAGGTACGCTTGACATACATCTAGACCCAAAGGTATCTATCTCCAACGTTATGGTCGTCCCTGAAATCTCTTGTAATCTCATATCAGTTGGCCAACTACTTGAACAAGGATGGACAACCGTGCTCACAGACGACGGAGCCTATATTGCCAATAGTGAACACATGCTCAAAGTTGCTAATAGAAAGAATAATCTTTTCATTTCTAAACTTTCTGCCAAAAATAATATCGAATCACTTCATTTTTTTGAAGAGGAATATTCCACTATACATAATATTCCTGCTGAAGTTGCCGAACTTCACGGCCCCCAAGACTGGTTTTATCACCATCTACAATGCAGTCATATGGCAATTTCAAATTTACAATCCCTTGCCAAAATGGGATTTATTAAGGTAGTTGATACGGAAGAGAGTATCCGTAGGGTGAAAGAATGTCGCCTATGTCACGCCGTGAACATTAGACAAGCATCACATAACCACACCACCCAAAGACCTGCCACACGTCGGTTAGAAAGAGTTAGTAGTGACACGATGGGACCCTTCCTTATCGGCCACAAAAAATACTTTATCACTACACTCATTGATCATTTCTCCCGATTTACCGAACTTATCTTTACATCTCATAAGCAAGTCATGGATGATGTTCTCCTTCTCTTGCACATATGGAACAATAGATTTCCAGAAAGGATAGCGCATTTTAGAGCAGACAATGCCAAAGAACTACCTGACACCGAACTGCTTGCCAAACTTGGCATAAAACGAGATAAGATTGCTAGCTACTCTCCGGAATTGAATGGACTTGCTGAATCCCACAACCGTACGATCTTGCGAAACATATACAAGATTATCCTTCAATTTCCGAATTACACAGACAAGGTTCTTTGTCTTTTTGACCACATCATTGAATATGTGCTGTACATTAAGAACCATACGCCCAACAAGGCTCTCAAAGGTAGGACTCCTTATGAAGTCTTTAATAAGCTCGATGCATACAGACCAACATATATTCAATTTGGCTTGGACGTGTCAGTTAAAGCATCTTCGCCAGAGGAATTTAAAAAATTGCATATTCCTCTACCCAATGCACCAGCTAATCCAAATAATAAGCAATACCCGATGACATTCTTTGGTACTTTTATTGGTTTCTGCGAAGACAACTACACATATAAAATCCTCGTCAGTACGAAAAACTTCCCAGTTATTCAGACAGTAAATGTCAAGTTCATGAGTTCCATGGCACATATTAACTCATACTTCAAATCGCTTGATTTCTCTCAAATTCAGGAGGCGAACGAAGTTAAAGCGACCTTGAATGCCCAAGTCGCTGCTGCTCAATTTAAACTTAATCAAGAAGCCCATGACTATGATACTTTTGAATCCGTTCGACAGGAAAATGTACCTTCCACATCAGCGGGCATCCACGAAAAATCAGCCGTGATGACCCGTGGTATTTCAGAAGCAAGGAGGGATCCGTCGCCCACGGATAATTGTTCAACTGATCCTCAACCCTCTTTCCTGATCTTAGCCAAGAAACATCCCGAAGTGTACACGAACGTTACTAACAAATTTCCTTGGATGACAAATCCTGAACATCCAAAACCTATTACTACTACAGATAAGACTCATAGAGAGAGCACGAGCACTGCAATTAATTCGTCCACATTAGTGGGGGGGACAAACGTACGAACACCTACCCCAGTCAATAAACAGGTAGCTCCTGTATCCGGAGAGGATATCCAGAGAGATACTCCACTGGGCTATAAATCCGACTCAGGCATAACTTCTACTCAAAGAGAGCAGAAGGCTGATGAAACCAAATATGAACTCATTAATGAAGATGCACCCGTTGCAACATTAAAAGAATCTCAAAATCCTGCCTCAAAGCAAATTATTGTTAAAGATCATAACAATAAAAGCGATAATGCAAATGATAAGCACATCCCAGCTGCAATTGAAATTACCGAACTCAATTCAGATACGAAATCGTCTAAAGACACTGGTAACGTCAAGACGAAACATGGCATTGTTCAACCGATTGACAATCAAGGGGAGAGCACAACTATCAAGAATGAGCCAGAGATGATTCAAGCACCTTCAAACAGAGACGTCCGAGCTTTGAAACGTCAAAGAATGCAAGAGGGACTCACACCAGAACCATCAGTTAAATTAAAGCGGTCACCCAATTTTACTCCGGAAAGTAAGACACTTAAAACAAGGACAAAGACGCATCCGGGCCAAAAGAGCAGCGTCTATTCTGTATCAGCTAAAACTAAAACTGATACAGAAGGGGGCGACAATAAAAGACAGAGGAAAACATCACCAGACTTCCTGAGTATAAGCACAATCAACCTTATGGCCAGTTTGATTGAGTCTAGATCAACTGACGTATGTACAAATATCGAAGGTGCACATTGCTTATTCTCATTGATCGATCAAATTGAAGAAGACTCGGATGATTTACCAATCAATGTTATAAATGCTGTTATCGAAAACATTGATTACAACGATAAAAATTGGATAGAATCCATGGATCGTGAAATAGACAAATTCATTAAATTGAACGTTTTTGAAGTCGTTGATATTCCGAAAGGCAGGAAAGCCATATCCACCAGATGGGTACATACATCTAAGGATGGAGGAATAAAAGGCGTTAAATACAAAAGCAGATGTGTCGTTAGAGGTTTTCTACAACAACCCGGCCGGGATTTCGATCCATCAAAAATATCATCCCCCGTTGTAGACCTATTGACCATCAGATTACTAGTTTCTATTGCCACCACTAACAATTATATTATCCACCAGCTCGATATTGAATCTGCGTATCTAAACGCGCCATTATCGAACAATGAGCCAATCTACATCCGTCCACCGAAAGGATACGAATTGCCAAAGAATAAATGCTGGTTGGTTAAAAAGGCAATATATGGTATGCGACAAAGTGGGTACGAATGGTACCACACATTACTCAAGGTTATTCAAAACTTCGGTTTTGAGGAATCATCATTCGCTTCAGGATTGTTCCACAAAAAGAACAAAGGTGACATAATCATCATTGCTGTTTATGTTGATGACTTATTCATGGTGTCATCAAGCGAAAGGATGCTTAAAGAATTCAAACGAGACCTACAAAAGCATTTCGACATGAAGTACCTTGAAGAAATCAAGGAATACCTTGGGGTAAAATTTCATAAGACCGAGAACGGTTACATTATGTCCCAGACAGAATACTTACAAAATATTGTAAAGCAATTCAAACTTGAAGAATCATATGGAAAGTATATTCCAATGATCAAAGACAAGTCGAAGTACAATAATGCATCCACCACTGTTAAAGATCACTTTATCGAGGACAATCCGATAAACAACCAAACATTATTGGATGCAAAGGGTAAAGAGCTATATCAAAAGGGAGTAGGATTATTGCTTTGGGCAAATCGAAATACTCGTCCTGATATATCTTTTGCTGCCAATCAGTTGGGTAGCAAAGGTGCCAACCCAAATATAAATGATTTTCAGAAATTATTATACTGCATTCGTTACCTCAAGCTGAACATAGATTATGAATTAAAATATGAGAGCAACCAATCATCAAACAAGAAATTAGATTTTAACATAGTTGCTTACACAGATGCTTCCTTCGCTCCAGAGAAGGATAGAAGATCAATTACTGGAAATGCCATTTATCTCAACGGACATTTGGTTAGCTGGACCACTAAACGTCAACATAACATTACTACAAGTTCTGCTAGTTGCGAATTGGTCGCTTTAAAGCTGACTGCAGAGACGTCGATCCGTATAAAGAACATCTTAAGAGAACTTGGATTCATAGTGTCAAGCGTACAAATCTATGAAGATAATCAAGCTGTAATCGCCAATTGCAAAAACGAAAATATCTCCCATAGTAGGAGAATGGTGGACATCGATATCAAATTGTTGAGACAATTGATTAAGGATAAAGAAATCCTACTTGACTATGTCAAGACATCAGTAAACACGGCTGACATGTTTACTAAAGCGCTATCTAGAGCGCAATTTATTACTCTTAGGGATCATCTAGTTTCCAATGTCAGAAACGCTTCTACATTTGATTCACGTACAAAGCGTTAAGGGGAGTGATGGAAAATAAGATACAGGATCTCTAATAATGGTTTCCGAGGTGACCAACCTCGGATTGGATCCGATAAATATCCGAAACAGAAATTCTACATTTCTTTTGTTGAATAACGCAACAAACTACAGAGATGAGATGAGGATGAAGAATATATAAAGCCCAGAGGATTCCCTCTAGTTTAAACAGATTTTAAATAGTTCTTCAGTGATTAATATAACTCCATATCCATTAATCCATTTCTAAGTCCAAAAGGAAAACCGGCCTACCCATATACAGGTTTCCCGTCAAGGATCGCGAGTCACATGATAACATAATCACGTGATAAAATATTGGTAGGTTTCTACAAAATGACACACACAGACACCAACGATATGTAGACAAAGTATGACTGTTCTAGAATTAATGAAGGGTCCGAGGAGCGGAAGGTGAAAATGATGCTTATTTGGAAATTGCTCAACTTCTTTTGGAATTTTTGTGTTGAAATTGAAGAAATAACGAGAATAAAGCAGATACATTTATGAGTACCATTCTGAATTGAATTTTTCTCTTTGATCTTTTTTCATTTCAGAAAGCAGCTCTCAAGTACAACATCGAAATGATATCCACCTCGGTAAGAGAAATAACCATTGGCTCATCTCTCTAATCTGATAAAGAAGAAGTTGAACAATTCCAGTTAGCAGCCGTAGCCATCTGAGATAAAATAATGCAATATACAGGAATTTAATTTGACATCAGTTTCTCTCATCTGCAGCATTTCAATTTTATCTTCTGTATGCAATCAATAATTAAAATGTGAAAATACGTCTACACTGAAAAAGACATTTACAATTATATTTAATTCTTCACTTCTACATTATTCTTCCTTTCTTCTCTTCTTTGCATTTCATTCTTGTATTTTCTTAATGGCATGGAAAATCGATGAGCTCATCGACGATTCTGATCTTGTCTACGAACGAGATCTCGCCAGAGATGCGAACCAGGAATCAATATGGCTCGACTACTACAACCACAAGCTAGCCAAACACGTCAACAGCCCAGAGACCAAACAAACATATCGTGAATTGGTCTTTGTACTTGAGAGAGCGGTACGACAATTGCCTCACTCCCACCAGCTCTGGTCCCGGTACTATGAAGTCATTGGCGAGCCAGACGAAACTGCAAGCCAGAAACAGATACAACTATTTTCCAGAATATACGAACGAGCAACTGCCAATTCCCTGGAATTGGATGCGTGGCTCGTATATTTGCAGTTTTTGACAGAGTTCTGCAATTACGAAGTGACGTTGATACGAAGAACATTCGACAAAGCCCTTTTGGCTGTGAATTCCAAATACCACTACCATATTTGGAAACAGTATGTTAAGTTTGCTGATTCTGTGGGTGGACCCACAGCAGCAGCAATATACAAGAGATATTCCCAATACATAGATCCGGAAATCCTAGCAAAGAAGAGTTTAGAAACAAATTTTGTCGGAGATGACGAAAATAGGTCTGGAGATGAGCACCGAGAATTTCATATCGGAAAGCCAACTTCGATTGAAGTTCAATCCTTATACGACTTTATAGATAAGTTTAAAGAATTAGGTGCCCAATCAGAAGTAAGGAATATCTACGAGCAGTTACTAGCCAGTCCTGAAAAGTACAAATCGTTGGGTACACCTTTGAAGTTCTTGCAAGAATACATTGACTTTCTTAGCAAAAGAGAGGAAGAAGAGAACTTCGACATCCAGGAAAAGTCTTCATTAATAGAATCGTTAATACTTCAGGCCATTCAGCTAGATCCGGAAAACTTGGGGGAAATCTATAAGGGATTCTCAAGATATCTCCAGACTCCTAATGTGAGTATCGATGCAAGATACTATTTCGAGAAAGGATTGAAAAACTGTCTTACAGTTCGAGATTTTGAAATCATCTACAGGCTCTACACTAATTATCAGGAAGAAAAACTTGTCCAGCTACGTGATGATATCAAGAAATACCCAACAGAAGACTCGTACAGCATAGAATTCAACTTCAGAATTCACTGTTTAGAGACATTAATAGACAACAGACCAATCCTTTTGAATGATATGAGTTTGAGACAAGATCGCAATAATCTCGATGCATGGTTCAAGAGAGTTGATATATATGGCGAAAACTTGAACCAAATATTAAAGGTATATGTTTCAGCAATTTCAAGCATAAATCCATTTCAAGCTCATTCTGCTTCGGGAATTGAAGCAAATAAGCTCTCTAAGATATGGATCGATTATGCATCCGTGTATGCTTCAAGAGAAGATTATTCTACTGCCAACTTGATCTATCTGAAAGCAGTTGAATCACAGTTCAGAGATCTCGACGAACTAGCTGAATTATACATCCAATGGAGTGAAATGTTGCTACAAAGTAACTTTGACGATGCCGACCTGAGATCTTTACTGGTTATTGAAGACGTGCTTCTCAAGAAGTTTGATCCTGATTTAGACAAGCATGCAAAGCAGAGTGTCCAGTTCAGAATCCACCGCTCAACTAAACTATGGATGTTCTATCTTGACTTGCTAGAATCATTTATTGAGGACAAAGATCTGACTTCCGAGATAGAAAAGGTCATAAAGGCATACGATAAGATGATAGAAATGAAGATCGCAACAGCACGTACCATCATAAACTACGCTCAATTCTTGCAAAGCTGGAAATACTTCGAGAAATCATTTAAAGTCTACGAGAGCGGATTGACTTACTTTAAAGATTCAGAAGTGCGGTACCACATTTGGAAGTTGTACTTACCGGAGATATTGCAAAGAGAAAATATCGGAATAGAGAGAATAAGAGACTTATTTGAGATGTGCTTATTCGGAAATGAAAACGATGTAGGAATCCCAGCTCACCTAAGCAAGGATTTGATTCTCCAATACTTTCAATTCGAAAAGGGTAAAGGGTTCCTCATGAACAGCATTCGTATTTTGAAAAGTGGAATACAGAAACTTCGAAAGGAGTGGCTGGAGCAGAATGTATCAAGAAATGTCAGAAACAATCTAGCAATCGATAAGTTCGATCTCTACAAGAAAGTCTTTGAAACCATCGGTATTCTACAAGATACAGACGAAACCAGAAATGCTTACGAACTGGCTGTTCAGGATGACCTGTTGACACTACCACAAATAATTGAAGTCACTAACTCTTTCATCAACTTTGAGAAGTCGCTCAAGCAATTAGACAGAGTTAGAGCGTTGTTCAAGTTTGTGACGAGACTATCGGCACCAGATGCAATTATTATGAAACAAGTCTGGGAGGCGTGGGAACAGTTTGAAGTTGAATATGGCAGCGAAGCTACATTCAAAGATATGTTGCGGTTCAAAAGAACTGTTGTGGAGGAATATGCTAGAAATGAATTACTTAAGAACTCCCTTAATCCCATGGGTTTTGTCAAATCGTCTACTGGTCCTAAGGTGAGTTCCATTAATGCTCTGGAAGAAAGCGAGCCACAGAAAGTAAACGAGGAGGCTAATCCTGATCAAATAGAGATGGATATGGATGACTTATAGGGTTTTGTACATAATGTAATTGCAAATACATATTGAATCAGTCGATTTCAATATATGATACCTTGTCCTATTAATAAATGGAAATAAATAGTGAACTAATAGAAATAAACGTATAAATAATAAATGCAAACTAAAATATAAACACGAAACGAAAAGTCATATAGCCGTTACCAGAACTCGATATACCATCATCAGATACAAATAGATCGGAATCAGAATCTACCAAAAGAATCCTTCCACTTCTCCACAAACGCATCAAGGTTGGCGACTTGGTCTGCGGTTTTGTTCAACCGTATAGACTTGTTCAACTTGATTAGTTCCTGAAAACTGTTCCAATTGATATGGTAGAATTGGAATGTCACCACCAAGAAAGTCAGGACAATCTTCATGTTATTCTTGTCTTTCGATTTGACTGAATTGGAGTGAATAATCAACAATTGCAATAATTTGATCATCAATTGTAATGCAGAAGAATTGATATCAACAAAGTCGTCACTTCCACTGACAGAAGTGCGAGGAGTGATGTTATCACTATTGTTAATATTACTGTTGTTGTTGCCGTCAGACAAGTTGGAAGCACAACTCAAGTTTGAACTAGAAGAAGGGCTATGAGTGAAGCTGAATTGTCCGGGATGATTCATAATGGGCGTCGACGGAGCCGATAAACTAAGTGGTAACTTGTCGTTGAACTGAAGCAAGATCTCGAAGAAGCTGTTTGAGTTCAACTTGTCAAACTCATCCAAGTTGTTGAGCTTCAGCAAAAACTTCAGAAGATACGTTGAAGAAGTGCCAGGATGGCTGGAAAGATTCTTCAAATCGCTCCAATTACCAAGTGCTCCATTCAAAGTCAGCAAGAAGTCTCTATTGAGAATTTGTTGGTTGATCAACTCTAACAAACAATATATTTCTTGCAACGATTGAGTGTTTTGGAAAAGTACCAATAAAACTGGGATCAAGAAGACTTGGTCATGCTTGTGCAATCCGTACTCGGACAAAGACTTGATGTACAACAAGTACTTAAAGTTATCCTTCAAACTGGCCAAGCTGAATGTGGAAGACGAAGATACTTCTTTGAGAATGGCGTCAAACATGGGGCGATGCAATACTACGTCAACAATGTTGTTAAATTCTACATCCTTATTCTTTCTAATCGTGTCAGAAAGGTTTTGATATTTCTGGTCAAACAACGTAAACGAGTTGTTGATGGTGTGAACAGAGTCCTGGCTGTTGTTGTTGTGGGACAATATCTGCATGAAGAACTGGAATCTGAAAGCCGAGGGAATGTTGGAATCCCATGCTAACTTACGAATGGCATTCTTCTCGTAGGAAAATTTCTTGTTGAACTGTTTTGAAGTAGTCTCTTCATCAACTAAACTCAGAACATACTTCATCCAGAGTTGCTGATTCTGAGCATGGATTTGCGACGATCTGTTCCTGGCATCATTCAAGTTCTTTGTATTCAATTCGAAGTTGGTCAACACCTTCTGGAACTCCCTATTGTGTTTCGATTTGTCGAGGCCCGACTTGGGAGGTAAGTTTATCGGACGAGTTTGGTCAATCAAATTCAATTTTTCAAGAGAAATGAGATGCAAATCTTCCATAGAACTTTGTGACTTGACAAAGTTCGGCAACTTGTACATCATGGTCTGTTCTCTGGACAACTTTGCGATCTTCGACATAGAAGTAGATCTCTGGTTGTAGAACTGGGATATGTTATTGGAGATCTCCAGATCGTCATTCATACTCAAGTTAGCCACAGCTATCATGGTATCATCTCCTTCGGCTTCTTCTACAATACTATCCTGAGTTAAATCGTTACCATGGCTGTTCTTTCTAGGAGGAACAATAATGGACAAGTCAGTTTGTGAGCCAAGCTTGCCGGGTAATGGACACGGCTTCATGATAGAGCCGTTGATATTGTACTTGTTGTTGTCGTTGTCAGTCATCAAATCGCTTCTAGAAAGCATAGCACTGGAAGAAGAGGAAAGACTCAGTCTACTGCTCATATTGGAATAACCAGGAACAAGATTTCCATGGCTTCTCAGATTCAACAGATAAAGCTCCAGATGGTTTTTTATCACAGGAACATTGAACACGAGATTATCCAACTCATTGGTGAGGATTTCCTCGTCGTCATCGTTTTCGTCGTACTTCTTCTTTCTCAACATCTGTCTTTCTTTGATTTCCTTGGAACTGATGTATCTTGTCTTCGATCTGGACAACGACGGTGATGACGAAGTCAGTCTTTGCTTGATGTTCAGCGTACTGTAGGATCTTGTCACTGGGTGTGAAGCCTTCAGGTTTCCTTTCAGGTTTCTGGCAGAGTGTGAATGAGAAAAAGAGCTAGAACTCGACAACTCTGTGGATGAAAACGTCTTGTGTCTCTGCAAAATCAGCTTATCTACAATTGGTGCTGGAGCCGACGAACGGCGCTGTGGTTTCTGGGGAATGCCTATTCCCATACCAGGAAGAACCCTGGAGCTGTTTCTGGTAGAAAGAGTAGATATAGAGCTGGTGCTGCAGTTGTGATCGTAAGTAATATCTGGCGAGCTGTCTCCGTCTAAATAGTCAGAATGATCGTTGCTACAAGAATTGCATGAATTACAATCACCATCTTCACAATGAGAATGATCATGAGGACCTTCTGCAGTGATTGTGGTAGAAGAGGTGAAGTTGAAGTTGTTAATAGATGGAGCTTCCAGCGGAGCGATGGAGTTGCTTGTCAACGAGCTCAACCGAGAATCAGCCAACATGTTCTGCGACTGGCGAGAACTCGTTTCTATTGGCGTATCGAACTGAGAAGAAACGATGGAGCTGACTTCGTCAGAGTACGAAGTACGCAAAGAGGCTAGGGATTCTCCGGATCTGGGTCTTGGATAGTTTCTTCCATTAACAGTATCATTCTTATGGCTCTGAGAGTGTGACTGAGCCAAGAGAGGAGCTGGCGGAAGCTGGCTTGGTTTTACGTTTGCTGTGATCAAGCTAAGCGAGCTCTGACTGAGTTTCTGGATATAGTAGTCGCCAGGTCTCTTTGCCGTTGGCTTTACTTCATTCAACGTTGTCAAAGCAGACATCGACGACACACGCTTGGGCGATGACTTTTTGCTGGAAGAAGAACCCGAAGTGACTATACTCAGGTTCAGAGTCAAGCTGGCAGAGGAGTAGTTGTTCTTCACGTAGTTAGAAGATGATGGAATCTGACCAGATCTCTTGCGCGACGAGATAGCGATGTCGTAGTAATTATTGTTGTTAATATTGTTGTTGTCGAGGGATGACAGTGATGCATTAGTGTTTTTCATAGCGAGCGACTAGTTAGATGTTCATAAGCGAGAGGATGGAAGTTAAGTTATTTTGAAAGCTTCAGAAATCTCCAGATATTAGCTGAAGATTCTTAACAAATGAATATGGTATGTATACTTTGAGATGTAGAATGACAAAGTATGGAAATATTGCCTTCTGTCTATGAGAAGTGCTTTCTGCGATTCCGTATTACAACTGTATGGCTCGAGTATCTTGTAGATCTTGTAGATCTTATAGATTTGTAGTTACAGCTATCTTTATGTTATTGACAAGATATCTTTAGGCTACTGTGGATGTAGAGCCAAATATGAACGATTATCTCGAGTAGATCTGTATAAGCGATAGAATATCAGATCAGATTATGTCAACACGAGCTGAATTCTCTTACAAACTATCTTGGTGGCAGTTCTCGATTTGTATTGTAATAACGAGAGACAACTACTAAACAAGACAAAGCAGTGATACAAAAAGATTGAAAGACTCCAACTCAACGAACGAATGTCACGACCACAAAAAGAACAGGTCTGGTACCCAAAGGCGATTGTGGGAAAAGCAGCGAAGAGGTTTGTGATAAACACAAACAAGATAAAATTTTGGGACGAGATTATATGTAGGCGTGAAATTATAAAAATAGAGATGGAACGAGAATAGCGAGAAGCCAAAGTGAAGCCCGCGAGACAGCGAGAAGAGGAAGATAATGAGGCCCGTGAATTTCAGAGTAAACACAATCGCTTTAACTTCGGGACTTTTTTGCTCTTGTAACCGTGTAATTCTGTGGTACTTGTAGTATTTACTTGTGTGGTTTTAGATGGCTATATAGGGACATTTCTTGACGTACCTCTTCATCTCATCTGTCAACTGTTTGCGTTCGGGTAGCGAAGGAATGTTCCGTCATGATAAGAAACCTCGCTAGAGCTGGGAGAGAGCTGGGCGCGCGAATCGCAAAATTGCGACACCTCGCCGTCCAAGACTATCTGACCATACTTCAGACTGGGACAATCTTGCCAAGTCATATCTTGTAGATGGCTTTACAAGTCTATACTCTATTCTCGTCCATACTTCTAGTTCTCTGGTTCCTCTTTTACTTTTGGCTGGTTACTTCACTATTGTTGTCTGCTGCCTGCGCCTTCATTTCAGATCCCTCGCTATATTTAGTACCACGAAATCTGGCGCGGTGCGGCTTCCCGTCTGAGCCCACTCTGGCCCGAGCAGTTTTCCCCAGTTTAAGCCCGTCAGAGGTGTCTGTTTTGCAGAAACTGCCTACAAATCTGTCCATTTTCCGCCCTTTCCTAAGATCACATAACAGCACTACTTCGTTACCAGCCCTTAGTTCTACGCTTCACCGCCAGCTTCGCAAGACTTCACATCGCTGTTCCTGACTCTCGCCTGCAGGTATCCAACTTGCCGATGCAGCCCGCTGCCCCCTTTTGTCTTGAGAAATCCACAATGTGCCAGCCATTATGTGTCACGTGAATTTCTCCAATTCCAAATTAGGCTACGATCTCTACCAAAGGGGATAGATGCAATGCTGTGTATCAAGACTAATAAATAGTACCCAAAAGCTAGGTGAACCTAGAGTTCGTTGGAAGCTTTTCGGTTGTGTTTTCGCTACAAGATAAACTAAGGGCTATGTAGTTCCCCACATGGAGAAGTTGCGGGGATTCTGTAGAGAGATGTCGTGGCAATGTATGCCAATGCCTTGTGGGTTAATGGTGTACAGAGAATTGCAGCCATTTGAAGTAGAAATAGTCATAATGAAGACTAAAGTATGCAAGCCATGATACCCTAAAGTGTTTAAGACTCAAGAACAAAACAATTGAGTTAAGTTCTCTAGAGTAGACATGTAGACTCGGGTTCCAAGGCTTAATAATCCATTGAACGATCTTCAGAACATGATAAGACCGTAATGCTCAAGTACTTGATGTAGTTCAAAACCTAACAACGAATATTGCAAGAAAAATCTAAGGTCTAGGGACCAAATGAATAAAGAACTTCTATTCAAGGCTTAAAATTTTCCACATCTAAGAGCCTTGGATAAAAACACCATGGATAACCTAATAGTCATGTCTCCGTTAGTATCTTAACGAATGATTGAGTGCACGAGGCTATTGCAATGGGCGGACATTATCGATCCAATCCGTAGTACTCATCTGCTGCAATCTCGACAAAGCACGAGCAAAAGCAAACTTCTCTTCGTCGTTAGCAAACATGGAAGCCTTCTTAGCAATGCTCTTGTCAAACCCATGTTTCACAACCAACTCGTCATCTTCAAACGTCTCTTCTACTCCACCCTTGTCCTGCTGTCTTCTATAGAGCATATAGTTACCCTTTTGCAAGTCTTCAGGCTCTACAAACAAGTCCTTGAACGGAGCAGCAGCTGTCACTGCTAAACGACCGTGGGCATCGTATACAGCGTCTAAGAATGTGATGAATCTACGCACCTGATCTCTGACATCGATGCTCAAGTACGGAATATCGGTGACAATAAACGACTGGTACGAATTAGCTAGCATTAAGTAGTCTCCGGCCGCCATAGGCTTTCCACACAAGTCGTGGAAGGTGAACTGGGCAACGGTGGGAGGAGAACTGAGAGGAACGTTTAGTGATCTACCCCACACTTCAAGTGAATGGTTTTCCAAGATGGTTTGGTTATCATTCTCGCTATTAAAGTACTCGTACCATTGTTCCACATGTTTCTTGCAATTAGACTGGTTAGTTTTAGAAAGCCATTTGACACCTGGCTTGGGGAAGTAGTATACTGACGATACAGGCTTAGGAATCTTTCTGTAGTCAGTAGGCGAGTTCAAATAGATCACACGGCATTGGCGTTTGATCAACTGGATACAGGGAATGAACGAAACACGCTGGATCCCGTTCAAGTACAAATCGTCCGGTGCTCTATTAGAGGTTGCAAATAAGAGAACCCCATGATCTGGACTAAGAAGTGCCATAAGCAATCTGCGGAGCAACATAGCATCGGCTACATCTGTGACCTGGAATTCGTCAAAGCAAAGCACAGTAGAGTCCTGGGCGATTTCCGCTGCCAAAAGAGGAATTACGTCGAGATCGTTATGGTTATGCTCGATTTTCAACTGGTGTGACCGTTTGTGCAAATGTTGCATGAACTGGTGGAAATGGATCCTTTTTTTGGGCAAATGGCTGGGAATTGTCAGATAAAACAAGTCCATCAACATGGTCTTTCCACAGCCAACATCGCCATACAAATAAATACCTTTGATTGCATTCTCATCTGCTAGTGCTACATCTGTATTTCCGTTGTTTTTACCCTTTCCAAAGAACGACCCGAACACCTTTCTTATCCCTATCTTGGGCTTGAGATCACTGATGGCCGGAGTTTCTACTTTGGGGGGATCGTAGCTGGACAACATCTCATGAAATATCGAAAGAGTGGAGATGATCTTCCGCTGGTATGGATCATCACGTAGCGTTCCTTGCTCCACTTTGAAGTTGTACTCTTCCAACGGCGTTCTAACAAGAAGTGGAACTGAAAAATGAAAACGTCTAATGCCTAGGAGAGGGTTCGCTATAGCCCGGCATCTGGCTGGAGTTATGAATCGAGACATTTTGGTGAAGAGTTTTGGTGAAAGTTTTGTAGAAAATTCTATGACTGTTGAATGTGAATAGTATAACTGTAGATATCTGTGAAAGTTTTTGGTTTTGCAAGAGCAATGGATACGATATGACGATATGAATGCTAAAAGTGTCTATGAACTGAAATCAAACATCCAACAATAAGGAATAGTATAAAACAAACATATACCACGTCTGGTTCCGAATATCAAAATGATGGAAATATGAATATACTTCTCGGGAAATGACTGGTTTATATAGGTAGCAAAGTCTTCAAAGTCAAGGAGTCGAATCGTGAAGAAAATGGCTATCTGCTGTAGAATTTCATGGAGATGAAAATTCCTGGAGTGTCTAAAAGTGCCTCGGAAAAAAGTTGAGAAAGCTGAACCCCAGATTTCGTCATTTACACTCTGGAGACAAACACAAACAGGGGTGGTAGAGGAGATTTGGAAAGAGAAATCTCTGGAAGGATCAGTGGTTGATCTCGTTGGCTATAAAAGCAAATTCGAAGGGCATCCAACAAGCGAAAGTGTCGTTAGCTGGACTGTCCGCTTTTCTATAGACTCTTCCATCCTCTATATTTTGTAGACTAAGCTCGCTAAGGAAATTTCGGGTGTGGCTAATGGGAAATGCGCGCAAAATGACTGGCCCCGGAACTTGCCAGTGAATACATAATGACCTCTCTAAATATATGAGATAACATGGTTCGCTTTAGCGATTATGACGTATTATGATAGAATGCACTCCAAATCTGTCTTAGCTGAAAATCTTCTCGTTCCGATTTCCCATTTCATTAGCATAAATTAATCGTCTTTATTGGAGTCTCGGGATCATGAAAATCTGCATTCTACAACGGTGCGGCTGAAATCTCACTATTTTTCTTCCAGTACCGGGACGTTCACATTCCCACTAATTCTACCGCGACTCGATCCACAGAATACATCAACAATTTGAAAAATTACATACGTTCAGGGATTCCTTGTGATTTGTAACCAGTCATAAATGTCAGCTCCAGAAAAGCAGCCGGTAGACCTCTATAAGCTCTCGGAAATCGCCGAGGGACCTCATTCGTTCAAGCAGAATCCGAACAGACTCAGACCGCCTGCTAGAAGATACAAACCAGCAAGACAAGTAATCGGAGATGAACAGAAGTATCTCCAGACCAAGGAGAATATCAAGTTTGATACGCCTACGTGGTTTTCTGTAGCTGCTCCTCCTAGCTTGGTTCCACAGAAGCATTACTGTGACATTACCGGCTTGAGAGGGAAGTACAAGAACCCAGCCAATAGTTTACGTTTTCACAACGTTGAGATATACCAGGAAATCATCAAGAACATGCCACCGGGAGTAGACCAGGAATATTTGGAATTGAGAGGTGCCAATGTGATATTGAAGTGAAGTTTAAGAAATGTAGAGAAAATTACATCTAGCAACAAGAGAATTAGGGGAGCACACAAGATTCAACAGAAAGAAATCTATTGCTATGAATAGATGAAGAATAGTAGGAAAAGTGGTAGAGAATACCGGAAGAAGTAAGTTGAGACGACTACAGAAGTCATCTCACTCATGACAGTTGACGAATTATAGACTAGATCTGTGTATTAATGCAAGTATCTTAGAAAGAGATAACTATGAAGCTTCACCAGAAGATCCGAATTGCTTTGCCAATGAAAGACTTGAAGAACCAATAGTTGGTCAATACGATTATTGTAGCGAAATCTATATGTACTTTATACTCTTTCTCTACCTGGTTAGTTCGATTTTCTTCAGAGCTCATTCCATCTGTTGACAATTCTCTTGATATTGGTGTCAAACGTCGGTGTCTGGAGAATGGTTTCGTTCTCGTTTATGTCTACATCTGATCCCAAATTATTGAAGGGGTTACAAATCGTCCTCAAATAGCACTTCTGGATATCGAGAAACAAATTCTTGATGTTACGATGCGAATTACTCTCTGATATTGACGGAGAGTTGCTGATTCCAACAACAACTTTCAAGCCGTTGTTTGTTTCATAGCCGTAAACGGCGATCTCGTCTTGGATGAAAAGAAGAAGGACTCCGGAAGCGGCCTCTGCCAGATGCGATTGCTGTTCTCTCATGCTGAGAGAAGCAGGCGATGAAAATATATCTAGAGCCATATGTGAAAGAAAGTTGTACTTGAGAAATTTGTTGGCATTTTCAGCATCGAAACTCGGCGAAGACGAGGAGTCTGACTCGCTGGAAGTACTCAGAACGAGTCCAAAAGACTGGATATACAATGGCTTGTCGTTTCTGGAGATGAATGAAACGAACTGAATCGTCTGTGATTTGGGAGAGTTCTTTGATTTAGCTGAGGTCTGTGACACTTGTGAATTTACAGAGGAACCTTGTGATTTCTCTGTCGTAGATGGAATTGAATGTGTAGCTGGAGGCGATTGAGTCGCTACTGGAGTGGCAGGTTGGCCCGTTTCGCTCATTCTGTGTGTTTACTTAGGGAATGTAGAGATAGGAATGAAAAATATATTGATATCCATTCTGTATGATAGTGATTTAGTGAGAGAGTGGAGTTAGCGAGAAATTTGAGATTTTGTGAGATTCTTGTGAGTACGTGAAAGTGCGAAAATAGCGAAACTTTTGGCACTAAATTTGAGAAGCAGTGGGTAGTAGCGAGAGAGTATTGGATGATGGTTCAATTATCACCTGTAGATCTGAAAAAGATGTTAAGTGAAGTTAATTTGAGATTTTCAAGCGATAGCACGGGCTCATATATTGCGGAATTAGAGCAGAAGACGGGAACTTGAAGAATAGACAAGTGGAACGAAAAGTTTCGATCTCAGTATAGAAATAGCTGCGAAATTGAAAATAGCAGTGATAGAAAGATAGAGACTTCGAGGTTAGAGACGCAAACTGGGCCATGTAAAACAGCCCAAGATTGGCTCTCTAATCGCTACATTTTCTCCTTATGCTCGCGCCGCCGTCCATGAGCCAGCCGGGCGGCGCACCACAGACTGCTTTGTGTATTGTGGGGCTATATTAATTGCATGGTGCAGGGAGACAATACAGAGAGATTTCAGGGCCCAACGACTGGGAAATAGCGAGAGACAACGCGTAGGCTGGCACGACTCTGAAGGGAAGCAAAAGATACTCGAATACGGGCCTGGTTTTTGTGTGGCAGAGACGGCAGGCAATTGTAGCAGATACATTATTTACAATTCCCTGGAGATTCAAGCCATTCCGAATAGCGAGAGGTTTACTGACGCATTGTCGGTATTGACACATTTCGGCGCCGATTTTCGTTGCAGCACAGCCTGCCACGGGTTCATGTGCAGAAACAGACAAGGCTTGAAGGGATGGACTGAGCAGAAGGAGAGCAGAGAGCAGAGGATGGGCCAGCAGGAGGAACGAAGAAGTTGATAGCAAAGATACAAGTGAAGATCTTGGTAGTGGCAGAATAATGACTGGTAGAGAGAGCCGTAGCATGGAGATTCTCTCACTATAGCTCTCGGTAAAATAATCAAGAAGCTGCCGCTAGCCAACTACTTCTTCCACTAATCTTCGCCGATCCGATTCGCACGCATACTGACACATTCACCAGCAGCTCCAAAGCGAATTTCTACCGTGTGGATCTTAATCCAACGGGTTTTCTGGGGTATAGCGACGATACAACTACGGTATCACCGCCAGTCAGCAGAATGTCCATGAGTTATCTCTGGTCTCTATAGCATGGAACCTCCCTAATATATCCGGTTATAATTAGACACACCTTTGCTCGAGCTCTTAATTCCAGAAAAATATTCTTACTTTTTCCTCTTTTTTCTCCTTGATTTATTCCTTTTTCTAAAATTGTTCTTATACATTTCCTTTTCCCAAACTTTTGTTGATTTCTTCTTGTTTATTCGTTTTTGTTGTCTTTCGTAACGTTCTGATTCTCCGTTACTGTCAGCTTCTTTCGCTAAGTCTTAGTCTCCTAGATACTCCTACAAGCGTATAAGCTCTCGCTAATATATATTACGCTACTAAAGTACAGAAGTACTACCAATCCACGACACCACGCCTGCTAAACTTGATATTCAATACATATCTTCTAAGTTAGCTCGTCAGACTTTCTCCCCCACAAATCCAGTCTATTTCCATAAGATCCAGTATCTTAGCTTTCGTTTTTGCACACATAAAAGCTCTCTAGACCACATTCACAATGGCTATCTTCAGATCAAAGTCAGCAGCAAACAAAACTCCCCAGCTCAAAATCTCTGCCAAAGATGAGGAGCACTACAAGATGCACTCGGTCAACGTCCACGACCCCATTCTTACGGCTGTCAACGAAGCTCAGCCTTTTGAACAGGCTGCAGCCAGAGACTACAGCAACAGAAGACCTTCGTACTTGTCACAGGACTCAAACGATTTGAAGGATATCTTTGGTAACAATATCAAGCAGTCCGACATGTCGAACCCTACTCGTGCCAGAAACGAAAGACCCTTGGACACCATCAGAGGATTTGAATATGCTATCACTGGTGAAGTCAGCTACCGTGACCAGTTAGAGTCGCAACGTTTGGGCTGGGGCTTCCACGAAGATTTTCCTCACTACAACCTACAGGCAGACACGGATGGTGCTGGCACCAGCGCTAGACCGGTGATCAACTTCAACAACGTCGAACAACCGGTTTACCAGGCTGGAAACTATAGTGCTACCAGTTTGAAGCCAGAAGGAAAGAAAAAGAAGAAGGGTGGATTGTTTAGTAGAAAAAAGTGAGATCTTAGACTTTCAGTTCTACGACTACAAGAATTCAGAACTCTACCTAGTAGACGTGGATGTCTCTATGTGATTTCTGGTATTAATCTATGTATCTATGTGATTACTCTAGAGATACCTCGAATGTCTTGAAATAATCTCTACTCAGACGATAATATCTATAGGATTTGTCTTGATGCTCGATTTTATCTTTGGATATGCTTAGAATTACTTCTTTTTTTCACGGTTACTTTTTGGTTTTTTTTATTGCTGTACTATATAGATAGGACGTCCTATCTTGCTCTCTCCTATGTTACGGCTCGTGTAATTTAGTTCGTATGGAATATATTATTGAATGTTTGGACCAGACTGAATCAGACGTAAATCAGTAGTACTTTGCCCTGTATGCTTCGTTGTGTCTCGGTAGAGCATACCGATATGAGCCGCATCGCGGTAGCACAAGAATTATAACACGGTGCCACCAAAATGCGCAACGCGGTTGCAAATTTGCTGTTCAGCGCGGAATGGTGCAAAAATAATTTTCGTGTTCAGGCGCCAAACCGTGAATCCTGTTAAGAGTGTTTGACCAAGAAATGGACTCAGCCTGGTTGTATAGTGACGTCTGCTAAGTAGAAGTAGTAATGTAGTATGAGCACGAAAAGACAACCAGAATGTTAGTGAATTGTTTCGTAGTATATCCTGCTGAAAAGAATACTACTATCTGATACTTCAATCGCGATCCTCGGTTCATCTTATTCATCTACCATTCTACAGTACACCTACGAATACATATGAATCCCTATAGCATGAATATTTATCTCGTGAATCTCGTGAATCTCATGAATCTCATGAATAATTTAGTATAAATAGTTATTGTAGAATACTTACCTTATACTCCTATTATACTTTAATGTCTATAAAGGTTTCATGATTTCTTCGTACAACATTTTCTTCAAATCATCAATGCTAAGCTCGTCCTTTCTCTTGTCAAAGTCAAAGAAGTCCTCGGGGATTTTCTCGCTAACAGGCTCATCATTTGGATCATGATAGAGCTTCAAGTAAGGATGTTTTAATGCGTCGTCTACTGTGATACGTTTGGCAGGATTGAAAATAAGCAAGTTCTCCAACAAGTCTATGGCCAACGGGTTGATTTGGACGTTGGGGTTGATGTTTCCAAAGAGGTCCTGGAACGGGATCTTTTTGCAGAACGGTAATGATCGGATATACTCTCGTGCTCGCTTGCTCTTGATGTTGTAGTAGTCTTCCATGTTAGGTGTCCCAAGGACCTCCATTATGAGCCAAAGCTGATTGTGGTAGTCCCTGCCCGGGAAAAGAGGCCTACCGCTGAGCATTTCGGCGAGAATACAGCCTACAGACCAGACATCGATAGCCGTGGTGTACTCCTGGAAAGTGAGCATGATTTCTGGTGCTCGATACCATCTGGTCGCGACATATTCAGTCATATACCCGAAATTGTCTTCACTACTAGCGATGGAACGGGCAAGGCCAAAGTCACATACTTTCAAGTCGCAATTGGAGTTGAGCAACAAGTTTGACGGTTTGAGGTCTCTATGTAACACATTGGCCAGATGCATAGCCTTAAGGGCACGAAGTGTCTGGTAGATGAAATACTGGATATGGTCATCGGTGAGTTTCTGGGTGCGGATCACTCTATGTAAGTCTGTTTCCATGAGCTCTTGTATAAGATAGATTTCGTTGAAAAACTCGTAGCTCACAGGTCTCTGGATAGCAAGAATGCTGATGATGTTCTCGTGGTTGAAATGCTTAAGGAGCTTGAGTTCTCTTAGTGTTCTAAGGCAAAGCATTGATCTCTCAAACGGCTCGATTTTCTTGATGGCTACTTTCTGGTTCAGAGGCTTGTGAATGGCTGAACAAACGATTCCATATGCTCCCTCGCCAACTATCTCCAAAATTTGGTAATGGCTCGATACATTGAACGATATCTGCCGTGCTGGCGCCTGTTCTGGTTGTTCTATGTTCATCGGTGGATTATATATAATGATAGACTGAAACGGTTAATTTTGATATCCAAGTTTTATGATATTCTTGAATTATATGATAGACGAATACGGTGGTAATGATTTATATGAATATGGACAAGAATGTAGTGGAAGGGGGTATGATATAATGGTGTGATATCAATATAGCAATATGAATTAATACAACTAATTTGAATATGATATTCAACGAAATGAATATTCAGTATTTTCTCAACTGAAACAATGTGAGAATCACAATATGAACCAGAGATACGAACTGATCGAGTCTGACGTTGCAACTCGTATTGCGTACTCTGTAAGAATTGAAAATTCAAGTCTTGGAATGTAAAATATGAAACACGATTTTCAACGAAATCTCCTGGGTCAACCAGAGGGACTTGCAACAAAAAACGCGGAATTCAAGCCCAGAAACTTCTGAAGCTATTGGCAGAATTAGGCGGTCAGAAAGAGACACCGGAGCCAGAGTACAAGTCTTGGACACGAAGGAAGGAGATGGTTAGGACTGACGTGGAAAATGTATCACCTCCAGTGCGACTACCGTGAAAAGAGAAACAAAATTAGCGGCTCGTTTTAGCGAGACTGTAAAGTGCTAAGGTTAGCGAGAAAGGATCGGCAGCGAGACTCAGTAAAAGTAACAAGCCCACTAGAAGAAACAGAAGCTAGCAGTATTTCGTTGGAAATGGGAATTCCTCGTCGTTACGAAATTACTGTTCTGTTTCAATGTTGCACAAAAGAAACAAATCGGACTGCCATCTTGAAACACCAGCAGATGCCCCGATTATATAGCCCTGGAGGTGTGGGTAGTGGAGCTGTTGCAGAAGTGTTTCGTACCGGCACGCACAAATTGTAACAACAGCGAATGTAGAGCGCTAGCGAGAATTTTCTTTTAGGCTGTTTCTGTTGCACCAGGCTTTGTGTAAGTCACTAATGTGTATCAATCTGGACCATCACCGTTTGCAGGTCATTAGTAGGCCAGCTTTCGGGAACTGTCTACTTTTTCGTTGCTGTGGCTGTCGCTAGTCGTTGGCACTCAGCAAGTTTTTCATTTTCCATGCTCGCTGTTCTGGGTAGCTGATTTCTCACTAAGCCTCACTAAATCTCACTTTTCTCCCTAGCTCCCTCTAACTTCAGAGGTGTCGCAGTTCTTCCTTCAAACGTTTCACAATTCTCCCCACAATGACAGCGATTGACTAACTCGCCTTATCCCCTTGCTTCCACAGCTCGTAATGCCATCTATCCGTACCTGACCCCTGAACACAATCGTAGTGTTCCATGATATTTTATCGTGTTCTGTTTACCTCTTTCCTGTTCCGTCACCGGTGCTGTACTAAGCGAGCCAGGAACAAGGAACGAAGCTACAACAACAATCTACACAAAAAGAGCAATGCCGTGGCAAACAAAAGATCCAGAACCTCAAAAGCCGAAGTTGGAGTGCTTGAAAGAAATAAATGATCTACTGGCTATCCTTCGTGGGATTCTCGTGAAATCTCTTCATTCGTACTATACAGTGTATACTTCTCATTTGGGCAGCCCACAGTTCACTGTTATTGTTGACAAATCGCGTTGTTTCATGATTTTTTCAGATCCTTCTGCAGCCCAGATACATACCCTTATGAAACTACAGTCTACTCGTCTATATGCCAGTTTGAGCCGAGAACAACAGGCAACTGAGAAAAATCAAACAATAATAGCATATCAAACACATGGAATAATCAAATTAAGCTCCTTGACGATTGGACACAAAAAGAATATTGAATGCCTCATGAGCCATTGATTATCTCGGTATTGTTTTCTCTCCGATGAAACTTCATGAAGCATCACTATTTGATTTCTTGTTCTTATCGTATCGATTTTGCAACCGTTTTTAGTTCACGGCAACCAGCTCAGCGACCGAAGTCTTGTTCTCACCTCTTTCCAACTGTCTGGAACGATCAAAGTACAAGTTTGGATGACTGATATGTAGACCTTCGGCGTTCTTCTGGTTGGCCATCTGCTCTTTGTGTGTAAGCTCGAACACTCTCGTACACGCCACCGTATATTCTCTTCTGTTCACGTCTTCCAATACCGTGTTGATTTCCAGCTGATCACTAATTCCCATCTCGTTGAGGTTGGAAACAAGCGAATCGGCACTCAAGTCTCGGTATGGACAGCCGTGGTACTCTCCCTTGCCTGGTTTGGGCTTGGAGAGAATAGTTGCACAGTCCCATGGCTTGTAGTTCGTTCTGCCACCTTCCAAACCGTAGCTGTGACGAATATTGTACTTGTACTCTTTGTTAAATTTTTCCATCGTCATGCCGGAGCCGTTTTTGGTAAACTGGTAGGCCCAGAACTTCAACGCTTCGTCCACAGAAAGACCTATACCCTTGAGGAATAATCCAAGTTGCTGACGACCCGTATACTTCAAGTGCGAGTTGTGCAGCATATTTCTCTGCAAATGTGTAGCGCACAAAGGATAGTGTTTGGTAATAGCTGTCGTGGTGATAGAACCGGCATGGATATCCGAAGCCTGTGTTGAATCAGCTTCATATGAATCGAATTGAAGACTCGAGAAGTTGTTTGCCAAATGGTTCAAAAGAGGCAACAAACGGTCGTCTTCCTCTAAACGGGGTATAGCCTGGAAAGTACGCATTAATTGTTTGTTGAGAGATTCTTGAAATTCGACAGCCAACAAGTTCAATTGTAAAGTCGAAGGAACATAGACGTCACCCTTGCTCAAGTAAAGCTGTCTTCCGGCCACCAAAGCAGGCACTTTTTCAAACGGAAGCTTGATGAAGTTTTCTTTCACTCTGATATGTTGCTTGAGTTGGTCGTTGCTAATAGTTTCTCCTCCGTCTACCATCAACATCGTCCGTATCACTGTTCCCGTGGCAGCATACAAATCGTCGAAAAGAGCATTTTTCTCGTCCTTGTCTATATACTTCCAGTTCAATTTGTCGTGGTAATGATTAATAAACTCGTGTTGCTCTTTAGGTTGAAGAGCATTGTAGCGCGCTTTAAACAAAAGCGTTTCGTTCTTGATAAACTTCTTGCGTAATTCTTCATTTCTGCAGAATACAAGGCGCAATATATAATGGGAGTAGTGGTCTTTGCGTCTTTCGTTCAACATGTCGTTTCCAGAACTGTTGAGTGGTAAATATTTCATCAACATTGGCTTGATCGAACTTTCGATTTCTCGTGCCAGCTTGCCTCTGGCAGTGCCTGACTCGATCTCGATAAGAATCTTGAGTCTGTCGATGGCCCACATCTCAAACTCTTCCAATGTTATTTCTTCTAGAGGTGGAATGTCATAGAATGAAAGACGTTGAGAATATAACCCGGACTTGACATTTGACGCGCCCGAGCCATAGCTGGCAATCTCCTCGAAATTCCTACGGCCGGCAGTTCTTCTTTTGGTAGACCTAAACATTTCTGAATGGCAGTATAGAGACAGCACTCTTCGTTGAACCTCAGAAGAAGAAAGTGATCTGCCACTTCCACGTCTTGAATATTATTGTTTGCAGAAGTCGCGTATAGACATTACGCGCTGCAGGATGAAGTAAGGCCGCGTTCTACGATTAAATAATCAAATCTGAAATGCGCACTAAAGCGCACTGTAACGAATACCACTTACATCACTTGATTGCCTACTTCTTTCCTTATTTCTTTCCGAAAAAACTTATGAATCTACTGCTACCACCCCCACCTCCATTGTTAACGAGTTCTACACTCACGCCTTCTAATTTCGCCAAATTAATTACGGCATCAACTTTCTCATCTTCCGATATAGTATACCTGCATATATTGTCTGTCTATATGCATTCCTTTATTCAACAATCCTGAAAATGATTTTGATGAAATGTTCAAATTTCACCAACTGTCTCATTTGTTTCAATAGCCCATATCGCGTGTTATTTGGGACGGAAAGCACTCTGAAACATACGCGGGAGATATCAGAAGCAGATAAATCACCATGAGTCGTTCCTCTGATGTCCACATCGACGCCTCGTCGTTCCACAAGAGACTTTCGCTCATCCAAAAGTTCATGGTGCAAGAAAAAGCCACCGTTCCCGGCCAGCTTGTCATCATCGTAGGAACGCGTGATGAAGAAAACACATACAAGAAGCTGACAGTGTTGCAGAACTGGTTGTTGGGGTATGAGTTCGTGCAGACGGTGATGTATATCACGAGCGAGAAGCTCATTGTAGTCACTTCCGAAGGTAAGGCTAAGTATTTGAAGCACTTGACCACGAAGCCGACCGCCAACTCGAGTGAAGTTGAAGTTTGGTCACGCACAAAAGATGTCGAACAGCAGAAGAAGCTTTTCACAGATTTGGTGGCGCAATTGCAAAAGAATGGTCCAGAATACGGGTCTGTGATCAAGGATCAGTACAAGGGCAAATTTGTAGATGAGTGGAAAGCCGCTCTTTCCTCTGCCCCTGAGCTTCAAATTAAGGATATCACTCTTCTACTTTCACGTGCCATGGAATTGAAAGATTCTGAGGAGTTTTCCAATACGAAAGTGGCTGCAAATGCTTCCGTAGTGATGATGGATACATTTGCTAACGAGATGATGACAGTTGTAGATGAAGAAAAGAAGATCACCAACGCCCGTTTCACAGATGGAATCGAAGACAAAATTGATGACGAGAAGTGGATCGTGAAGTCGGCTCTTGGGAAAAAGCTCTTGAAGTCTGACAGGGACTTTGATCACGAATTGCTTGAATGGTGTTACTCACCAATTATTCAGAGCGGAGGCAAGTTCGACTTGAAACCCAGCGCTGTTTCGACCGAAGATTCGTTGGTGGGTGACGGTGTGATTTTGTCGTCAATTGGATTACGTTACAAGTCGTATTGCTCAAATGTCGGTAGAACTTTCTTGATTGATCCCACTTCCGAGATCGAGGCTAACTACGACTTCTTGCTTAAGTTGCAGGAGCACATCACCAAGAACTTGTTAAAGGACGGAAATCTCGCCAAAGAGGTCTATGAAGGAGCCATAGCATTCATCAAAGCCGAAAAGCCTCAACTTGTAGAACACTTCACCAAAAACGTAGGCTGGTTGACTGGTATTGAATTCAGAGATTCGACCTTCATTTTAAATGCTAAGAACGAGAGAAAGTTGACCAATGGCCAGATCATTTCTCTTGCTATTGGGTTCACGAATTTGGTCAACGAAAAGACAAAGAACCCTAAGTTGAAGAACTATGCACTTTTGTTAACAGACACCTACAAAGTTAGTGAATCTGAGCCAATCTTGCTTACTGAATCGCCCAAGCAACGTTCAGAGATCTCATTCTACTTCAAAGACGATGACGTAACCAAGAATGAGGAAAAGAAGTTGAAATCGGAAAAGAATATCAAGATCGAAAAGAAATTAGCTGTCAATGAGGCCAACTCGAAGATCTTGAAATCGAAACTAAGACATGAATCCAGCGGAGCCGACGATGTCAATGCCGAGAAGGTCCGTCAAGAATTACAGAGCAAGTTACATGAGAAAAGACAACAGGAAGGTTTGGCCAGGTTCTCCAAAGCTGATGCTACTGATAGTTCTGACTTTAAGCCAGTATTTAAGAAATACGAATCATATGTCAGAGAATCGATGATCCCAGCTAGTGTTCGTGATTTGAAGATCCATGTCGATCCTAAGAACCAGACCATTATCTTGCCGATCTGTGGACGTCCTGTCCCATTCCATATCAATTCGTTCAAGAACGGCTCTCAGAACGAAGAAGGAGACTACACATATTTAAGATTGAATTTTAACTCCCCTGGTGCTGGAGGCAATGCCTCAAGAAGAACTGAATTACCCTATGAAGATTCACCTGATAACTCGTTCTTGAGATCGATAACGTTGAGATCTCGTGATCGCCAGAGAATGGTCGATGTGTTCAAGTTGATCCAGGAAATGAAGAAGGAATCGGTCAAGAGAGAACTGGAAAGAAAGCAGATGGCCGACGTCATTAGCCAGGCCAATTTGATCGAGTTAAAGGGCTCCAGAATGAAGAAGTTGGACAATGTTTTCATCAGACCACAGCCAGACACGAAAAAGATCGGTGGAATCTTGCAGATCCACGAAAACGGTTTGAGATACCAGTCTTCATTCAAAAACGACCAGAAAGTTGATCTTCTTTTTAGCAACATCAAGCACTTGTTCTTTCAGCCTTGTAAAGACGAGTTGATTGTGTTGATTCATTGCCACTTGAAGAGTCCAATCATGATTGGTAAGAAGAAAACTTTTGATGTTCAGTTCTACCGTGAGGCCAGTGATATTGCCTTCGATGAAACTGGAGGTCGTAAAAGAAGATACAGATACGGTGACGAAGATGAATTACAACAGGAACAAGAAGAAAGAAGAAGAAAGGCACTTTTGGATAAGGAATTCAAGGCTTTTGCCGAACTCATTGCTGGCTCCTCCAATCATGTAGTCGACTTGGATATTCCGTTCCGTGAATTGGGATTCCAGGGTGTTCCCTTCAGGTCATCGGTGTTGTGTATGCCAACTCGTGACTGTTTAGTTCAGTTGATTGATCCGCCCTACTTAGTTGTCACCTTGGAAGAAATCGAATTGGCCCACTTGGAAAGAGTGCAATTTGGTTTGAAGAATTTCGATATGGTTTTTGTCTTCAAGGACTTCTCTAAACCAGTAGTCCATGTAAATACTATTCCTATGGAACTTTTGGAAGATGTGAAGAACTGGTTAACTGATGTTGATATTCCATTGAGTGAAGGTCAGATGAACTTGAACTGGGGAGCCATTTTGAAGACTGTGCAAGCTGACCCATATCAATTCTTTGCTGACGGCGGTTGGAGTATCTTGACTGGTGTAGGAGATTCTGACGAAGAAGATGAAGAAGATGAAGAGTCTGAGTTCGAGGCATCTGATGACGATCCAAGTGACGAAGAAGTCGAAAGTGAAGAAGCAAGTGAAGACAACTACAGCAGTGGAGGCTCTGAAAGTGAAGGCAGTGGTGATGAAGAAAGTGAAGGTGACGATTGGGATGAAATGGAGAAGAAGGCTGCGAAGGAAGACAGCAGACGTTACAGAGATTAGGTAACGTCATAAGAGTGTATCATTAGTAGTGTTGCTGACAATAAATGATTTCTGTTCATGAAGAATTAAATAGAATTAGTATTTTATTTATGATAATGTCTGTTAGTAAACTTCTACATCTTTGACTGTACATACGATTACATTTACGTATAAAGTCTCTACAACAGTCTCGTGTCTATTGTAAGTCTTCTATATTCTAATAAATAATATGATATTATGCTCAACTTAAGTCAATAGAGCTCCACATGTCTTTGAAGCCCCACCAAGAAGCACCACAACCACAGACTCCCACCCAGAATGGAGTCAAACAGCCATCATATAAAGACCAATGGAGAACCAAAGGAACTTGGATCAACTGCTTGAACATAGCGATTTTCCAATTCGAATCCCATTTGGCTACAGGGTTTCTTCTGACTAACTCTAGAATCTCAATTACAAGATAAGCACCCCAGATTCTCGAGCACCAGATGTAAGTCTCGGTGCACCACCAAGCATTATCACCAGTTCCAACCCAGTTATGGTCAGTAATCCAACCAGCGTTTTCAAGCAATTCTAAAGCCAAACAGTTGAGCGATTGGAGCAAATTGACAAAGCGAGTAAACTTAGGAACAGGATTAGAAGGGTCTGCATACGCTCTATACTCGTCAATGATCCAAGGCATGTACTTGATCGACTCGGTGAGTCTGTTGAAAATTCTGATATCAGCCAAATACGAGCTGATAGCCTTGAAGTGAACAGCAAGTTTTGATGGCTTACCCTCGGTATACACCGGCTTTGGGGTCGAGAACAATTTGTTGACGAACTTGTTGTTTGTATTTGTCAAGTCGGAAGCACGTTCGCCCAAAGTGTTCTGAAGAACCTTCTTTACTACTTGAATCAAGTTGTACTTTTGGGTCTGAAGAAAATGTTTGATGTGGCTCTTGTTGTTCAAAATGGCAGAAACAAGCAAAGTGAAGTAGCAGATGAAATAGAGGTTTGTGTCTACAGTGCTTGACTTCGCCAATACCTTGTCGTTGATTTCCTGGTAGAATTTTCTCGAGAAAATGGACTTTTTCAACAACTGGTTGAGACTGAGAAGAAGTGATAACGGAACCGTTCGGCGAGGTCCACCTTTGGAAACTTCGACTAGCTGGCTGGTTAGGGGAGAAATGGCGGCGATAGACATGAAAGGTATAAATACAAATGTAGGGGTATATGCGAAATTATGGGATGAAAACTAGAGGACAATCTGTGGATAAATAAATATATAAATATTAGTTCAAATAAATTTAGAGTGAAATTCCCTATGCACCGCACTTGATAATGTGTGGTGAAAAATGAAATCGGTTCGTCAATTCTGAACATGCAACAGGATAAAAAGTGGGTCAGAAACGGCAGAGAACCGGCGAAAACGAGAAAGGAATCTTCATAATCAGCCGTATATTATCTTGTATAATTGGTGCAATTTTCTTGCTGATTTCTATCGTTTGCAATGTGTTCATGTACTCCGAACCCCAGATCTTGGTGTATGCTCATAGAAATCCTACTATAAATCCGGCTGGAAAAAAGACTGGGGAAAACAATTTTTTGGGTCAACCTCGGATCCATTCTCCATATTCAGTTTAAACTGACGAACGCTGTGAAAATTCTGGAACCCAAAATTTGACTTTTAAACGAGAAAGCTGAGGTGGAAGTTCCTCAACTCTGATCACTGCTAGATGCGCTCATCTCGAACTCTTCTGAACCATCAGATATGACATACAGCCGCCGTACGGTTGGCTAGCGGCTAATCTATAAATGATAAATGTCCACAAAACGTAATCGCTCTGAAATGGAGAATAAATGCGTCTTGTATATGCATAATCATCTGAGAATTAGATTTATATGGGGTTGAACAAAAGGTGATTTCTGATGGTGATTGGTTAGATCTTTTGGATATTAATTAGGTATTTTATTCAGATTATTTTTCGTGAAAGGAAAATTATAAAATTTAATAGATATTATTATATCGAAGTATTTTGTAGCTGCTAAAAAATTGAATTTGTACAATATTGATCCCTTCATGAACTTCATGTTAAGATCCGTATGACTTGAAAATTGTCTACATAAAAAGCATGAATGCTATCAGGATTTGACCTCGGAATACTCAATTTTGCAAGTGTCATAATTTGCAATATGTTAACTTGAAAGCTATAGATCTACAAATATGTATTCCTTTCAATTATTAGGTCAAATTAAACAATAAAGATACAGACGAAGTGAACAATTGTAGTGGGTCGATCTGGAAAGATTCGCCCAAATCGTAACCCAAACTAACTAGACGATTTTCCCACAAACTAAATATTTACAGCAGCTCATTTGGTGTCGCTGTCAGATGACGACTTGCCGGGGGCTCGAAGTTGAGATCTGATGACATCTAATGGCACACCAGGGTTGGAAGTGATAGCTTCGAGTGGGATACCTTCCTTTTCAGCAAACTTCTCCATACCTCTTTGGTCAGCAGAGCCAACAGTTTCCAAAACGAGTTCGTTGATTTCTTCAATGTTGTCGGAGACTTGAGGAAGCAACAAGTTAAGGATAACACCCAAGAAACCAGTGACGGCAAACCCAGTTTCCATAACAAGAATAATGGCGTTGTAGAAACCTTGCAAGGAGTTGTTGCTACCAGAGTAGGTGAAGACGTTAGAAAACCAGTTTGGCACTAAGATAGAACCAAGACCAGGCAACAAGGCAGCGGTCAACACGAAACGGTCTCTTCTTGTGAATTCCGTGCTACAGATAATTCTGATACCTGAAACAGCAACCGAGCAGAAAAGGAACGAAGTCATACCTCCTAAAACAGCTTTTGGAATAGAGACAATGGCGGCCGCAAATTTGGAGAAGATACCCATGATAATCATGAAGAAACAACACCAGTATCCAACTCTTCTATTGGCACATTTGGTGATGGAAATTACACCGTTATTTTGAGCGAAAGTGGACATTGGGGTAATGGTCATTAAGCCAGCTAACATACCATTGAATCCATCGGCCAAGATACCACCCTGAATTCTCGACTCGTATTGTTCGCCTTCAACTTCTAAACGGGAGACGTCACAAGTAGCTGTAATATCACCGATGGCTTCCATCATAAGTGTCAAATACACGGCCAAGAACGGTAATATAATTGGTCCATAAACCTTTAACTTGAAAGTATGCACCCAGATGAAAGTAGCAGCTGGAGCAGCATCAATGGATTCATGGCTGAAGTATCCGCAGGCAGCAGCTACAATACATCCAATCAACAAACCAAAAATAACAGCACAGGACTTCATGATGGGTGAACCGAATTTTTCGGCTATAATGATAGAAACGAAGACCAAGAAACCCAACCCTATGAATTCCCCGGAGCCCCAGGTGATATTTTTAGAACCCACAGCACATACCTCACCTACACAGCCGGAGCCTCCGAGCCAATCTTGGAACCCAGATTCAACCAAATGGGCACCAATCAAAAGAACTACGGGTCCGGTGACCAAAGGTGGGAAGATCTTTTGTAAGATCTTAGCTGGCATGAAAGATAGCAACATTTCAAGCAAGGCACAGACAATACCACTAGCCAATATATGGCCATAGCCATTTGGACATGGCAACTGCGTGCCGTCTTCAGCTACTGGACACTCCCCATTGGAATACATCATGGGCAAAGCATTGACCACAATGGAAATGGTAGCGAAAGAAGTTCCTACAACGGACAAAAGCCCCGTACCAAGATAGTATGGAGTCCCAAAGATGTGGAAACGGGTGATTTGAATAGCAGACAAAATTCCCGACGCAATAAGCGAGGCTGACACCAAGTATTCTTGTAACGAAGCATCGAGGTTCGCAGCACTGGCAATGATTATTGGTGGAGTCACCACCCCAGCCAACATAGCCAATGCATGTTGGAACCCAAGAATGAACCCCAAGAGAAGAGGCATGTCTGAGTTGAGTCCGAAGAAGGGCTGGGTCTTTGGCTCCTTGGTGATAAACGGAATGTCAGGAATGAAAAGGTAAGCGTAGTCATAGTCTCCAAAGAACCCTTCTTTGGTAGTCCATTTTCTCACTACCCTCTTAGTGTAGGACTTGAAAGTTTCCGCCTTCAGCATTGCTAGCAATTCTGGGTACTATAGGGACTAAACAGGTTGACTGGTAGTATGGCAATAATGACAACAAATCTGTGGGCTACAGTCACGTCCTTGGCTACTTATATAAATAAATAAATTTCAAACTTTTCACAATCTGTCTGTGTGCAAAATAAAGTTGATTTTTCTTTCTCAAATTTTTCACTCAGATAACAAACTTAAACTCAGATCAGCAAGCTACCCAATATAGATAAGGAAGATTCAAAGAGATAACGGCGTGTAACTCCTTGGATCTACAAAAAGGAAAGTTCCACTCCAAGCTTTTTGTCACCAGTAATACGGAGTCTCAGACCTTAGTCGCTAATTGGAGCGAGATCTAACTTCTTATCAGTGATTATGATTTTGGTGCTGCATACAGTTTCGATAACGTTGCAACTTTCGGAGAACGCCGAGCTGCTGAAGTGAAAAAAAGCGGAATCGCCGTCAAACAGCAGATGAAGAAAATGGTATTTTTCAAAACTTCCAGTGTATATTAATTGTATACATGCTTTATGTGCAAGTGACACATACCAGCTGAATGGCGCTACGGTTCAAGATTCTCTCCGTTGACGTCTTACTGCTTGAAAGCGCTACCTTTTTGTATGTGAAAATGGTTTTCGCACAGACATGGAGATCTCCGAGAATATTAATTATAACCGCACTTTAATCTGGCTCCAATTAGGAACAATCAAGAGCTTAAATTAGCTGCACGGAACCCCCACCAATCGGGCCTGTTCATTGGATTATTCTCCACGGCAGAATCTCGGCCCACAGGTCTACTTTCTTTATCGTTGCCGCAATGTATATAATATATCCCAAATGTAATTTATTTAGATACAATTTTCAAAAGTTGCCGCGCGGACATCACCAAGTCCACACATGAGAAAGTCCACGTAATTGATAAATAGAAAATAAGAAACCGTCAAGAAGTTTCCACTCGTGACAGGAAATTTTTAGCTGAATGAAAATGTCATCCCATCCAATCAGTTGCGGTAGTTGACGGATGTTCTCTTTTTTGAGTTTATTCCAGATCTTGCTTTAAATCGTATTCTGCAAAATCTTACGACCTCCACATTTCGAGGCATTCGCTATTTTTATTTTTTTTGACAGTCGCCAACATCAATTCTCTGGAGGAGCCTGAAGACGTTTAGTTAGGTGTGCTAGCAAAGGCGTGATATGCCATGTAACGCAGCGATGCAATGCTCAACGGTTCATCGGCAGTCGTATCCAGGGAGCTTGAAGTATTTTGAAACGAGCGATGCAATAGATTAATCACCCAATCCGTATTCTTGTACGAGTCTAATAAAATACGTGGAACGAGGCTCATTCCTGTTCCACAGAAAAAGACATTCGATGGCTTTTCTCTGTACTTTGTGGATGTCATCTACAGATTCTTATGGCCATCCTTTTATCTATATCGTGAAGCGCTATGCTGTAATCTTCCGCGATCTAGGAGAGGTGGAACCGTCGATCTCTATGAACTGATTACGAAGAGTGAATTGAGAGGTGGTGTTTCGCGTCTATTTGCAAAAAAAGTCGGAACTCCAAATCCCAATACAGGTTTGATCACAAGACTACATTTAATTTGAACCAAGTTGATTGGAGAAAAGCCAAGACTCGGTCCTTGGCCGGATTCCCCTAGATGAATTGATGCACTCGAAGAACATTCACAATGCCAACGGAGCGTGTCGAAAACCTACTTGACACCCAAAGATAAGGGGATCTAGCAATCAGGTACCGGTGACTGAACTGCTGGAGATGCGGAGGATCTTTCGTCACAAAGCAGACTGGTGAAAAAAGTGCAAATCCTCCGTCCCCTTCTTGGTGTTGGTCGTATATCCCTTGTGTGGAAAAAGCAATAAAATTTTACTATATGAGATGACTCCTGCATGAAAATTCTTCTATTATGAGATGCCGTGCATACCGAGGGCACGCATAGCTTCACGGGCAGTCTATTTTTCCGGGGAAATACTCCACAGCGGCAGCTTTAGGGTGGTCGCTCATGTCAATGGAAAGAAGTGAAAAACGGTAGAAAGTGTGTGAATGTTGGTGGCTTGCTTGTGTACAGTGGAATACCTTTTTTTGCATTCCCAAAAAGTTCACTGCACTTCAATTACGTCGGCAAGATTCTGAAATTTCCGGACGCATCTTACGTCCGGAAGGAGCAGATGTACCCTCGGCGCTACTTCCGGGTGCATAATCTGGACAGCTAAGCTCACGCGAGCAGTCTTTTTTTAGGAATTGATCCTACTGTGTGGTGGTGCTCCAATTGCCAGGTTTCAGCTGCATCTGTGGTCTGCTGTGAGGGCAGAGTTTCAGGCTTGAGGGTGTCTACAGGCTGCATCGCTGTCCGAACGGGACGGGAAAAAAAGCTCAGTTCCTGATGCGGGAAGATGAAAGAAAGATTATTTTGATTATACATATTTTTCTGCGAGTTGGTTTCGTAGCCCTTCGAATTGTTAATTTATTTAATTTTATGACCACTTTCTTTATAGGTGTATTTGTGAAAAATTTGTAGAAGACTTGTATATTTACTTATATAGGACTCCTATAAAACTGCCGTTCATTGTATATCTACCATATCCTAATTAACATATATACAAGGTTTCCATAGCTTCTGCCTATTCCATACATGGTTTTCATATGAATAACTACACATGATGTTCTTTCTGATACGAAAAAAACACGTCCATCTATTTATGATCATCGCATTGCTTCTCGTGGTGACGGTGATGATGATAATTACGTCTCACCTCATCTCCGAAGAAACCAACCAGATCATCCGCAACAAGCTTAGAATCAACTACTTCGACACTTTGGCCAGATCCGTGTATAAACCCGGAAGTGAAGAAGATGAAAAAAGTCTTGAAGTCGATACTTCTGACCCCGAGTCTTATTTCAACAGAGAAGTGGAAAAGTTGTACGACGCCAAAAAGAGCTCCGACGTTGAAAACAAGCTCTGGTTGCTCAACACGGACATCCAGGACTCAGAAGTGCAGATTCCATTTTACTACTATATGGATGAGAGCACTGCTGGTGCTGATCAACTGGTGCAATTCCACCAATACCACAAGGAAAATAAGCCAGACATACAGCCCTTTGAGCCTCGTTTCACTTTGGCGATGTACTACCATTACATCAAAGCGAGTTTGGAACAGAATCCCAAGGAGCCTGTTCAAGTACCTTTCAATTGGTACGACTGGGTAGATTTGTCACGTTTAGACAAGTATTTGTTAGCACCTTCCAACTTGAAACCCAATTGCTCACATCTTGATGCCAGACCTGAAGAGGAAAAGTTGAACAAGCAAAAGGAGGAGCAAAAGCGTATCGAAGACGAAAAGAAGCGTATAGAGGAAGAAAAGAAGCGTATAGAGGAAGAAAAGAAGCGTGTTGAAGAAGAAAAGAAAAGAGCCAAGGAAGAAGCCCAGAGAAAGGAAGAAGAAGAGAAGAAGAGAAAGGAAGAAGAGAAGAAAAGAAAAGAAGAAGAAGAAAAGAAGAAAGCTGAGGAGCAGCAAAGAAAATTGCTCGAAGCGAATGTACCTCAGGAACAGAAATTAGACAACATCGTAGACAATGATACTAAACAGGTACCAGTGGAAGCACTTCCTGATGTCAATAGACCGGATGCAGCAAAACAACCACAGGAAGTTAAACAACCTCAGGAAGTTGAACAACCACAAGAAGTCAAACAGCCACAAGAAGTTAATCAACCACAAGAAGTTAAACAGCCACAAGAAGTTAATCAACCACAAGAAGTTAAACAACTTCAGGAAGTTAAACAACCTCAGGAAGTTAAACAACCACAAGAAGTCAAACAACCACAAGAAATTAATCAACCTCAGGAAGTTAAACAACCACAAGAAGTTAATCAAGTACAAGAAATTAAACAACCACAAGAAGCTGCTCGTCAGGGTGAATCTGAAAAATCTGAAGAACAGCAGAAAAATGAACAAAATAATGTTCAGCAGAAGCAGAATTTGAACAAAAGACAGGACGATGCTGAAGAAGAAAGACCAAGACTCCAAAAACGTTTATCTGCTAATGCTCCTGATTTTTTCTGTGAGGATAATAGTGACTTTCTTCGTGAACATGATAACGGGCATACTGTCCATCCTGGTTTCAATGTGTTCAGGAGTTCTGGAAAGACCACACCAGAAAAGGCTATTCTTTCTGGAAAATCGTATCTCTACTCGTTTGCACCAGCTCCGACTATGATTCTCTTTTTGACTAGTGATGGTTCATATAATGTATCTGTCAACTCTAACCAAAAGCTTCTTAACAATGGTTTGGTAGAACAATACATTGCTGATACTAAGTCGCATACCATTGATATTATCCATGAATTAAGGTCGTTACGGAAGGCTTTTCCTCCAAACAAGCATCAAGTAATGACAGACTATAAAGTCAATATTCCAGAAGAAAACTTTGAGCTCAAGACAGATGAGTTAATTAAGGGTTACGAATCTATATTGCTTGACGGAAAGCAACTTCCTAGCAACGAATTAAAGTATTACCACAGTTTGAAATACTCCGACCATGAAGTCAAGAATGGCGGTCCGCCAAAGTACTTCACTGAGGCTCGTTTATTGACCAACTTGTTGGGTGACCATTATGATTGGAGATTCTTCAACGGTGTAATCTATGGCTCATACGAACAAACGTTGATTTTACATAGAATGGTCCGTGCCTGGTTGTCGTTTACCCGTAAAAATGGAATTGTAACATGGGTAGCCCATGGATCCTTATTATCCTGGTACTGGAATGGTATTGCATTCCCATGGGATAACGATATCGATGTCCAGGTTCCAGTTATGGATTTGCACAAGTTATCGCTTCATTTCAACCAGACTTTAGTTGTGGAAGATGCAGAAGATGGATTCGGTCGTTACTTCTTGGATTGTGGTACGTTTATCACTTTAAGAGCAAAGGGTAATGGCAATAACAATATCGATGCCCGTTTCATTGATGTTGATTCTGGTCTTTACATCGATATTACCGGATTGGCATTGTCTCTGACTCTGCCCCCAGACCGTTATAAGAAGAACTTACCTGCAAACTGGAAAATCGATGGGAATGATTACGTTCCAACTAATAGACAATTGAAAATCTACAACTGCCGAAACAATCACTTTTCCAGCTTGAGTGAATTGAGCCCTCTTATCAAAACTTCTATTGAAGGTGAAATTGGTTATGTTCCTCAGAAATACACTGACATTTTGACTGTAGAATATTCTAAGGGTATGTTGAACAAGAAATTCCAGGGGCATGTCTTTTTACCTCAGGTTAGATTGTGGCTCCGTGAAGAAGACTTGTACTATTTCATCTACCATCGTGAAAAATGGAACAAGTACCACAGTTTCACGATGAAATATGCCAACAGCGATGATGGTGAAGACCAGGAGTTTTTCACGGACTTACAGTATGAGTTGACGGAGGATGAAAAGAAGCAATTGAGAGCAAAGTCACACAGCCCTCTCATGTTGAAGGATGATGAGATGTCCACCATCTTCAAATTTACGGAAGATGAGTTATTGCAACTTCTCCACAAGGATGAAATCTTCATGGCCTATTACGGTTCCAAAGATTTTACTTCTTTCCACGAGGAAGAAATCATGCATTTATTATTTGGCAAATCTACAGCTCAATTAATCAACGATGCCCCAGACTTCAAGCCAATGAAGTATGATCCATTCCTCTTCAAGATGCATAACGAATACATTACCTACGAGGAGGAGGTCAACCGCTACTTGGCCCTCTTAACAGCATACGAGCAACAAGAAAAAGAACAGATAATCGAGCAACTGAAAATGCTTGCCGATGAGGAGATTTTCAACCAACCAAAGAAAGTTTCCGGTGAGTAAGTGGAATTATAGAGAATTTTCAGACCGTAGAAAACTCCATCACTAGACATTTACGATGTACCTTCATGATTTTACCGTTTTATTGTACCATAGATTTACTCGCATTTTTACTTAAACAAATAATTTCTTTTTATAGTCATTTGTAATAGACAAGACAATTGTTAAAGAAATTGAAGAAATGGTGTAGAATTCGATAATAAGAATATGATCTCTTTGGTAAAATTCATCTGAAATGAATTTTCAATATATTTTACTTTGAACAAGTTTAGTCGTTTTAGTTACGTCCTGGTTCTCTTTCTAGCTATAAGTACAATAAATGAAACAGCTCACTCAATTACTACGAACACATAATAAGCCAATTCTATAACTGCTGCTATGAATATAATAACTAAATAGCGGTGAATTGGTATGTTTAATTCAATTTTCAAGGTTTACCCGTTCAGACAACTTTGCTTGAGCAACAAGATTTGCTGGTGCATCCAATCTCGATAACATCACCTCAATCATTCTTATCCTATCTGGAGAAGCAAATTTCTTATCAGAGAACAAAGAGTCCAATTCTCCAGCAGTCGATACTCTGACATTTTGGTATTTCTTAGCATTGAATAAGCGAAGCAAGGATAAATGGTTCCAAGGCTGTATATCGTTGTAGCTGGCACTTTTGCCGTGGATCAACCTTTCTATAGTGTAACCATCATTGTTCAACACGTAAAGATAAGTATTGTTACAATCCCATTTACACAACGTAGAGATTTCCTGAACCGTCAACTGCAATGAACCATCACCGACGAACAAAATTACTCTCCTGCTAGGGTCGATTTCCTGGGCTGCCATGGCAGCACCAACTGTTGCACCTACTGTGAAACCAATTGAGCCCCACAAGACTTGGGATATACCGATAGTGTTGCTGGGAAAATGGGATTGAATAATTCCGAAAGCAGATGTACCAGTTTCGGTTACGATAATATCACCCTCTCTAAACCAGCCGGATACTTTAGACCACAAATATTCTTGGGTCAAAGGAGCTTCTGATGGAGCTTTCAATGGCTGTTTCCTTTTAGGAACTCGAGTAGGAATGTAGCTTGGATTGATGTAAGAAGAGACCCTTTTTATCAACTGTTGCAAGGCTTCTTTCATTTGAACTCCTGGGAAGGTGGCCTGTCTGATTTTCATATAGTCAGAGTGGAATTCAACAACATTCTTCGTCTTGTAGGAGTATGAAAATGAACCTGTATTGAAGTCCGATAACAACGAACCAACAGATAGTATAAGATCGGCATTTTCAACGGCTTTTTTGACTTGAGGACTCGACATTGTCCCGACATAGACACCGCCAAATCTTGGATGAGATTCGGAGATACCAGATTTACCCATTGGAGTTGTAAAGACTTGAAAATTAGTGGCATCAACCAATTGTTTGACTTCCTCTTTGCAATTGTGTCTGAGGGCACAAGCGTCTACCAAGATAATGGGGTTTGTAGCTTGGGACACCAACTTCAGGACTGTTTCAACAACTTCTTCCTGAGCTTCAGGATCATTTTGTTTCAATTTCAAATCAATTGGAGTTTCTAAGAGACTAGAAGGAACCTTGAGATCAACCATATTTGCCGGTAAACCAACATAAACTGGTCTCTGATGAACATATGCTTCTCTGATGCATCTATCTATTTGACCTGGTGCAATAGAGATATCTGAGAGAAATGCTGTAGTTTGAGAAATGCTATTGGACATTCTGTGAAAAACAGTGAAGTCACCATTACCCAAGGTATGGTGGAGCAACAACTGTTTAGCCTGTGACGATATGGATGGAACTCCAACGACATGTAGAAGTCCTACGTGTTCAGCATAGGCACCACCAACTCCGTTTAAAGCAGACAATTCACCAACACCAAAAGTTGTGACCAAGCAAGACAATCCCTTTATTCTGGAGTAACCATCGGCAGCATAGGCAGCATTCAATTCGTTGGCATTTCCAGCCCACCTCATATCCGGAACTTCATACACTTTGTCCAATAAGGAAAGGTTGAAGTCACCCGGCAAGCCGAAAATGGTGTCCACTTTCAATTGGTGGAGTCGCTCAAAGAGGTACCTTCCTAGAGTAACCTCTGATTCTGGGTAGGTTGATACCATTGCTATAAGGACAGTATATTATTGGGATCTACAGTTAAAAATAGGTGTAGATATTCTAAGTGAAAAATTGTTGTGCAATGGCTGCGAAAAGTTGATATGGTGCGCGAGGATTTGCACTTATTTATAAGAAGTAAATCGTGATCAGCTGCTTATTCGCTAGTACAGTTGTCGATTATAGGCCCTGGGGCCATCTGAAGGCATTTCCCATCAGTTCGTGATGAACTTGTAGAAAAGATTAAATGTGCAGCATGTTTAAACGCATGAATGGTTCCCTTAATCGTCCCATAAGCTGGAGACATTCCTATTATGTGTAGGATATGCGATTAGGCAGCATTTCAACACAGCCTATTGAGTGGGATGGTTTTCATTAGGAATGCCATCAAGGTAAGTTGCAATTCTTGCCGTTAAGCAAAACAGATTGTATTTTTGTACCGATTAAACAAGAACTCCTGAGCGTATACGATTATTGGGAAAAAATGGGTGCAAAATTAGTTTTGAGAATAATTGTCAATCACGTTACAAAAAATTATAACATTAGGCTGCAGATTTGTAACCGGGGTTTAGCTTGGGATCTGTTCTGGAACTTAAAGGATATGACCCACTCCGCCGGATGTGATTCTCATCAAATTGGTATCCTTTTTGTATGTAACTTTTATATAATTCGTAGATGGTGTGGTTAGTCTACGAGCCCTTGTAAGGGCATACTCAAATTCCACATTATCACGTGCATTATATCACATGGATTTGTATGCATTATGCATGATGCAGCCCCGAGTTGTCGCGTCTTGCAGTCTTGCATTCACGTGCAGCTTGCATGGTGATCGGCAAACCACCCAATGACACGTGCGATTCATCACCTCCCTAATGGTACGGGCACGCCGTTACCCGGCCATTTTCTCCTCATGACCCAGGATCATCACCTGAGAACCATGTGAGTAAAATCCTCGTGATTCCCACTTTTTTTTGTTCAGCTTTTTTCCTCAGAACAGTAATCAGGTTCCATATATAACGTGATTAGCAGGTGCACCAGTGAGACTCACCAGTATCTACAACTACAACCAGTATACCACTACCCACAAGTATGTATAGGCTTGGAACGAAGTCAGCAGCGTCGAGGCGAGAATGCCATCAAGTTTCGGGATTTGTTGTGATTTGGCATTTGTTTATTTGTTTTGAAGTTGTTGTTTATGAAGTCGCCAGGTGACAGCCACATGTCTTTGGCCTCGTGATTTGCAACTGTCGATAACAGAACAGTAACATGACTATCATCATCTGATCGTATGATTGGAATACCATAACATCTGATGTCGTAACGATGTGGTTGGTTAGGAAGTGGAAGGCAGGGATGGAAATGGACCACAATAAACAAAACATGGACAGTAGTGAACATCAGTAAAATCAAAACAAACAATAACATCAGTTACCATATGTTGTATAAAAAAGGATCTTATTCAAGAGCTATACTGCAAAAAAGATATTTGCGAATTGATACGTTTGTTGTTGATGTTGTTGATTTGTGAACTCCTGTTTATTTATTGTTCAATGTTTTGGTCTGTTTCTAGTTTCCTGCTTCTTCTTGACAATGTGTCTTTGTATTTCATAGCACCGTGACTAACCTTTTCTAGAATGCCTAAGAGAGAATCAGACGAACACCACGGGTTGGACGACAAGAAGCAGAAGGTCGACGACAAGAAGCACGACATTGCCATTGACTCGGAATTGTTGGGCCAGCAGTCTTCTTACTCCAAGAACTCAGCCAAGGACGGCGATGACTCGTCGCTCTCGGCTGCTGAAGCTGCTGCTGCTGCCGTTGCGGCTGTTTCGTCATCTGACTCGACGTCAGCTGCGCACCAGCAACAACAATTGCAGCACGCAGCTTTCCAAAATGCGTTCAGACAACAACAGCAACAGCAGCAAGCCGCTGCTCAACAGGCCTCGGCTGGAGCTCAGGCTGCCTCGGCTCCATTCCAGCCTACCACTTTGCCTCCTTCCAACAAGCCGCAACACGGCTCCGATGAGTGGCACAGACAAAGACGTGAAAACCATAAAGAAGTCGAAAGAAGAAGACGTGAGTCTATCAATCACGGCATCAAGGATTTGGCAGCTTTGATACCTACCAACGACACCAACAAGGCACAAATCTTGCAGAGAGCCGTTGAATATATCAAGAGATTGAAGGAAAACGAAAACAACAACATCGAAAAATGGACTTTGGAAAAATTGTTGACGGAACAAGCTGTCAGCGAGTTGAGTGCCTCCAACGAAAAATTGAAGCAGGAGTTGGAAAGAGCTTACAGAGAAATCGAGCAATGGAAAGAGATGGCCAGAGGTGGTGAGAAGAAGTGATTTCGTGAAAATCGTGAAAATCGTAAAAACTTTTCATTCTTTTGTGTATTTTTATAGTGTATTTTAAATTGTACTTTAGTTTCGCTTTGGTGTTATAATATTATAATGTTGATATATCGCAATTGTAGATAAAAGGAGAATAGTAATTGTAATTAAGTATGGGCTTGTTGGTATATATAAAGCTGTGTCGTATGTCGTGCGACATTTTGCAGCTAATTCCAGACTGACAGAGACAATTTTAACGAAGAAGAAGAATTTTGTAGAGAGTTAAATGATTCCAGAAATGAGCCATATACATCTACGACTGCTTGTAGCCATGTAACTATTGTAATTTCCACTTTTATCTCGTTATCTGTGGTTAAAAATCCATACTTGGACATTAATAGTTGTTCCATCTATTTTATCCTGCATGTTGTATTTTCTTTTCTCTTATAGCAGCTCTTATTCTTACTAACATGAAGAAAGTCAACTCAGTAAACTACTCTTCATAATTTCCACCAGATCTACGACATTGCACTATGGGTGTACCTTTCCCAGATATTGACCCGTACGAGGTTTTATTGGTGGAAAAAAGTGCCACCCCTATCGAAATAAAACGGGCCTATAAACGTCTCTGTTTGAAATATCATCCAGATAAACTTCAGCAGAATCAGAGTGAGCCAGAAGTTGACCAAGATTTCTTTGCAAAAGTCCAGTTTTCGTACAGCATTCTCAGTGATGGAGTACGCAGACAGCGATATGACCAAACGGGCAATTTAGCCGAATTCGACATGGATGAAGAAGACGGGTTCAACTGGAAGGAATACTTTGACTCTCTAAACGATAAGATCACCATAGATATGATTCAAGAAGACAAAGTAAAGTACCAGAATTCGGAGGAGGAAAAGCAGGATATCATTTCCAACTTTATTTACTATGAAGGAGATTTCTTAAAATTGTTTGAGCTCATCCCGCATTTGGAATTTACCGAGGAAGAGGAAGCCAGAGCTTTCAAGATCATTGAGCTGGAGCTTCCGGACATCGAAGAATCTCTTGATCTTCAAACTCTCAAGTCGTGGGAGAAATACAAGAAGCTGAGAAAGACCAAAGTGCGCCAGATGTTGAAGAAGTTGGCCAAAGAAGCAAAAGAAGCCGAGGAGTTGGAAAAGATGATAAAAGACAAGGGTAAACGTAAGCTTCGGAACGAATCTGACTTGGGCGCATTAATCAGAAGTCGTCAGGCTAATCGTTTGGACGACTTGATTAATACCTTGGAGACGAAGTATGTGGATAAGAAGGGCAGCAAGAGAGGAAGGGCTGAAGTGGATGACGACGAGTTTGAGAGAATCCAGCGAGACATGCTCAAGAACAAGAAGAAGGTGTGAAGACAAGTAAACCTCGCAAAAAAGTGAAGGTGAAGGTGAAGATGAAGACGGGCTTGTCAGATCAGCATAACCTGATCGATTCGCCCATACATAGCAGCTGATGCGACAGTGAGTCAGTACATAGTTCCTAGAGATCAACCACTGTTGTATTCTATAGAGTTATGGCATATATAGCATATTTAACAGCTAACAATAGTTACAAATTCATGATACAAATTTACAATTTCTTCTCTATTTTGTATCTCATCATACCTATACATCAGTGGCTATATCAAACTATCAGCTTATTCCATTATCTTGTTACTTTTGGTGTTTTTCATTTTTCATTTTTCATTTGGCTTCTGCTATAAGGCTTTTGCCAGACATTTTATGAGATGCGCGACGCGAGTGATTTCATCCCGCAGTGTAAACAGAAAATACTCATAACTCAGATCAGACTTTTTTCTACAGTGATTTTTCACTTATTTGGTACTTTTCACTCTATATCTTTTCTTTCTCCTCTTGAGCTTCACTGAACATGTCTGACTTCGACGAGTCGGCCTCCGAGTCCGACTACTACTCAGATAATTCAGACGACTTTGTTAGTGAATCTTCCAAGTCTTCCAAGTCCTCAAAGTCGTCTAAATCAGCAGCCAGTAAATCAAAGACTGCGAAATCCAAAACCCCCTTATCTGATGCCACGAACACACCCCTTACGTCCACAGACTCGTCTAATGGGACCAAGTCCAAGCTGAATGCCTCTGAAACGTATCAGAAGCTTTCCCAGTTGGAGCATATCTTGAAGAGACCAGACACGTACATCGGATCTGTGGAGAGAACAAAAATGGAGATGTGGAGTTATGATGAAGCCTCTGACGAAATGGTATACAAGGAAGTCTCGATAGTTCCTGGCCTCTATAAGATCTTTGATGAGATTCTTGTCAACGCTGCAGACAACAAGATCAGAGATCCCACCATGAAGAACATCCGTGTCAAGATTGATCCGGAGAACAACACTATCCAAGTGATGAACGATGGAAGGGGAATTCCAATCGAAATCCACGAAAAGGAGAAGATCTACATCCCGGAATTGATTTTCGGCAACTTGTTGACGTCTTCCAACTATGACGATGACGAAAAGAAAGTTACCGGTGGTAGGAATGGGTTTGGTGCCAAATTGTGTAATATCTTTTCCACAGAGTTTCAGTTGGAAACGGCCGATTTGAATACCGAATTGTTGTATAAACAGACGTGGACAGGCAACATGTCACAAGTGACAAAACCCAAGATTACGAAGTTGAAGACGAAGAAAGAGTACACTAAGGTTTCGTTCAGACCGGACCTCTCCAAATTCGGTATGGAATCGTTAGATGAAGAGATCTTGTCAGTTTTGAGACGTAGAGTTTACGATTTGTGTGGTACCGTCAAGGATTGTAATGTATACCTCAACGACAAGAAATTGAACGTGCGTAACTTCAAGAGCTACGTCGAAATGTATGTCAATGCCATCAAGAAAAGGTCGCCTGATACAGCCTTGGAAGAAAACAACGGTACCAAATACACCACTGTGGTCCACGAAGTGTTCAATGACAGATGGGAATTGGCTTTTGCTGTTAGTGATGGTTCCTTCAATCAAGTCAGTTTCGTCAATTCTATTGCTACCACTTCTGGAGGTACCCATGTAAAGTATGTATCAGACCAAATAATCAATAAGCTTGTGGAGACGTTGTCCAAGAAGGAAAAGGGCAAGAAGAAATTAATGATCAAGCCACAGGAGGTCAGAAACAATATGTTCTTATTTCTCAACTGTTTGATCGAAAATCCTGCCTTTACGTCACAGACAAAGGAACAATTGACCACCCGTGTATCTCAATTTGGCGGAAAACCCAGCGAGAAATTGGTGATTAGTGATAATTTCATCAGCAAGATCTTAAAAACCAGTATAGTCGATAAAATACGTGACATCGCTAATGCCAACGAAGACAAGGCTTTGCAGAAAGCCGATGGCTCCAAGAAACTGAGAATCAAGGGCCAAGTCAAGTTGGTTGATGCCAATAAGGCTGGAACCAGAGACGGAAACAAGTGTACACTTATCTTAACTGAAGGTGACTCTGCCTTGTCCCTAGCTGTGTCTGGTTTGGCTGTTGTAGGTCGTGACTATTATGGTTGTTTCCCGTTGCGTGGTAAACTTTTGAACGTTAGAGAGGCCTCAGCAGATCAGATCGCCAAAAACACAGAAATCAATGCTTTGAAGCAGATCATTGGTTTGCAACATAAAAAAGTATATACTCCAGAGAACGCGAAAACTTTGCGATATGGCCACATCATGATCATGACCGATCAGGATCAGGATGGATCTCATATCAAGGGATTGATTATCAACTTTTTGGAAACTAGTTTTCCAGGCTTGTTGAACATCCCTGGCTTTTTGTTGGAATTTATTACTCCAATTATCAAAGTCACAATTAAGAAGCGTGGTGGAGGCAAGGAAGTGATTCCATTCTATAACATGCCCGAGTTTGAAACCTGGCGTGAAAGAGAAGGTGGAAACTCACGTTGGTCGCATAAATATTATAAGGGTTTGGGTACTTCCACTCCGCTTGAAGCACGTCAGTACTTTTCTGCGTTGGATAAGCATTTGAAGCGATTCCACGCCTTGCAAGAAGATGATAAGCAATATATAGACTTGGCCTTTTCCAAGAAGAAAGCCGACGAAAGAAAGGAATGGTTGCAGGGATTCCAGCCAGGAACTCATTTGGATCCTAATTTGACAGAGATTCCAATCAGTGATTTCATCAACCAGGAATTGATCTTGTTCTCTATGGCCGATAATGTCAGATCCATCCCATCAGTCTTGGATGGCTTCAAGCCTGGTCAACGTAAAGTGTTGTATGGTTGTTTCAAGAGAAACTTGAAACTGGAAATCAAGGTAGCCCAGTTGTCTGGTTATGTTTCTGAAAAGACTGGATACCACCATGGTGAACAGTCGTTGGTTCAAACCATTATAGGGTTAGCCCAGAACTTCGTGGGCTCTAATAATATCAACTTATTGAAACCAAATGGTGCTTTTGGTACGCGTGCTGCTGGTGGTAAAGATTTCTCTGCTGCGAGATATATTTTTACCGAAATTTCCAAGATCACCAGGGCCATTTTCAACCCATTGGATGATCCAATCTACACATACGTTCAAGATGATGAACAGTCGGTTGAGCCTGAATGGTATTTGCCGGTAATTCCAATGTTGTTAGTAAATGGTTCGGAAGGTATTGGTACTGGTTGGTCTACCAATATCCCCAGTTACAACCCGCTTGACTTAGTCGATAATATCAGAAGACTTATGAACGGAGAGCCAATGGAAGAAATGAAACCATGGTTCAAGGGTTGGGAAGGTACTATTGAGCCCAACGGTCCAGACAAATACAAGGTAGTAGGCAAGATTGATCAGATAGACGAAACTACTGTTGAAATCACAGAAATTCCTGTCAAGACCTGGACCAATAACGTCAAAGAGTTCTTATTGGCCGGTTTGGGTAATGAGAAAACACCAGCTTGGATCAAGGATATGGAAGAACAACATGGACTCAACATCCGCTTTGTGGTCAAGATGTCTCCTGATGAGATGGCTAAGGCTTTAAAGGTTGGCTTATTGGAAAAGTTCAAGTTGATTTCTTCCATCAGTATGTCCAACATGGTTGCATTTGATCCATTGGGGAGAATTAAGCGTTATTCCAGCGCTCAAGAGATCTTGCGTGATTATTACTATGTCAGATTAGAGTACTATCAAAAGCGTAAGGACTTCATGATGGACGAATTGCAAAACCAACTTACCAAATTCAGCGAGCAAGCAAGATTTGTCAAGATGATTATAGACAAGCAATTGTCAGTGTCGAACAAGAAGAGAGTAGACTTGGTAAAAACTTTGGAAGATCTCAAGTTTGTTAAGTTCAATAAGAATAACAAGCCAGTATCTGAAACTGGTAACGACTCCTTGTTCTTGGCTGCGGAGGAAGATATCGAAGAGGCAGAAGCTGAAGTTGGAGATGTGAGCCAATTGCTAATTGGAGGTATCCAGGTTGGCAACGAAGATAACGAGCACAAACCTGAGACCATCTATTCCCATTATGACTATTTGTTGGGAATGTCCATTTGGTCGTTGACCAGAGAAAGATACGAAAAGTTGTTGCAGCAGAAAGATGAAAAGGAACATGAGTTAAATGACTTGTTGAAGAAGTCTGCGAAGGATTTGTGGAACTACGATTTAGATGTGTTTGTAGAAGAATGGGAGAAATTCTTGGACGCTGACTTGCAAGAAAGAATGGAAATGATTCCTACCAAGGGCACTAAGAAGACAGCAAAGAGAACGAGAAAGCCAGCTGTAAAGCCGATTGTAAAGAAGGAGGACGATTCTGAACCTCCAAAAAAGAAAGCAGCTACTAACAAATCTAAGTCTATTACTCCTGTTCCAGAAATCAAAGCCAAGACGGAAGTCAAGAAGGAAAAGCCTGATGTTCTTTCTTTCTTCTCTGCCAGTTCAAGTTCTCCTAACACAAGCATTTCCAAGAGTAAGCACGTAATCAACTTGTTCAGTGACAGTGAGGATGATGTTATTTTGGGATTGAGTAATGAACCTACTCCCAAGAAGAAGACAGCACCCATAGTCAAGAATGAGCCTGCCCCCAAGAAGTATTCCAAGCCCAAACCCGGCACCAAGGCTGCACTCATGGATGAGCTTGAAGACTTGGGAGTTGTTGGATTAGACAACAAGCCAGTAAAGAGAGCCAAGAAGAAAATCACCTATTCTGTCTTTGATTCCGAATCTGAAGAGGAAGATGACGAAGACATGGAAGAAGAAGAAGAAGACGACGACGACGAATACGAAGAGGATTAGATAGAGTAGTTATAGTATTAGTATTAGTTATAAATTGTTCTGATATGGTTGCAAGTAGATTCGCTCTATTTTACTGGCTCTATGTTGTTTGCCCTGGTTTAGTCTGGTTGGACTGAAAAAAGGATATTGTAATTCAAGCGCAGAGTTGCAGCCATTGTACAAATGTGGGGTCAACCTCGTAATTACCAACTGGGTGCACGACCACAGAAATACGATAAGTGCACATACGGCTACATGGCGTGGTGTTAAACACGGCTGTTGCACATCTAAAGTTCGCTTCTGATGAAACTTTTGATTTTCTTTCTATTGCAGTGACCTGAAGGATTCCTAAAACTCCATCAAGGAAGCTTTTCTTATTCCAAGGTGTTCTGGTGCGTTTGTGGCCCAAAACCGGCGGGGCGAAGAGAGTGGGATACACAGATAAGATCTAGAACAGTGAGCCTACACACAAACTAGATCTTCGTGATAGGCATAGGAACATTTCATAACACGTATGTACTAGCTATTTAGGGGCTTGTGTTGCCGTGGTAGTCTGCCATTTGTGGCAATAATATTTCGCCAATCAACTCATTCCCACTATATTATCTGGCGGTGATGCTAAAGCCCGGCCACTATAGTGCAAAGGTTCGTTTCCACCAGCTTAGCGAACATTTAGTGAAACTGAAAAGATGAACAGGAAAAATGTGTTAGTTTGCACATATGGCTAAGTTTATTACATGGATATACAGAAGTTGAATAGTTCATATATGTGCTTTGTGAATTGTATCTGGCTCTATATACTGGACGAATTGATTTTTGCTGAATTGAATGAATAGTATGAATTGTGTATATTGTATATTGTATATATTGTTTATATTTGTATGATTTGTATGATTTGTATATATTTGTATGTTTTGTATGATTTGTATACATTTGCATGGTATGTGTTGTTCAGTTTGGCAATAAGATCATATTATATATGTCTACATTTATTATGTATGTATAATGTATGCTGTGACTCGTATAATGATTTATTATGAATCTAATTTTTTATTTTCATCTGGATCGCATCTACGGCGGCTAACTCTTAGACCTACTCCGTTCCACTAACTTTGCACGATTCGATCTTTCTTTGCAAAAGTTGATTGGTCTATATCTCCTACTATTCGTCTACATATTTGTCTGTTTGTTCCTCCACAGCACTCTCTGCCTATCTCATCTCACCTTATTGGGCCAATATTATTAAAAGTTAAGAGGCTTAACTTTTCGGGGTCGCACTCTTCCTTATAATCGTAATCCTGAATATAGGAGATCCCCAACTCCTCCAGTCCGCCTTGAAAAGTGTCATTAGTTTAATTAAGTTTTTCTGTGTTTCTGTCTTCTTCATAAATATCGATTAGTGTAGAAGAACTTCTTCAGAACTGATCAGTTAGTATAGTGAAGCTGCTATCAACCCGACGGTTATTCACATCAAAACATACAGAACTTTTGCAATAATTTGTCAAAGTCTCAAAACATAAAATACAAAACAACACCTCAATCGCAAGACTGAAAGATACACTCTCGAAAACGCCGATAAACTCTACAAGCCTTTCCAACCACTCGTTCTCTCTTTCGTCTCCGTATCTGGAACAACCACAACTGGCCAATTAGAGCCTGCCTCGTTTTTCTATTGCTCGTGCTCTCCCTCCTGTTGCTTAGAGCATGATTTATTTCGAAGCCAACGTCACAACTACCATTCCAAACAGTCCCAACATGTATTCCAACAGCAACGCCGCCAACTCCACTAACCAGCAGTACTTGGGCGACTACTCGTACCAACAGACCCCTCAGCAACACCAACAACAACAGCAGCAACAACAACAACAGCAACAGCAACAACACACCATCTTGCCTCCTCCAGGCCCGGGTAACCAACAAAACGCTGCCTACAGCTACCAGAACAACGCCAGTGGCTCTTCTACTAGCAGTGCCTCCAATATCCAGGGCAATGCCAACAGTAACACCAACAGCAACAATGCCAATAGTAGTAATAACACCAGCAATAACAATATCGCGAACAAGTTCACAGCTCAGGATATCCAGATCTTGAAGCAGTTGTTGGTAGCTGGTGAAAAACACAAATGGAAGCAGATCACAAAGGAAATCAACCAGTTGTCCAATAGCAACACAAGCAATCCTCCGTCTGACCAGAACCAACAACCATTTGGTAACAGACATCAAGGACGCAATGTGTCGCCTACCTTTGTTATCAAGCAGTACCAGAGTTTGCTCGGCTTACCAAACAATGCAAACTTTTTTGGTTCTCTTGCCTCTTCCTTGCCCTACGTAGTGTCTTCTAATGGGTGGGACGACGTTGCAGACCAGAACTACGCTGTTCGCTTTGGAAACGAAGACATAGAGTAGTTTTTCGTCCCTGGTCGTTGTTAACTTTTGGTTCAATTCTTGTTTTACCCCTGAGAACTTCGAGTTCATTGGTTCTAGTTCTAGACGGACTTAACGACTCTGTTGTACTATATTGCCATATATTATGCGGTAAATTATACTGTATGAACCTATATTATATATGAAAATGTGGTATATGTTGTATCTACTATGATACTTGCAAAGAGTTTGAGTTCATTATTTTGGTCACAATGGCAATTGTGTTCACGTCTGTTTTAGTAGTGTCTTTCTTCTTGATATATCTTATAAATAATGTATATTCATATCCTTATTGTTCGAGATTGCAATCCTGACAATCGATCTTGTTATCTATGCTACCGATATCTTTATCTCTGTTATTATTGCTGGTCAAGAAATTCGTACTGGCGTCTTTTTCTACATGTTGGCCCAACTTGACCTCTGTACCCAATTTGTCTCTGATCAAGATTTTAATGAACTTCGCATCTGGAAACCCTTCGTAGTAGTAGTCTTCAGATTGAGATCCATCCTTATCCCCGTACTTAATAGCCAACTCGGCCGACTTGAACTTTCTTTGATACACTATCTCCGGTTCTTCTGTCTCAGACTGAACAAGTATTACAGCAAATACGCCTGGTTGGTCATAGATGGGTTGAACAGAAATATCCTGGATGGTTTCTGGAAATGTCTGGAGCAACTCCTGGAGATACCACAACGCTCTGTTTTGCCACTTGCATTTGGCACAATACTTAATAATCACCCTGGGATATCTATTGATACTAGGAATTGTCATTTTGGAAATTTTGTATGAAACTAAGCGGTGGTAAAATTGTAAATTGGTCTACTTGTGGAGAAGCATATAGATGGTGATGATCTTGTGTCACGTGAAATAGCATGTTCTTGTGCAGGATTCTATGATAGACAGACAAGACAGCATAGCACAAGTTGACGTGAATCTCTTCACGAATGGCGAGAAATAAAAGCTCTAATGAAGGGCCATCCGGATCATACAAAACTTAGTTATTAACTTCTCTTTTGTAATTGAATTGTCAGAATTGCCTTTTTTAGGACCACTTATAAATAGATCTAAACCTTGGAACTGTATATACTCCCACTTTCCCTTAGCAAAAGATGAAAAACGGTATACCTTAAGGTCTAGAATTCTATATTACAGCAAGTTTTCTTGGATAAAATCCATTACTGCTTCAAGAATAGAAGAGAACTTAAATATGAAGAACAGATGGCCTTTTTGTGGAACAACTTGTCTTTTCAAGTGAGAGAATTTTATCCAGGGAAGATCACTATATGAATAGCTCTACTTCCTATTTTAGATCTACTTTCATAGATCTACTTTCGTCTCTATAATTATATATTAAGTGGGAAGTCTAAGTTGTGTGACTGGACAAAACTATTTAAACAAACAAGAATTGAAAATGATGTGTAAGCGAATGAAGTAAGAGTTCTTTTTGGATATTTGATTTTTAGTCCAATGACGCCGATTCCGGGGAAACTTTTATAGGAGCATTAGCATTTTGGAGACCACCATGAACTGTGAATTGAAGAAAGGAGTGATGTGTAAGAAGCAATCGTAAGAAGTAACACTGAAAACTGTAGTGTTAACATAGTAATGATAGTAGTAATAATGACTATAGGGTCATGCTTAACCAGTCCCAGTTGTTACCATTTTGTTCTCCAGCGTTTTCAAGATCGTGCCCGTTGCTGTTCATGACATGTTGGTCGTTCTGGTTTTCCAGATTGCCACGGGCTTGTGGTAAGTTTTGGTCTACTGAGTTGAGCACATTGATGAACTCGTTGTCGTGGTCTATATCTACGTAATCTTCACCTTCTGTCTTCAAAACGAAGCCATTTTTTTCTTTCTTGACAGAGACTTTCTTAGGCGAAGCTTTTGTACTTTTCGCTTTCGTAGAAGTCTTTTTTGGTGTCATAGTTAAAGAAGAAGTCACAGAGGCGTTTCTAGTTGGTTTCTTCTTGGAAGAGAGCAAGATTGGAGTTTCAAACTTCAAGTCTTCGCCATCAACTGCGAGTGTTTCGGACGTGTCACTTCCTCCTGCTACGAGACTTTTTATGATCTTCGTGTCGCTTTTGCAAATGGAGGTAGGGTTCAAGTCGTCCCCGTCCTTGTCTTTACTAGAACCACTGATAGACTTCTTGGGGTTCGTATTTCTCTGTCTTTTCTTGATGACATCTGTTTTCAAACTTAAGGGACGAACGACTCCATGCAACTTCAAGAAAAGACCACAGGCATTACACAAGGGTAGTCCCTGTGGATTTCTTCTCCACAATGGTGTCGTTTGGGTGTGACAATTAGTACAAGAGACTCCCGGCTGCATCGAAGACAACGAAGTTGTCGATTGAGAACTCTTGAGCTGGCCCAGAGATCGTGGAGTTTCTGCGGGGCTCGATGTCTTCTTTGATTTCGACTTTTCAGAAGAGTTCTTGAACTTTTCTGACTTGGACTTCTTCGATGAAGGCTTGGAAATCTTGTCTGGCTTATCAACAGAAGATCTCCAGCTGGTAAGTGTCGTCTGTGAAGGAAGAGAATGTGGAGTAGTCTCAGTTTCCAGACCCGTGAAGCTGAACTGTTTGGGAAACGCACCCTTCTTGTTAGGAATGCTTCCAGATCCAATGCTGTCAAAATAAGAATCGGTAAATGGCTGGTTGTTGAGCTGAGGAGTCGGAAAATCGAGACCAGGTGATTGCTGGACGCCAGAAAAAGAAGGGTTGAATTGGAAAGTGTCGTTTCCGTTCGAAGACCGTGAAAAATTAGTAGGAGTTTGTGTTATAGAGCGACTCAAAGGAGGCTGCTGATGTTGCAGATGAAGACTAGCCGAGTTATGGCTGAAGTCTGGTAAACTGATGATGGAATTGTCGTGCCTCAAGAGATTTGTAGGGGTTGCTACGACCGAAACAACACTGTTAGAATGTCCATAGCGAGAATTACTATTGCTGTTGTTACTATTACTGTGGTGGTGATCATTGTAGTTATGGAGAATGCTGGTAGGTCCAATAGTTTGACTATGAAGACTGGGGTTTCTGGTATGGTATTCTTCCATATCATCGAATCTACTATTGGTTCCATTAGCAAGAATGTCCATGTTAATGTCATCGTTGTAGTTGTTGTTCGGACCTTCAAAAGCCAAAGGATCGAGAGAAAACTCAAACGCTGAAGATTCTCCCATGCCGTGGTGCCCCACATGAAGCAGTTCAAGGTGGTGGTCATGGTCATCATGGTTGTGGTCGTAAAGGTCGTTGTGGTGGTCTGGAATACTGTTTGACTGGCTTCGGTGATCCGAATGGTCCAAGTCATTAAGTGGAAGATGCTGAGAAGGTAAGATATGGGGCTGGATACTCGTTCGTAAAGGATGTACACTTTGACTCTGATTTTGAATCTGACTCCTCAACTTCTCCTGGTTCAACGACATCGACAAGTTGGAGTGAATCCCTGTGATAGAACCAGGTCCAGCGTGGCTAGTAATCATGGGAGAGAAGTCAGCAGGTCTCTTTCTGAAGTTGACAGCTTCGTTTGAATCGTTAGAATCGTCATTATTGATGTCAATTTCAGAATCACCAGCATCATTCTCTAGATTGTTCTGCCCCATCTTTCGAATATGAGCTACATAGTCAAAGTCCTCAGCAGCTGGATCCAACGACGGCGATACTGAATTCTCAGGAACATTATTAGAGTTTTCATAAATCTCAGCTTCGTGTTCCATTTTAATGTGGATACTCTCTTTCTTGACTTCTAGTCGTTTATTGGTGATGTACATCATTCTCCAGGTCAAGTTTTCCATACGAGCCTTATATGGTAGCGACTCTTTAGCCTTGTTGTACATTCTCCAGAGTCCCTCGATGTTCTCTACTTCATCTGCCAAAAGGGCCTTTATCGAAACTGTCTGTTTGGCATTATTGTTGTTGTGGTGGTGGTTGCTTCCCGTGGAAGAGGCCGTAGTTCTGGTTGGGTGGAAATGGAACTTGTGTTGGTACGAAGACGAAGCGGAAGTATGTGCGGCTGCCAGCGTCGACGTCGTCGAAGGCGTATGGCTGTTCATGGGAGATCCAGGTGGGTCGTAGTTTGAATTGATGTTCATTTTACTGTAAATCTAAGACCAGAACAGAACGCTTTCCAGGGTGTTCTATGCTTTCTTGTAAATTCGTAGAGATTTACTGGATTGTGAGTATAAAGTAATGAATGTGAAATGAGTATTGATGGGGGTTATATGTCAGCAATATGTGGTATTCGTATACGTGATATAGCCTTATATTTGCCAGTGTCACTATTCTTTCCTTGCTATTCTTTCCAAGATCAGAAAGTAACCAGAAAAGAAGAAGTGTGCTAAAATCAAGTCAGGCCAAATTAGTCCCAAAATAAATTTTCAATTTCAGATATTAGTCTGGCAACTCTAGCTGTCTCCCGTTGTATAGCGAATTCCCAGGTGAAGCTCTTCGGTTATTGTACCAAATCAAATCGGCCTGTCGGAATAGCAATTGTTCCTGAACACGCCGCCCAATTCTTTGCTTTTGTATCCCCAATTAATCCGGGCCCTCAAACTTTGAGCTACAAAACTGAATGATAGCAGATAACGTCTTCCGCGGCCAATGATGCTGTAGTAATAAATATGTAACAAAGGGCTGGAAACAAGCAGAAAAATATTTCGGATCCTTCAGGGTCAAGCTGGGTTTATTTCGTAGCTCCTGCCGGTCGTTTGATTCTGTAAGTTTGGAAGACTCCTTGGATTTCTGTTTTTCTCAACTTCGTTTGGCTGTGAAAACTTGGAATGGGCTCGCTAGCGCTATAAGCTCGTTTTCTTCTTGGTAGCAGTCGATGCCCAGCTGCCTCGCTGCTCGCTGTAACCTTCCTCCGTCTGGCTCGGGCTCCAGCCCCTGAACCGCTCTTGTCAACCTCCTCTATCCTTATACATATGGCCCCGAAATATTTGTATTCGCTGTTGCCCGTTTTGGCATCCTGGAACCAGTTTCCACCCGTGTTATCGGGATATCAGTAACGCCTGCTGACGTAAGCCTGTCGGATAAAAGCTTATCGCGCGAATTCATTGGCCCGATAACGTTGCCGCGGAACTTCCTCCTGCACTTGTCGCGTCGGCACTTCCGTTATCAGGATTTCTCGACGTCTAATGCTCTGACTGGATCAAGCTGGCATTGCTTTTGCACAGGCAGGCGTTGACTCCAATGACTCCCAGCCATATGCTTTTGCATGCGATTCTCTTAAGCAGCCGCATTCCATATAGAAAAGTAATAGGGTGACTTTCTGGACCAATCAACAGTCACAATTCCGGTGAATCACTCACTGCTCTAGTAAAACACATTGCTCTGGTACAACTGCCCATTATTATTGTGTTGCACCGTAGCTGGCTTCTGATGTTCGTACTTGGATATTAGCAAATAGAAATAGATTCTCCAACTGCAAGCTGTTTTTTTCTGTTTTTTCTTCTTTTAATTATGTCAATTTTAAGAAGTCCAGTATGCTCGATATATATCTTGGACATCAACCCTCAGCCCTCTTCGAAGATGTCTATCTATCCTACATATTTATTAAGTCGGCAATAGTCGTCGTATCTTTCGCTTATCTTACAGAATCTGCCTATGATAAATAGAAAATAGATTAGCACCTCATTTCTTTGCCTTCGATGCATCCACACATCGTCCATAACCACGGAGGCTCATCTTCTAATCTACATTATCTCCTCTTAACAGTCTCGTAAATTTCTTCCTTGTTGAAATAGAGTTTAAATATGGCGTACTTATGCTCTCTATATTGGCCAATCGACTCGCTAACACTAATTGTTCGTAATCGCTTATCGGTAGAGGTGGCTGAAAGTATCGACTCAGGTTTGCGTCTATTCTTCATTTTTGACATATTCATAATCTTCTCTTTCATCCCTCCTTATTTGTACACTTATGTTTAGCTTGACCAAAAAGCAAAAGAAAAAAATGAGTATATTTGCTAGTTTTTGCAATTTAAGACGCTATTCTTCAAAAAATAGAACATTTACTGAAACTTCAACTTTCCCATAAAAATTCACAAGAAAAATTCATCTACAATTCTCTATTTATCTGATATATATCTCAAGAGTTACACCCCTTTTTACCTGTAGAAAAATCTAACCTTGCCATAAAGCTCTAGTGACTTCTCGTTAATGCTCCAATTACATTGCTATCACTGTTACAATATGCAGTACAACACAACTACTGATCCCAGATCCCAGATCCCAGATCTCAGATCTCAGTTTTCAGATCTCAGTTACCTACCATGCTGAGGTACCACATCAACATCAAAATTCGGTACATTATAAAAATACACCAAGGTCTTGATTAATAAGCGGAATAATAAAACATCGTGAATTAACAAGATCTGAAAACGACACATTTCCTAATTCTATTGTAGTTCTAGGTAGAAACAAAGATACCCGCAACAAAGGTTCTACTCCTGTTCGTAACTGTAAGTGCACTACGTTATTTGAAATAGATTACCTATTCTTCTCTCAATATCTCCTGATCTTGCATCTGTGCAACAGAGGTCGGAGATGTGAGAGGATCGTCAGTCCACAGTGCTTGCATTTTGGACCCACCAGATAGTACCTCACCGATTTGAAAGTGTCACAAATATTTTGAAGCTAGAATTTCCTTGGCTCTGGCAAATCGTTCTATGGCAATTTCATATTGCCAAAAAATTAAATATGCGGGGAAATGCAGGGGATTGGTGTATATGGTAGCCGTACGTCTGGCAAGAAGTCTTCCGTATTTCGATCAAGGTCAAAAGCCATCCTGCTGTAGTTGAAACGGCGAAGATATTACCCATTTTGGAAGATTTATAGAAACATCACTTGGTTCAAACCTCCAAAATCCAGCTTGAACATCTTCTCATTGAAACCAACGCAATAAATTTTTACAAGCTCTAGTTTTAGATTGTAAGATTTTCTCTTTACACTCATTTCAGTTGGAGTGATTTGACTTGGCGTGGTTAGCAATATCTTTCCGCCCTTTCTACATGTATTTTCCAGTGCTCTGGCCCTTGATCAAGATGAAATTTCTGTCTATTGTTGCTTATTATCCTTTCATGGAAGACAATTACATTGTAAGTAGAAGAATTAAGATCACCAGTTCCCAATCTGTGTTTCTACTTACCACAAAGTGCAACGAGAACACGATATACCTATTTCACCTATTGCTGATCCTTCAATAGGACCCACGTCGTCCTCCACGTTCACCGAAAGCGGAAATGATTTACGTGCGCAGTTTCACTACCATGCACAAGAAATGATTCTCTTGCTGAAACGCGCCTGCAAGCTGCCAGTTGTAGGGCTGGTGAAAGTGTGCACTTACACGTCCCGTAAAACAAAACAAGAGCAAGACTTTCCACATTAGGAACAATTGGTGCAACCAAGGGTCGAAAAACCCTGCTCCTGTCAATTTAAGAATAATATGCAAGTGATGCAAGAGGAAAGTTAAAATGGCCATCTTGAAAGCAATATGCAGGTCATGCATAAGATAAAATAGATGTGAAATAAGGTCAAGAGTACTTGTAATCGATGCTTTACAATATTTTTCTGAAGATCGTCCATGCAGAAAGGCAGAGAAAGACATTGAGCTAGGTAATGGCTAAACTATATTTGGTATTTCCAAATCGGTACCCAGAAAAATTTGAAACCCGTTTCGCGTCATGCCGATATCAATCACTCAAAAGTTGCCCCTTTCTTTGTAATACCCGGCAATACCTTTTATTCTGAACAGCAGGAACCGACAATCGAGCCAACCAAGCGCATAATATTTCTCGGAAATATTAAAACTATCGCCGATTATCTTTCCATCATTACGTTTATTGTTGAATTCTCAGGAACAAGCCAGACCTGCTTGGAGAACAGAACCCTGCCTCTCCAATATAGAAGTACGAGCCAGCTAACCCAATACAATGCCAGATTTTGTATTGTCCAGAGCATTTCTATCTTTGTCAAATGCAATGTTACGAAAAAGAACAATATGAAAATACGCACAATGGCTGACCAAAAAACTAGTGCAAAATATTCGCGCTGGCGTTGTCTATTTAAACAAGACAGGGATGAATTAAATAGCAATGGCGATTTAGAGCAATGAAATTCATAAATCCGTCATGTCAGTATGGGCTGACAATATCTAACAATATGAAGACTAGTTTAAAAGTAACAAATAGTGCACATGTGATCCCTATCGTGTCAATTTCATTTGTCAAACACACTACTTACCAAATATAGACCTCTTTCGAGTATACAGTCAGCGCAGTGAAACGATGAATACCGTTGCAATGGCTCCGCAGTTCTAGAAATCATTGAAAATACGAATTACGACTCCGTTCGATGAACACCAAGTATTGAAATTTAGAAGACCCCTTGAACCCGTACAGTGTTAGAAGAATACAGATGAAGTTGTAGTTATTGGATCTAAACTTCAAATCCAGGACCCTTCGTCATAGCTTAAGATTGTCGCAACTTTTTTGTGCCATCATAAATGTAGAAAAATCGCCAATAGCTGGTGCCATCCACAAGGCAGATCCCAGACCTGGCGCCACAACATGAGCCTTTGTTGAACTACATCTTATTGTTTAACGCATATGCGGACACAAAACTGAATACAATGGATATTTTTCTCCAATTTCATTATCTTTCAATACTGCAAAAAGATCTCAAACTTATTGTAGTAATATCATACAGCACAGTATTTGAGCGCAAATAAGGCCTTGCAACAACTTCGGTCATAGTCCGAAGTATATAAGACTCATATCCGTCCTCTTTTAGTTTCAATTTCAATGATCAATAAACATATCATTCGCTTAATTACCAATGTTGCTTTCGAAGTTCCTTGTTCCAGCTCTTTTGCTGGCATCAAGTGCTTTAGCACTCGAAGTTACTGAAGATACCACAGAAGTAGGTACTATTTCTCTTGATGTTGGAGACATTACAGTTGACGCTGGCGTCTACTACTCTATCATAAACAACGCTCTTTCTGCCATCGTGGGTAATCTTGATGTTGAAGGTTCCTTCTACATTACCAGTACATCTGATTTGATTGCATTGACCGTCACACTTGACGGTGTAATCAACTCCATCGTGAACAATGGTCTTGTTTCTTTTAATTCTGCTGAATCTTTGACTGCTCCTACTTATCAATTGGCCGGTATTTCCTTCGAAAACAACGGTGAATTCTACTTAGGGGGAGATGGTTCTGTGGGTGTCCCAATAATGGCAATTACTTCTCTTACGTTTAACAACAATGGTTTAATGGTATTCTACCAAAACCAAAGATCCACTGGTGTAGTCACTCTTGGTGCTCCAGCTGCTACTATTCACAACAACGGTCAAATTTGTCTTTACAACGAGATATACCAACAAACAACTGCTGTTGATGGTACGGGTTGTATCACCGCCCAGGCTGACTCCAGTGTTTTCATTTCCAATGCATTGGTTCCATTCGCTCAAACTCAAACCATCTACTTGGAATCTGACACAGCCAGTGTGAGAGCAACTGCTATCAGTACTCCTCAAACATTCACAGTTGCAAACTTCGGTAACGGAAATATCATTGGTTTAGATATTCCTCTTGTTACTCTTCCTGGTTTGTCATCGTACAGTTACGATGCAACAAGTGGTATCTTGACCCTTCGTGGTGCTGGATTATTATCCCAAAAATTCGATATTGGTACTGGTTACGACACAACCTTGTTCCTGATCACCACAGATCCTGGTCTTGGATTGGTCTCAGTGCCTCTTGGTGCTGTTACATACTCTGGCCCTCCTCCTACTCCAGGTCAACCAGATGCTTGTCAGGCTTGTAAGCCATTGCCCCCAGTTCCTTCCCCTACTAACTCTCAAACTACCACCACCACCACTTGGACCGGAACTGACACTGAAACAACCACTGAGACTGCTACTGAAGGAGGAACCGACACTGTTATCGTTGAAATTCCATCTAACTCCCAAACTACTACCACCACCACTTGGACCGGAACTGACACGGAAACTACCACTATTACCGACACCCAAGGAGGAACTGACACTGTCATCGTTGAGGTTCCATCTAACTCTCAAACCACTTTGACTTCTACTTGGACCGGAACTGACACGGAAACCACCACTATTACCGACACCCAAGGAGGAACTGACACTGTCATCGTTGAAATTCCATCTAACTCTCAAACCACTTTGACTTCTACTTGGACCGGAACTGACACGGAAACCACCACAATTACCGACACCCAAGGAGGAACTGACACTGTCATCGTTGAAATTCCATCTAACTCTCAAACCACTTTGACTTCTACTTGGACCGGAACTGACACGGAAACCACCACAATTACTGACACTCAAGGAGGAACTGACACTGTCATCGTTGAAATTCCATCTAACTCTCAAACCACTTTGACTTCTACTTGGACCGGAACTGACACGGAAACCACCACAATTACCGACACTCAAGGAGGAACTGACACTGTCATCGTTGAAATTCCATCTAACTCTCAAACCACTTTGACTTCTACTTGGACCGGAACTGACACGGAAACCACCACAATAACTGACACCCAAGGAGGAACTGACACTGTCATCGTTGAAGTTCCATCTGTTCCTAACAGTCAAACTACCTTGACTTCGACTTGGACCGGTCTTGAAACTACTACTGTTACCGAGACTGACACTCCAGGTGGTACTGATACCGTCATCGTTGAAGTTCCATCTTCTGCAAACAGTCAAACCACTTTGACATCTACCTGGACCGGTCTTGAAACTACTACTGTTACCGAGACTGACACTCCAGGTGGTACTGATACCGTCATCGTTGAAGTTCCATCTTCTGCAAACAGTCAAACCACTTTGACATCTACCTGGACCGGTCTTGAAACTACTACTGTTACCGAGACTGACACTCCAGGTGGTACTGATACCGTCATCGTTGAAGTTCCATCTTCTGCAAACAGTCAAACCACTTTGACATCTACCTGGACCGGTCTTGAAACTACTACTGTTACCGAGACTGCTACTCCAGGTGGTACTGATACCGTCATCGTTGAAGTTCCATCTTCTGCAAACAGTCAAACCACTTTGACATCTACCTGGACCGGTCTTGAAACTACTACTGTTACCGAGACTGCTACTCCAGGTGGTACTGACACTGTTATTGTTGAAGTTCCTTCATCCACCAACAGTCAGTCTACCGTTACATCTACATGGACTGGTACTTTCTTTACTACTACCACTATCACGGCTGCTCCGGGTGGAACAGATACTGTTATTGTAGAGGTTCCTTCCACTGCTAACAACCAAACTTTCTTAACATATACTTGGACTGGAACTCAAACTACAACTATTACCGAAACTGCTAGTCAAGGTGGAACTGACACCGTCATCGTTGAAGTTCCATCTTCTGCAAACAGTCAAACCACTTTGACATCTACCTGGACTGGTCTTGAAACCACTACAATTACCTTAACTGCTACTCCAGGTGGAACCGACACTGTTATCGTTGAGGTTCCTTCATCTACCAATAGTGAGACTACATTAACATCTACTGGAACTGGATCGGAAACTTCTACTGTAACCGAAACTGCTAGTCCAGGTGGTACTGATACTGTCATCGTTGTTGTACCATCTTCTGCAAACAGTCAAACCACTTTGACATCTACTGGCACTGGATCAGAAACTTCTACTGTAACCGAAACTGCTAGTCCAGGTGGTACTGACACTGTCGTCGTTGTTGTGCCATCTTCTGCAAACAGTCAAACCACTTTGACATCTACTGGAACTGGATCGGAAACTTCTACTGTAACCGAAACTGCTAGTCCAGGTGGTACTGACACTGTCGTCGTTGTTGTGCCATCTTCTGCAAACAGTCAAACCACTTTAACATCTACTGGCACTGGATCAGAAACTTCTACTGTAACCGAAACTGCTAGTCCAGGTGGTACTGACACTGTCGTCGTTGTTGTACCATCTTCTGCTTCATCATCTTCTGGTCCAAAGCTATGCCTTAGAGATGGCGAAGGATGTCCTGAACCAACGGAATACACAACTACTTTTACAACCACCGAACCTGATGGATCAGTGGAAACCGAAAGTGGTGTCGTATTGATTTCTACTGATGATTCCGGTAGCTGGTTCACAACAACTTCTCTCTTCCCAGAATCAACAGCTGAACCAACTGAATACACAACAACCTTCACAACCACCGAACCTGATGGATCAGTGGAAACCGAAAGTGGTGTCGTATTGATTTCTACTGATGATTCCGGTAGCTGGTTCACAACAACTTCTCTCTTCCCAGAATCAACAGCTGAACCAACTGAATACACAACAACCTTCACAACCACCGAACCTGATGGATCAGTGGAAACCGAAAGTGGTGTCGTGTTGATTTCTACTGATGATTCCGGTAGCTGGTTCACAACAACTTCTCTCTTCCCAGAACCTTCGAATGCTGAACCAACTGAATACACAACTACTTTCGCAACCACCGAACCTGATGGATCAGTGGAAACCGAAAGTGGTGTCGTATTGATTTCTACTGATGATTCCGGTAGCTGGTTCACAACAACTTCTCTCTTCCCAGAACCATCGACTGCTACCCTGTGGGAATACGTGACATCAACCGTTGTTGACTGTCCACTCACTGTCTGCGTTAAGGGTAAATGTGCCACTGAGACAACTTCTTCCACTCAAGTAGTAACAGTGACAGTCTGTCCAGTTTGTGAACACAAGCCTACTGAGGGCGCTCCAGGAGCCCCTGCCCCAGCTACTACAGAAGCTGCTGCTCCAGGTGGTGCTAAGCCAGCTGCTCCGGAAGCCGCTACTCCTGCTTCTGTTGCCAAACCAGCCACAACTGTTGCTGCTAAGCCAGAAACTACTGCTGGTGCTCCAGCTCCAGAAGCTGCTAATCCAGAAACTACTGCTGGTGCTCCAGCTCCAGAAGCTGCTAAGCCAGAAACTACTGCTGGTGCCCCAGCTCCAGAAGCTGCTAAGCCTGAAACTACTGCTGGTGCCCCAGCTCCAGAAGCTGCTAAGCCAGAAACTACTGCTGGTGCCCCAGCTCCAGAAGCTGCTAAGCCAGAAACTACTGCTAGTGCTGAAGAAGCTTCCCAATCTTTGACTGTTGCAGCTGAATCTGCTGCAAGTGCAGTTCCTTCTGTTTCTGCAGTTGCTCCTTCTCCAGCTGAACAACCATCTTCTGTATCTACATTCGAAGGTGCTGCCTCGTTGGCCACCTACAACAAGGTCGTCTTTGCTTTTATTGCATTTGTACCCTTGCTCTTTGTTTAGACAATAGAGCTTGTCTCTTTTTTATTGTTTTAATTCTAAAGTAGGATTCAAGGAATACTTCGGTCTCTTGATACTAGCCAAGAGAACTTTTCTACAGATGACGACAAAATTATAACATTCTCAGGATTCGCTACCGGACTTCATATTGGAATTCTTTCTTACCCTTTCTAACTCCTGTTCTCAGGATTCTTCGACTAATAGTTAATACACATACTT